>NC_066552.1:11947526-12045026 GCF_024679095.1 Eriocheir sinensis
GGGTGGTCAGGTCAGGTTAGGTTAAGTTAGTTCAGGGGTTTGTGTTAAGAAGGGGGCTGAGGTCAAGTTAGGTCAGGTTAGCTGGGTGACGGAAACTAAGGGTGTTGAAGTCAGGTCAGGTTAGGTTAAGTTAGTTCAGGGGTTTGTGTTAAGAAAGGGTCTTAGGTCAGGTTAGCTGGGTGACGGATACTAAGGGTGTTGAAGTCAGGTCAGGCTAGGTCAAGTTAGTTCAGGGGTTTGTGTTAAGAAGGGGGCTGAGGTCAAGTTAGGTCAGGTTAGCTGGGTGACGGAAACTAAGAGTGTTGAAGTCAGGTCAGGCTAGGTTAAGTTAGTTCAGGGGTTTAAGAATGGCCAGGCAAAGTGATGGGTTAGGTCAAGTTGGGTTAGGTGGGTCAGGTCAGGTTAGGTTAAGTTAGTTCAGGGGTTTAAGAATGGCCAGGCAAAGTGATGGGTTAGGTCAAGTTGGGTTAGGTGGGTCAGGTCAGGTTAGGTTAAGTTAGTTCAGGGGTTTGTGTTAAGAAGGGGGCTGAGGTCAAGTTAGATCAGGTTAGCTGGGTGACGGATACTAAGAGTGTTGAAGTCAGGTCAGGCTAGGTCAAGTTAGTTCAGGGGTTTAAGAATGGCCAGGCAAAGTGATGGGTTAGGTCAAGTTGGGTTAGGTGGGTGTTTTTTTTCCCCATTTTTGTCCCGTTTTCCTTTATATTTGTTTTTATTTCCTGTTTTGTTATTCTTCTTTTCGTTCTTTGTGTTCCTGTTATCCTCTCCTCGTTCTCCTTGTTTTTATTTTATCCCTTTGTTCTTCCTCAGTTCCTTGTTCTCCTCCTGCTCCTCCTTTTCCGTTCCTGCACTATTTCTCCTCCTTCTCCTCCTCCTCCTCATCTTCCTCCTCACCCGAAGAACCTAAACCTTCTTCAGTCTCGTTGATCCTCCTCCTCCTCCTCCTCCTCCTCCTTCTCCTCCCCATCTTCCTACCACCACTTCCTGTCCAGTGAACTCCAATTACAGTTTCCTCTTCTCTTTTCCCTTCCTCCTCCTCCTCCTCCTCCTGTTCTTCTTCCTCCTCCTTTACCTTTTCCTCCATTTTCTAACATTCCCTTCCTCCTCCTTCTCCTCTTCTAACCCTTTCTCTCTAGCGCCTATCCCTTTCCTCTCCCCTCTCTCTCCTTCCCTCTCTCCCTCTCCCTCTCCTACCTTGCTCATTAGTTCAAGTGAGAGTGAGAGTGAGTCCGTTTAAGTGTAGGACCTTGAGCAAGTGTTCCCCCGGGCCTACCTGTGTGTGTGTGTGTGTGTGTGTGTGTGTGTGTGTGTGTGTGTGTGCGTGTGTGGTCCAATATATACGAGTAGGTACAAATGAGTCCAGGTAACTTACAGTAACTCAGGTGTGTGTGGGGGGGGTAGGGGGGGTTAAGGGAGGGGCAGGTAGGTAAGGAAAAGGAGGAGGAGGAGAAGGAGGAAGAAAAGGTTGTGACAATAGTAGCGGTGGTAGTGAAGACGGTAGTAATAGTAGTAGTAGTAGTAGTAGTAGTAGTAGTCGTTGAAGTAGTAGTAGTAGAAGTAGAAGTAGTAATCGTTGAAGTAGTAGTAGTAGTCGTAGTAGTAGTAGTAATAGTAGTAGTAGTAGTAGTAGTAGTAGTAGGAGGAGGAGGAGAAGATAAAAGAAAACAAGTAGAAGATAGTGTTCTTGTTCTAACAGGAAGTTGTGGTGGAGGAGGAGGAGGAGGAGGAGGAGGAGGATACAGATGGGCAAGAATACAAGGAAGCTTTTGTGGTGTGTGTGTGTGTGTGTGTGTGTGTGAGAGAGAGAGAGAGAGAGAGAGAGAGAGAGAGAGAGAGAGAGAGAGAGAGAGAGAGAGAGAGAGAATGTGTGTTCTTAAGAGTGCAATAAGATGGGGAAAAAAGGGACTGAGTGGAAGGAGGGAGGAGGAGGAGGAGGAGGAGGAGAAGGAGGAGGAAGAGGAGGAGGAGGTAATGAGGTGGAATGGAAAGCGGAGACGAAATGGAGATGGGAGTGGCAATGGAGAGAGAGAGAGAGAGAGAGAGAGAGAGAGAGAGATGAAGGGAAAGAAGGAAAGAAAATATGGAGAAAAAAAAATACGGAGAGAAAAAATTAAAAAAACGGAGAGAAAACTATAAAAAAAACCGGAGAAAAAAGAAAAAAAACGGACAAAAAAGAAAAAACGGAGAGAAAAAGAAAAAAACAGAGAAAAAGAAAAAAACGGAGAGAAAAAGAAAAAACGGAGAGAAAATAGAAAAAAAGGAGAGAAAAAAGAAAAAAACGGAGAAAAATAAGAAAAAAAGAATGAATGAATGAAAGGAAGAAAAAAGAATGAATATAAGAAAGAAAAGAAGAGAGAGAGAGAGAGAGAGAGAGAGAGAGAGAGAGAGAGAGAGAGAGAGAGAGAGAGAGAGAGAGAGGGTAAGGGGGGGCAGAACACAGTTTGGAGATTGAAAGCAACACAGAAGGAGGTGCAACAACGGGGCCCAAGGGAGAGAGAGAGAGAGAGAGAGAGAGAGAGAGAGAGAGAGAGAGAGAGAGAGAGAGAGAGAGAGAGGAGGAGGAAGAGGAAGAGGAAGAGGAGGAGGAAGAATTTATTGCAATGCTTCACTTACCATTAAGAACGTATAGTGTGATGTCCCTTTCTGCTTTCCTCCTCCTCCTCCTCCTCCTTTTCCTCCTTTTCCTCCTCCCCCTCTTCCCCCAGGTGTGTCGTGAGGTCGTTACGTGGGTGTCACCTGTAAAATCCTCCTCCTCCTCCTCCTCCTCCTCTTTTTCCTGCTTCCTCCTCCTCCTCCTCCTCCTCTACCTCTTTCTCCTCCTTTTCGACGTATATGAATGTGGTTTTCCTTCCTTTCCTTTCTTCCTAAAAAGGACAGATTCTCACCTTCCAATTTTTACCGAAAAGTATTATTTTCCTTTTCTCTTTTTCTTTTCCGCGTCATTTATTTATTTATTTATTTACATATTTATTTATTTTTACGTTTCTGCCTATAGCGCGCCGGTAGGCTTTCTTGGTGGGGCCTGATGGTCGGCCCCTGCTCGTTATGGTGCTTGGCTCATGCTGCCCCCCGGTGTTCATCTTTGAGTCTCTCTTTAGAGGGAGAATCTAGGGTCCGGCATGACAGGTGGTCTTCAGGTCAGCTTGTGGGTAGTCTTAGGCCACTTGGCGGTGGCTGCAAAATCCCTGTTGTGGTGGCGGGCAGGATTCGATTCCGCTTCCTCCTGGACGCACGTTAGCCACTCTATCACCGCTTTCGTTTCTTCCTCCATTTTTTGTCTTTTCTGAACTTTTTTTTTTCATTTTGTAGTTTCTTGTACTTTTCCCTTTTCTTTCTCTTTTTCTTTCTCTCCTCAGCATTGTTAGAAACTACGTTGTATGTGTTTTTTCCCTTCCTTCCTGCTTTATTTTCTTTTTTTCTGAACCCCTTTTCTTTTTTTTTCTTTTTTTCTTTTTTTTCTTCTTTTTTTCCATTTTGTAGCTTCCTGTTTTTTCCCCCGTTTTCTTTCTCGTGTCGAATGAACGGAAGAGTTTGTGGTGATTTTTTGGCGTTTTATTCTTTCTCCTTTATTTGTCTTTCCTTTTGTTTCTTTCTCTTTGTGTTACAGTGTTTTGTTCTCTCTCTCTCTCTCTCTCTCTCTCTCTCTCTCTCTCTCTCTCTCGTATAATTAATCGCCAAATATTGCATCGTAAAACTCTATTAGTACTGATACTGCTATGAGAGAGAGAGAGAGAGAGAGAGAGAGAGAGAGAGAGAGAGAGAGGGCGGGGGGTCGTAAGGTTCATGACTCCAGCTGTTTATAGTTATTGTCGCGCCCTCAGTGTTATGTTCGCTGTTATTGAAGTCGTATTTATCGCTACATTAACTCCGGGTTACGCTGCGGCTTCTCGACTCCTCATAATAATAACAATAATAATGATAATGATGATAAAGGGGATAAGTTTGTATTTCTCTCGTCCTCCTCTCCTTCCTTCCTTTCTTTCCTCCTTCATTTCCATCTTTCATTAAATTCATCCTTCTATCCTTCTTTCTAATTTTCTCTCTTTCCATCCTTCCCTCTTCCTTCCTCTCCTTCCTTCCTTTCTTCCTTCCTTCATTTCCATCTTTCATTAAATTCATCCTTCTATCCTTTTTTCTATTTTTCTTTTTCCCTCCTTCCCTCTCTCCTTCTTATCCTCTTCCCTCCCTCTGTACCTCTTTCCTACCCTCCCTCTTTCCCACCCTCCCTCTTTCCCTCCCTCCTCTGCCTCCCTCTTTCCCTCCCTCCATCAGCATTCCACAACACCGTTTTCGCCACATCCGCCGGTAATTGTTGGGGGGAACTTTTCCATTTTTTGCTTTGCTACAATTCGTTTTATTTATTTTATTGTTATTTTCTCGCCTCTCCTCGTCTTTACACTACCACTACCACTACTACTACAACTACCACTACTACTACAGCTACTACTATTACTACTTAACTCGAATAGGCCATGTGGAGTTTTTTTATGCTTACTTTTATTGTTTTATTCCTAATCGTTGTCTGTCATTTAGCTTGGAGAGAGAGAGAGAGAGAGAGAGAGGTGGCGTGCCGGACAGGTGTTCATCAAGGCTCAGGTAACGACAGTTAATCACAGGTGTCACTCGCGGCCAGGCAGGTGATATAACGTGGGTGTGGCGACCTGACCACGCCCTCCTCTCTCTCTCTCTCTCTCTGTCTCTGTCTCTCAATCTATGTAATTATCTCTCTCTCTAGATATCATTCTCATTAATTTTCCCATCTCTCTCTCTCTCTCTCTCTCTCTCTCTCTCTCTCTCTCTCTCTCTCTCTCATCTTCTTCTTCTTCACCATCTCCTTAATTTCACCTCCTCCTTCTTCTTCTTCTTCTTCTTCTTCTTCTTCTTCTTGACCATCTCCTTAATTTCACCTTCTCCCATTAAGTCTTGTGAATTCCCGTCCACTTAACTTGATTTTATGGCTCTCGAAGGATTAAATTTTCCCTTCCTTGTTATTCTCAAGTTTAAATTTCGCTGGATTAGAGCTTTATTTATGTTGTTTCTGTGTATGTGTGTGTGTGTGTGTGTGTGTGTGTACTAAGGAAGGAAGGAAGGAAGGAAAGATGGAAGGTAGGAGGAAGGAAGAAAGGAAAGAGGGAAGGTAGGAAGAAAGGAAGGAAGGAAGGAAGGAAGGAAGGAATGGAAAAAGGAAGATAGGTAGGTAAGTGGGAAGAGAGGAAGAAGGGAAGGAGGGAAGGAAGAAAGGAAGGAAGGAGGAGAAAGTGAGGAAGGAAAGAAGGAAGGAAGGAAAAAAGTGAGGAAGGAGAGATGGTAGAAAGGAAGAAAGGCAGGAAAGAAGAAGAGGAAATAAGGAAGGAAGGAAGGAAGTGTGAAAAATAGGAAGAAAAAAAGGAGAAAGAAGGAAAGGAATGAAGGGGAATATAAAAGAAGACAAGGAAGGAAGGAAAAAAGAATAAAAAGATAACAAAGAAAGGATAACAGAAGGAAGGAAAGAAGAAAGGGAAGAAAGAATGAAAAGAAAACAAAGAAAGGATAACAGAAGGAAGGAAAGAAAGAAAGAAAAAGAAAGATGAAAAAGAAATGACGTCACTTTTTTCCCTTTTAGTCTGGGAAAAGAAAAGGAAAAGAAAAAAGAAAATAAGAAACATTCATGAGATTAAACGAAAAATAATTGCTTAGGGTAATATCGTTTTCCTTTCTCTACATTTTCGTTAACTCTCTCTCTCTCTCTCTCTCTCTCTCTCTCTCTCTCTCTCTCTCTCTCTCATCTCTTATCTCGTCGCTTTCTTCTTTTTTTTTCGCTTTTCCATTCACGAAGTCTGATTTTTGTGGGCTTTTGTGAGAACCTCTTTTGCATTCTTCCTCCTCCTCCTCTTCTTGTTTCTCTTGTTCTTCTCGTTCTTCTTCTTCTTCTTCTTCTTCTTCTCCTCCTCTTCCTATTCTCTTTTCGTATGAGAGAAAGATGAAAAGGGAAAGGAAGAGATCGATAGAGAGAGAGAGAGAGAGAGAGAGAGAGAGAGAGAGAGAGAGAGAGAGAGAGAGAGAGAGAGAGAGAGAGAGAATTATTTTTAACTACCCACAAAGATGCTGTGTAATACCCTCTCATTTTAACACACACACACACACACACACACACACACACACACACACACACACACACACACACACACACACACACACACACACACACACACACACACAGACACCTGAGCTCTATCACCTGCATGCAAATAAAAGTGAGTTGAACTACATCAAAGGAGAGGAGAGAAGAGAGTGGAGGAGAAGAAAGGGGGGAGGGAGGAAGGAATGGAGAGAAAGGAACAGAGGGAGAGATTGAATGGAGAAGTAAAGGAAGGAGTGGATAGAAGGAGAGGAAGGAGGAAGAAAACATGGATCGAGAGGAAGAAAGTGGAAAAAAGTGGAAGGAGGAAGAAAGAAAAGACTGGAGGAAAAGAAGGAAAAGAAAAGAAGAAGGAAGATAAGAAAGAATGAATGGATAGGAGAGGAAGGAAAAAGAAAGAAAGTAATGGAAAAAGAAAGAAAGTAGTGGATAATAGAAGTGGAAGAAGGAAGAAAGGAAAGGAAGAAGAGATGGATGAAAAGAAATAATGAAACAAGAGAAAGTGATAAAAGGAAGGAAAAGGAATATGATGAAGATGGAAAAAGGGAAGGAAGGAAGGAAAGAGGGAGGAAAATGGGAAAGATGGAGAGAAGGAAAGGAAAGGAATAGAGGAAGGAATGAAGGAAGAGGAAGTTAGAGAGAAGGAAATTAAAAAGGAAGGAAGGAGGGAAAGAAGAAAGGAAATAGATGACTTAGGGAAAGAAACTGAGGAAAGGATGAAGGAAGAGGAAGAGAAGGAAATAAAGGAAGGAAGGAAGGAAGGGAAATGAGAGAGAATGGATGACTAAAGGAAAGAATGAAGGAAAAAAGAAGGAAATAAGGAAGGGAAATGAGAGAGAAAGGATGACTAAGAAAAAGGAAGAGAAGAAAGAATGAAGAAAACGAAGAGGAAGAAAGGAAGGAAGGAAGGAAGGAAGGAAGGAAGGAAGACTTGGAAGTGAATGTATAGGAGCACCGTCTCACGCCCTCCTCCTCCTCCTCCTCTTCCTCCTCCTCCTCCTCCTCCTCCTCTTCCGCTTCAGTTCCCACGATCATCGGTTCTTCACTCTTCTTCTCTCCCACGCAGCTCAGTCAGGCAAAAAGGATGTCCTCTTCCTCTTCCTCCTCTTCCTCTTCTTTTTTTTTTTCATCTCCCTCCTCCTCAGCATCCTCTTCTCCCCTTCCTCTACCTTTCCATCTTCCTTTTCCCTCTTCATTCTTCTCTTTCTCCTCCCTTTCTTCTTCTTCCTCTTCCTCGTCACTCTTCGTCTTCCTCCTCTCTTTCCTTCTCTCTTCTATTCTTCCTCTTCTTTCTCCTTCTCTTCTTCTTCTTCTTCTTCATCATCTTCCTCTTTGTTGCCAAATTTATGAGGAAAAAATAAAGAATCAGAAAATAGATGAGAGAGAGAGAGAGAGAGAGAGAGAGAGAGAGAGAGAGAGAGAGAGAGAGAGAGAGAGAGAGAGAGAGAGAGAGAGAGAGAGAGAGAGAGAGAGACTCCATAAGCCCATCGATCGCTTCCATCCCCAACTAAAAAGAAAAAAAATGTGTGTCAATCAAACGAAACTGAAATTAAAGAAAAAATATAAAAGAAAAAAATGTAGAAAAAAGGGAAGGGAAAATAAAGGAAAATAAAGTGTCCTTGTCAGCCTTATCGTCGACGGCTGAGAGATAACAGATAAAAAAAACATCATAAGAAAATAATAATAATGATGATGAAAATAATAAAGGAGAAATAAAGGAAATAATGGAAATAATAAAACAAAATAAAGTAGTTGATGACTGAGACAAAATAGGGACAAAAATAACATCGGAAAATAATGATGAAAATGACAACAACAACAACAACAATAACAACAACAACAAAACAAAATAATAATAAGACTAAGAAAAAAAAAATCAAAAAGAGGAAGAAAATTTAGGCCAAAAATGAAAAAGGAGTGTTTTTAAGTAGTAAGTGTAGCAAGAGAAGATGGCGCCACTATAAAAACTTGTCTGCGCCATGGCACCATCCAGGCCCCTCAAGCAAGCAAGCAAGCAAGTAAAGCAGCGTAAAAAAAAAAAAATAATAATAATAATAATAATATAAAAAAATGAACATAAATAAAAATAGTGAAATAAAATAATAAAAAGTAAAGAAATAAGAAGAAAAACAAAAACAAACAGTACAATAAGGAAAAAAAATAGTGTATTGAAGAAATATGATGAAAAGAAAGGAGGAAAACAAGAGAAGGAAAAAGCGTGAATGAAAGTAATGACGCCAATAATGAAAATAATAATAATAAGAAGAAGAAGAAAGAAAAGATTGGAAAAGTATGAAAAATTAGGTCAAAAGAAGAAAGGCGTGTTTGAAATTAGTAAAAAAAAAAGGACAAAAAAAAAGTAAAATAAAATAATGCAAATAACAGTAAGAAAAAAAAATAAGAAAAATTAGCACAGAAACGTATTTTAAATCTGTAAATAAAAAGAAAAGTAGGAATAAAAGAAAGAGGAAAAATTGTGAATGGAAACAATTAGAAGGAAAATGAAAAGTGTGTCAACAGGAAAGGAAGGAAAAGTTTATATATTGTCCCTTTTTTTCTTTTTTCTCTGAGATTATTAAAGGAATCTGAGAGGGTCTTCTTACTCCTCTTCTCTCCTCTCTTCCTCCTTCTCCCGTCTCTCCTCTCCTCTTCTCTTCTCTCTTCTCTCCTCTCCTCTTTTTTTCCTTCTCTCCACCTCTCATCTCCTTTCTCTCCTCCTCCCCTTTCTCTTCTCTTCTCCTCTCCTTTCTTCTCCTTTTCTCTTCCCCTCCCATCCTTTCCTCTTCTCTCCTCTCCTCTCTTTTCCCTTCTCTCCACCTCTCCTTTCCCTTCTCTCCTCCTCTCCTTTCCCATCTCTCCTCCTCTCCTTTCCTCTCCTTTCCCATCAATTACTCTCCTCTCTCCTCTTTTCCTCATCCCTTTCTCCTCTCCCTCTTCCTCTCCCCTCTCTCCACATTTCCTTTCCTTTCATCTCCCCATCCCCTTCCCTCTCCTCTCCTCTCTATCCTCTCCTCTCCTCTCCTCTCCTCTCCTCTTCCCTCCTCTTCCTTCTCTCCTCCCCTCGCCTCTTCGGGCATGACTAAGGAGAAGGAAGGAAAGAAAGAAGAGAAAACATCTATTCACAATCTTTGACGCAGTGTTACCAGACTGATGGACGCGCCTTCTTTGCCAACTTTTTTCTGGCGACGCTGATGAAACCAAGGGGAAAGGAGCATCACACAGACGCACAGACAGACATTCATACATACAGACAGACAGACAGACACATACACATGCAGAAATCTGATGCGTTGAAGAGGGAGAAGGAAAGTGGAGGAGGAATTTAATGGAGGAAAGAGAAAACTGAACTTGAACTATATGCTTACACACACACACACACACACACACACACACACACACACACACACACACACACACACACACACACACACACACACACACACACACACACACACACACACACACACCTATGTTTCCTCCCTATGCCAAAATTACCTGTGCAACCTGAAGCCTAACTAATTAAGAGAGAGAGAGAGAGAGAGAGAGAGAGAGAGAGAGAGAGAGAGAGACATTTAAACAGACAGAGTAGGTGAAATAATGGAAAAGGAGGAGGAGGAGGAGGAAAAAAAAGAAAGATGGAGTTCAGGAAAAAATGGGAAAAGGTTCGAGACAGAGAGGAAGAAATTTGGAGGAGGAGGAGGAGGAGGAAAAAAAAGATAAGATGGAGTTCAGGAAAAAATGGGAAAAGGCTCGAGACAGAGAGGAAGAAATTTGGAGGAGGAGGAGAAGGAAGAAGAGGAGTGAAAGAGGAGGAGAAGGAAGAGAAGGAGGAGGAGGGGGAAAAAAAAGATAAGATGTAGTTCAGGAAAAAAAAAAATGGGAAACGATTCGAAACAGAGAGGAAGTAATTTGGAGGAGAAGGAAGAAGAGGAGGAGGAGGAGAGACCAAACCAAACCAAATATCACTGTCCTGTCAAGTGTGTAAACAGAGGTGACAGCAGCCCCTTCACACTGCCCTGGAACACCTCTCCGCTGAAGGTTCTTGTTACACTCCTGCTTTCCCTGCTGAGGCGAGGGGCTGGTCTTCCCCCGGGGGCGCTGTGGGAGTCTCTCAGCCCCCGTAGAGGATGTGGGCTCATGGGGGGGATCCTTAAGAAGCCTCCTGTGGGTGTGAGTCTTGGGAGGATGAATGAGTTGTAAGAGAGTGGAAAGAATGAGTGAGTGAGTGAGAATGAATGAAAAGTAAGGAAGTAGAAGGAATGAGAGTGAGTGAGTGGGAATGAATGAATGAAGAGCAAGGCAGTAGAAAGAATGAGTGAGTGAGTTAGTGGGAGAATGAATGAATGAAGGATAAGACAATATAAAGGATGAGTGAGTGAGTGAGAGGGTGAGTAAATTAATGATAACCAGTAGTGATAGGAGATTAACTGAGTATGACATGTAGATATATTTGGGAAGAATGAGAATATGAATGAGTGAATGAGTGAGTGAAGAAATTAAAGGAGTAACAATAAAAAAAAATGGCAGGTGAAGAGTGAGTGAAAGAGGGAGTAAATGAGTAATGTATGAGTGAATTAACATGGAAATGAGTGAATTTTTATGGGAAGAAGTATAAAAAAAATAAGAATTATGAATAGTAGGTGAATGAGAGCTTTGCTTAGGGCTTGAGTGAGTGAGTGAGTGAGTAGGGAGAAGTTAGTAAATTTAGAATAAGAAAAAATAGGTGAGTGAGTGAATTGGAGAGTGTTGGAGAGTGAGTAGCTGAGTGAGTGAGTGAGTGAGTGAGTGAGTAGGGAGAAGTTAGTAAATTTAGAATAAGAAAAAATAGGTGAGTGAGTGAATTTGGAGAGTGTTGGAGAGTGAGTAGTTGAGTGAGTGAGTGAGTGAGTGTGTAGGGAGAAGTTAGTAAATTTAGAATAAGAAAAAATAGGTGAGTGAGTCAATTGGAGAGTGTTGGAGAGTGAGTAGCTGAGTGAGTGAGTGAGTAAGTTAGAAAAGGGAAAATAGGAAAAAGTAGATTAATGAGTGAATTTAGGAGTAAGTGGTTGATGGGTTGAGTGAGTGAATAAGGAAATGAGTAAATGAATAAGGGAATACATAATGAGGGAGGATGTGAATAAGGGAGCGCATGAATTAATGAGTGAATAAGGGAATGCATGAATGAGTGAATAAATAAATGAATGAATGAATAAATAGGTGAATATACTACACAAGAATATACAGCAGAAGTGAATGAGTGAATAAATAAATGAATGAATGAATAAATAGGTGAATAAACTAAACAAGAATATACAGCAGAATTGAATGAGTGAATAAATAAATGAATGAATGAATAAATAGGTGAATAAACTACACAAGAATATACAGCAGAAGTGAATGCTTGAATAAGTAGGCATGAATTAGTGAGGGAATAAGGGAATGCATGAATGAGTGAGTGAGTGGAGGGAGTGACTGACTGAATAAGGGAGTGAGTGAGTGAATAAGCAAGTTGAGAGGGGTTAGTACATGCAAGTGTGAGTGTAGTCTGTACTCATCAACACATCAGCGCCTCAGTTCACCCGATCGAAAAGCCTCTCGTAAAAGTCCCTCATATTTTCCTTGACTGTCTTGTGGTCCTAGTGATAGTTTTAGACGACTTCTGCATCTTGGACGGGAAAACCACCCTCAGGAACCCGGCTGATCTTCTCTGTGCCCTTGGAAAATAGTCGTAATTGGACCCGGTATGTTTAAGGATATGGGAGTCTCTTGAGAGTGTGGGCTGTTGGTCTTTCCAGGCAACGATGGAGTCCTGGCAAGGAAGAAGATGACCCCCCTTAGGGAACTGACCTGTGTTGCCCCCCAGAAGTCAGGTATGGTGCCACTGTAGCCTGCCACCTGCCCACCCACCTCCACCCACCCGCTGCTATGGTGCCTCATGTCCACTCCACCCACTAACCCATCCACTTACCCACTTACACTGTTCCTTTCTCTACCCACCCACCTGGTCCACCCACCTACCCACTTACTGCTATGGTCCTTTACATACACTCCACTCACCAACTGATCCACTCATCCACTTACACTGTTCCTTTCTCCACCCACCCACCGATCCACCCTTGCCTTCTCTTCATATCTTTCCCTTCCTCTTTATTTCCTTTTTATATCTTTCTTTCTCTCTCCTTCCCTTATCCTTCATTCCTTTTCCTTTGTATCCCTTCTTTCTTTTCTTTCCCTTCCTTTTCATTTCTTTCCCTTTTGCTTTATTCTATTCCCATCCCTTCTCTCCCTCCCCTCCCCTTCCCTTCCCTTCCCTTCCCTTCCCTTCCCTTCCCTTCCCTTCCCTTCCCTCCTTTCCTAACATTTCTCATCACCCTTCTCGTCCCTTCTCTTTATTTATTTCCCTTCCTTTCTCCTTCTTTCCTTTCTATATCTTTATTTCTCTCTCTCTCTCCATTTCCTTATTTTCCTTCCCTTATCTTTCATTCCTTTTCCTTTGCATCTCTTCAGTTTCCCCTCCTTCCCTTTATTTTCTTTCCCTTTTGTCTTATTCCCATCCCTTCCCTTCCCTCTCTTCCCTTCTCCTCTTCCCTTAAATTATTTCTTCCCCTTCCCTTTCATTCCCTTCCCTTCCCTTCTTTTCATTTCTTTCCCTTCCTTTTTATTTCCTTTTCATATCTTCCTTTTCCTTCCCTTATCTTTCATTCCTTTCCCTTTGCATCCCTTCCATTTCCCTTCCTTCCATTTTCTTTTCTTTTCCTTAATTCCTCCACCTACCTACCCACCCACCCACTTTAACATCCCTCCTCCACCCACCCACTCACCCACTTACATACACTGCTCCTTTCTCCATCCACCCATCCACTTACACTGTTCCTTTCTCCACCCACTTAAACATCCCTCCTCCACCTATCCACCCACCTATCCACCCAGTGCTATGGTGTCACGATGCCTTCTTCTGCTGTTTCATATGGTGTCAAATTCTCCCATATAATATCATGTAACTTACTCACCTCTTATTCATTTATTTATTCACTCATTCACTTCTGATGTATATTGTCATGTTGTCTATTTGCCTATTTATTCATTCATTCATTTATGTATTCACTCATTCACTTCTGCTGTATTTTATTGTGTAGTTTATTCACCTATTTATTCATGCATTCATTCATTTATTCACTCATTCACTTCTGCTGTATTTTATTGTGTAGTTTATTCACCTATTTATTCATGCATTCATTCATTTATTCATTCATTCACTTCTGCTGTATATTATTGTGTAGTATATTCACCTATTTATTCATTCATTCATTTATGTATTCACTCATTCACTTCTGCTGTATATTATTGTGTAGTTTATTCACCTATTTATTCATTCATTCATTTATTTATTCACTCATTCACTTCTGCTGTATATTCTTGTGTAGTCTATTCATCTATTTATTCATTCATTCATTTATTTATTCACTCATTCACTTCTGCCTAATATTGTTGTGTAGTCTTTCCACCTAATTATTCATTCATTCATTCACTCATTCGCTTCTGCCATATATGTATTATCATGTCATAGTCTATCTCCTTATTCATTCATTCATCACTCATTCACTATTCACTATATCGATCATGCTGATTTCTGTCGATTTTCTATTCACACCACGCCACCACAATGCACTTTCCTCTTTCACTTTCTTCTATTTCTATCTATCTATCAAATATCTATCCATGAGCCTCCATAGACTTTCCTTCAGGGAGTGACCAAGGCAATAGTCTCCAAGTTCTCTCTCTCTATACACTCAATTTTTGTAACACTTATTTTTCCATCACTCTCGGTCTCCATATTTATTTTACATGGTGGTGATGGTGGTGGTGGTGGTGGAGGATCTCAGGTGGTGCTTGTAACTACTGTGCACCTGTAGATGTTGATGGTATTGCTTGTAGAGGGCAGGTACCACTCTCTCTCTCTCTCCCTCTCTCTCGCTCACCCTCTCCTGCTTCTCCACACAACTTCCGAATCACACAGTTCATCTTCGCTCCGCCTTCCTCATTTCCACAGCAAACCAGGTCGCCTTAATTGCTGCCCAGGTAGTCTCTGTTACCTGAGGCGCCTGGGTATGCAATTTACGAGTCACGGTTTGCTGCTGATGAGGGAAATGAGGCAAAATGAGGAAACGCAAAGTGGGAAGCAGAACTCACGCGGTACCTGACTTGGTTTGGCTTGTCTTCCCCTGCACGCATACATAAAGGTGTTGGGTTGTGCATGGTGTGTATGGCTGACTGGGGGCTGACTGGCTGACTGGGTGGATGGCTGACTTGCTTAATGAGTGACTGGCTGGCTGACTGTGTTGTTAATATACTGAATAATTGAATGGCTGGCTGGCTGGTTGAGTGGATGAATGGTTGACTGGCTGGCTGGCTGGTTGAGTGGATGAATGATTGACTGGATGACTGGCTGGTTGGATGACTGGATGACTGACTTGTTGAATGATTGACTAATTGACTGACTGGTTGGATGACTTGCTTAATGAGTGACTAACTGACTGACTGGTTGGATGACTGGATGGCTGACTTGCTTAACGAATGACCAGTTGGATGAATGGATGGCTGACTGGGTGACTGACTTACTGCTTGGGTGGCTGGCTGACTGGCTGGGTGAATGGCTGATTTGCTGAGTGCTGGTTGGTTGAGTGGATGGTTGTCTGAATGGATGACTGAGTGGATGGCTGACTGACTGGTTGGTTGAGTGGATGGATGACTGAGTGGATGGCTGACTGACTGGTTGGTTGAGTGGATGGATTACTGAGTGGATGGCTGACTGGCTGGCTGGTGTGTGAGTGGTCGGATGTGTTTAGGTTTATATATAAGCCATTAAATTACAGGTGTTTGTGTGGGGATATATATCAATTACCTGTGCCTTGACTCCCCTCCTGTCTCCCCTGCTCTTCCCCTTCCCTTTAATTCCCTCCCCTTACCTTCTCTTTATTTAATTCTCTTCCTTTTTTTTTTTCTTTTTCGTATTTTTCTTTCTCTCTCCTTTTCCTCTTTTCCCTCCCTTTTTTTCATTCCTCTTCCTCTTCTTCTCTTCAGTTTCCCTTCCTCCCCTTTTCTTTTCTTTCCCTTTTGTTTTATTTTATCTTCATCTTCCCTTCCCTTATCTTCCCTTCCCTTCCCTTCCCTTATCTTCCCTTCCCTTCCCTTCTCTTCCCTTCCCTTCCCTTCCCTTATATTCCCTTCCCTTTCCATCCCTTCCCTTCTCTTCCCTTCCCTTCCCTTATCTTCCCTTCCCTTTCCTTATCTTCCCTTTCTTTCCCTTATCTTCCCTTCCCTTCCCTTCCCTTTCCTTCCCTTCCCTTTCCTTATCTTCCCTTCCCTTTCCTTATCTTCCCTTTCTTTCCCTTATCTTCCCTTCCCTTCCCTTCCCTTTCCATCCCTTCCCTTACCGTATCTTTCCTTCCCTTATCTTCCCTTCCCTTCCCTTCCCTTCCCTTTCCATCCCTTCCCTTACCGTATCTTCCCTTCCCTTCCCTTCCCTTTCATGTACTCGTGTCTCGCTAACATTTCCTTCCTCTCCTTTCCCTCCTCTTCCCTCCCTTCCCTTCCTCTGTCTTTCCCCTCTTCTTCAGTGTCATAATTATTGGTTTTGGATATGTTCCCCTCTCCCTTCCCCTCCCTGCCCATCCCCTCCCACCAGCTTGTTATAAAAAAGAAAGAAGGAAAGAAAAAACAGGAAGAATGAGGTCCAGAAATAAAAGAATGTTTGTTATTTGTTTCATCCTTCCCTCCCTCTCCCTTTGTGTGTGAGGAGGGAGAGAGAGGAGGAGGGCATGCATTGTTCTCCCTCTCTCCTCTCCCTCCCCTCTCTCCCTCCCCTCCCTCGCAGATTCTCATCCCCCTCAGCATCACTTGAATAATCCATGTTCCCCTTACCCTTCCCTTACCCTCCCTTCCCTCTTCTCTATTATCCCTTTCCATTCTCCCTGTGTCCCTTCAGCCCTACAAAGCCTTTCCACAATTACCAGGGAGTGCTTTTTTTTTTCTTTTTTTCAAGGGAGTTTGTGTGTGTGTGTATGCGTGTGTGTGTGTGTGTGTGTGTGTGTGTGTGATGGCAGGTAAGTCTTGGTGGCAGACAGTAGTAGTAACAGCAATGATAATGATGATGGTCGTAATGATAATAATGAGGATGATAATGAGCAAGAATTTTTTATCAGCTTTTTTTTTTTTTTTTTTTTTTTTTTCCTGCATGCAAATGGAGGGAAAAAAAAAAAAAAGAGTTATTAGTAGACAGAAATATAACTACATGAAAAAAGGGGATAAACAATACTGACCAATAGACAGTTAAGGATTCATGGCCGTTGATGAGACAGTGAACTTCGGGTTGTGGGTCGCAGTTATGGTGGTGGGAAAAATAGCAGTAGTAGTAGTAGCAGTAGTAGCAGCAGTAGTAGTAGTAGTAGTAGTAGTAGTAGCAATGGTAGTAGTAATAAATCATTTGGCTTTTTAGTTAATATTATTTTCTCCATTATTTTTCTGTCTTAAGGCGAACACTACTTTTTACATTTATTTGCATCACTTTCAAGCTTCTTTTAAAATAATGCTTTGGGTGTGTATATTTAAACTTTAATTTTTATAGGATGTATTTTTCCCTTTCTTTAATGTTTTACCAATTTTATTTTTTAGTACATTAGATTGATTGATAGTTTATTGCTGCAAGTAAAACAACAAAGGAGAGGGGAGGAGCATGCCATCCCAACCCCCAGGCAGTACAGAGTGTGATTATACAACTAAAGATACCATATATATTTTTCAACATGTCCCAAGTCCCTACAAGTTTTGCCTTTGCTTACTTGTTTCATATTCAGAAAGTTCTCCATTGTTTTCACTGAGCCATGAGCTGAATGATAGACAGGCAGATCCTCTTTTATCCGGCACTATTGTTTTCACTGAGCCACGAGCTGAATGATAGACAGGCAGATCCTCTTTTATCCGGCACTATTGTTTTCACTGAGCCACGAGCTGAATGATAGACAGGCAGATCCTCTTTTATCCGGCACTATTGTTTTCACTGAGCCACGAGCTGAATGATAGACAGGCAGATCCTCTTTTATCCGGCACTATTGTTTTCACTGAGCCACGAGCTGAATGATAGACAGGCAGATCCTCTTTTATCCGGCACTATTGTTTTCACTGAGCCACGAGCTGAATGATAGACAGGCAGATCCTCTTTTACCCGGCACTATTGTTTTCACTGAGCCACGAGCTGAATGATAGACAGGCAGATCCTCTTTTACCCGGCACCTGTCAGTTCTCCAAGCATTGATTATATTCCAGCAGCCGTACAAGACTCTGGCAAAGCAAGGGTCTCATACGTATAGCAAATCCCTACCGTAGCAACTCTGCCACACAAGGTTCATAATGTATAGTGAGCTCTTTTTGTCCACACATCCATTATACAAGCTTCAAATTTTAGTGTAGCGACCGTCTGGCAACTAAAAAAATAGCTTAGCTTCCTGAAAGAACACAGCATTGCATACAACAGCCCTGATACACAAGCCACAACACATACAAGTGACACCCATACAATATTCCCATACAAGCATCAACAAGCCTCTCTTATAATATACAACACCCTCATACAAGTCCTTCCATACAAGCACCTTAGTATTTACTGATGTCCACCATACAGCGTTCCCCCTATACAAGTCTTTCTTCAAGCATACAAGCATCAACAAGCCTCTCTTATAATATACAACACCCTCATACAAGTCCTTCCATACAAGCACCTTAGTATATACAGCTGTCTACCATACAACATTCCCTCTTTACAAGCCTTTCTTTGAACATACAAGCATCAACAAGCCACTCTTACAATATACAACACCCTCATACAAGTCCTTCCATACAAGCACCTTAGTATTACAGCTGTCTACCATACAACATTCCCTCTTTACAAGCCTTTCTTTGAACATACAAGCATCAACACAAGTCTCTCTTATAACATACAATACCAATACATACAAGTCCTCCCATACAAGCATCTTAGTATATACAGCTGTCTACCATACAACATTCCCTCTATACAAGCCTTTCTTTGAACATACAAGCATCACCACAAGCCTCTCTTAATACATACAACACCTATACAAGTCCTTCCATACAAGCACTTCATATATATAATCACCCACCATAAAATAATCCCTCAATTCAGGCCTTTCTTTAAACATACAAGCATCACCACAAACCTCTCTTAATACATACAACACCTATATAAGTCCTTCCATACAAGCACCTCTTCACATATACAAGCATCCACTACACAATAGTCCCTCAGTTCAAGCCTCTCCCACAAGCGTCCAACCTCGGCCGTCCTTCAGCAGTGCCTTGTCTCCCTTGCAGTGAGCACCGAGCGATGGTGTCGGCTCCGAGGGAACCTTCTCTTCTACTTCAAGTCGCGGGACCACTGGTCGGAACCGGCGGGCGTCATCGTGCTGGAGAACTTTCAGGTCACGCTAGACCCCTGCACCGAGGCTCCCTTTGCCTTCAACCTGGGCAAGTATTGGTTTGTTCAGGAGGAGGAGGAGGAGAAGGAGGAGGAGGCGAGAAACAGAAGGGATGCAAAAGGAAAAGGAAGAGAAAGAAATAAAGAGAAGGGAGAGGAATGAAAGTGAAGGGGAAGAACGGAGAAAGCCAAGTACATGGAAGGGAAGGGACGATAAGGGAAGGGATGGGAATAGAATAAAACAATAGGTAGAAAGGTACAGTAAGTGGAGACTAATAAATCTAAGTGCCATGGAAAAAATAAAGAGGAGAATGGAAAGAAAAGAAGGAAGAATTGAAAGAAAGCAAGAGCAAGGGGAGGGGGAGATAATGAAGATCGGAAGGAGAAAGCCAGACCGAGGACTCAATTAGAAAGAAATGTCTGGTTATGTTATTTTAGTTCTCTTTTGTGTTTTGTTTCAAGAGGCGACAGACCAAGAGCCAACCAAAAGATTATATTGAGCATTTGGTGTACTCTTATTTTCCCATTACTCACAATGTTACCTGATTGTTGTACTCAGCATATTGTATTCACTGATTTCAGATTCAATTTTATTTAACCCAGTAGCAGTGAAGGGCCAAATTTCCCTTCCCTTCCCTCCCCTTCTCCCCTTTCCTAACATTTCCCTTCCTCCTTCCCTTCTCTTTATTTATTTTCCTTCCTCTCTTTACTTTTCATATTCTCCCTTCTCTCCTTTTCCTTCATTGCCTTCCCTTTGCATCCCTTCAATTTCCCTTCCTTCCTTTTTCTTTTCTTTCCATTTTGTTTTATTCTATCTCCATCCCTTCCCTTATCTGCCCTTATCTCCCCTTCCCTTCCCTGTAGTACTTGTCTCTCCCTGTTCTACCCCTTCCCTTCTCTTTATTTCTTTCCCTTCCTCTTTCTTTCATTCCTTTTCATTTCCCTTCCTTCCCTCTTATTCTTTCCTGTTCATTCTATTTCCATCCCTTCCCTTCCCTTCCCTTCCCTTCCCTTCTTTTCCTTCCCTTCCCTTCTTTTCCTTCCCTTCCCTTCCCTTCTTTTCCTTCCCTTCCCTTTCCTTCTCTTCCCTTCCATTCCTTCCTTTTTCTTCCCTCCCACTCCCTTCCCTTCCTTTTGCTTCCCTTTCCTTCCATTTGCTTCCCTTCCCTTCCTTTCCCTTTGCTTCCCTTTCCTTCACTTCCCTTCCTTTCCCTTCCCTTCCCTTCCCTACCCATCCCATCCCTTTGCTTCCCATAACTTCCGTTCCCTTCCCTTTGCATCCCTTCTCTTCCCTTCCCTTCCTTTTGCTTCCCTTTCCTTCCCTTCCCTTCCCTTCCCTTCCCTTCCCTTCCATGCTCTCTGGTGACGCTGTTTTCTCCCCCCCCCCCACACAGTGTTTGAGGGCGGCACGCAGCACTGTGGGGCACTCTGCCAAGGGGAGAGGGACGCATGGATCACTGCCATCCACCAGGCCTCCTTTGCTTACATGAGGCAGCAGGTGAGGCATGGGAGGAGGAGGAGGAGGAGAAGGAGGAAAAGCAGGAGGAGAAATAGAACGAGGATGAGGACAAGGAGAAAGAAGAGGAGGAGGAGGAGGAGAAAGAGAAAGAGAAGGAGAAGGAGGAGGAGGAGAAGAAGAAGGAAAAGTAGGAGGAAGGAGAGGAGAAGGAGGAGGAGGAGGAGGAAGCAAAAGAAAGCATGTAAAGTTATCAAAAACAGTTTCAAATACCCTTGGGCTTTGGATTAGAATTTGAGCAAAACTTATGGACTCGGTGTTGTGTTGGTTAGGCTGGCACCAATGGCTTCCCTTCCCTTCCCTTCCCTTCCCTTAGCTTACCTTCTCTTCCCTTCCCTTCCCTTCCCTTCCCTTCCCTTCCCTATCCTTCCCTTCCTTTTGCTTCCCTTCCCTTCTCTTCCCTTCCATGTACTCTGGTGACGCTGTTTGCTCCCTTCCCGCACCTACATGACCAATGCAACACCATGTCTATGTAAATTAAGTTCAGATTCTATTCAATCAGCAAGTTTTATTTATTTATTTATTTTTATTATTTTTTTTCCGCCTGTACATCCACGCCCAACCTTCCCTCCCCGCCAGGTGGAGTCGCTGCAGCAGGAGGTGGCGGCCAGGCAGTCGTCCCTCCCGGTTGACATCCACCACCACCGCCTCAACACCGGGGTCACGCTAGGTCAGTCCCGACACCCATTCACTCTTCTTTGCCGCCAGTAAAGATTATTTTTTATATCCTCTCCTTTAGTATGAGAAGTAATATTTGAATCTGCTTGTAGTATTGGAAATCACCTGCCATTTGTTTACTATCTCTTTTGCCGCCAGTAAACAGTTTTTATTTACTCTTAGTTAGTATGATTAGCAGTATTTGAGTCTGCCTGTAGTATTGGAAGTCATCTGCCATTTGTTTACTATGTCTTTTGCCGCCAGTAAACAGTTTTTATTTACTCTTAGTTAGTATGATTAGCAGTATTTGAGTCTGCCTGTAGTATTGGAAGTCATCTGCCATTTGTTTACTATCTCTTTTGCCGCCAGTAAACAGTTTTTATTTACTCTTAGTTAGTATGATTAGCAGTATTTGAGTCTGCCTGTAGTATTGGAAATCACCTGCCAGCCAATTACTGTCTCGTGATAGCTACAAGTAAAGTTTTGTTTGGTTTATTTCTTGACTAGTGCGAGTAATGGTGCTAAGGTTTGCTTGTAGGAATTTGTTTAACAGTAACTGTGCTGCATATTAGTCTAGCTATTGTTGTATTTATTTATATATTCACCTGCTGTATTTAATATTTCTCATTTACTTGGATCTGCATAGGAATATTACAAAACTAACATCTAAAATTTGCTTATTATATGTAATGTATTTTCTTTTTTACTGGAAAATATTTACTGTATTTACATAATGATGATCTTATAGTTTGCATATGAATCACATCTCAGACGCTGCTAAAAGTGTGAGATCAGTCTTTCATGTTGTCTATAGTGATCTAGATACTTGCCGGGGTAAGATGAACCATACACTCTGTCTGGCCTCTCGTGGTCAAACAGACATTAAATATTTCCTTCAGCACATGAATGAAAAGCTACAACCAGGAGTTATTTATCAAGCATGTGTTCAATTTGATTTTGAATGTTTGCTTCCCCACCATCTCCATACTCCCTAGTCAGACATGCACCTCAGTGAAGCATGGGACAGTCTGAGTTATCCAGATTAGATTTTGACATAGGTAGAAATATTTGTCTTCTCAAGTATCAGTGGGGTATATCTGCCAGTATGTACGCACCTCCCCAATTTGTACTCATCAGGAAAAGATGCGTTCTGGAAATTGAGCGAAAGTACACAGATGAGTTAATAATTCTGTGGGTCTGTTGAGGTGCTTTGAATATGGGTCTTGAATAAGGGTAAAATGTCGACCTACTAATACCATGGTGATAGGCTGCAGTGAAATTATAAACATTAATTCTGTGGGTCTGTAGAGGTGCTTTGAATATGGGTCATGAATAAGGGTAACATGTCAATTACTAATACCATGGTGATAGGCTGCAGTGAAATTATAAACATTAATTCTGTGGGTCTGTAGAGGTGCCTTGAATATGGGTCTTGAATAAGGGTAAAATGTCAACTACTAATACCATGGTGATAGGCTGCAGTGAAATTATAAACATTAATTCTATGGGTCTGTCGAGGTGCTTTGAATATGGGTCATGAATAAGGGTAACATGTCAATTCCTAATACCATGGTGATAGGCTGCAGTGAAATTATAAACACACTAATAAAATGTGCATAATTCAATAACGTGAACTAAGAGAACACCAGTCTTTTAACATGTACATTAAAAGCAGGAAGTAATATGTAGTTGCCACAATTTCTCAGTCATGCCTACTGGTTACTAATTGAGATTCATGGGTAACAAAAGGGTATAAGTGCCTGATTGACCCGGTAGCAGCGACGGGCCAAATTTGTGGCTTTACCGTGTAGCAGCGACGGGCCAAATTTGTGGCTTTACTGTGTAGCAGCGACGGGCCAAATTTGTCCCATGATATAAACCCCCCAAAATAGATGATACATAATCTGATCGCAAATGCTTTGATATATATATTATGAAATGGTTTGTGTGAGGGGTGATTTTTCTCATTTTTCTCACTTGGAGGGACCATTAAGAAACATGATCCCCACTGCTACCGGGTTAAAGAGTTCTCTCTGGCATCTTCTGGCTTTCTGTACATGAGCAGCGTATTGGAAGTATTTTTTTAATATATGTTTATTATTTTTGTTTAATATAGAATCAGAAATGCACATCTATATCTGTGTTCTGTTCTTATCTTCCCTTGCTGGTTACTAATTATGAATCATGGGTAAGAAAATGAAGCAAAATAATTAACATACAACTTATCAGAATCAGGAATATAAATGCCTATACCTCTTTGCTGTATTTTCATTTTCTCCTGGTGGTCACAACTGCCACGGACCGCCACTGAACTGCCATTCCTTCCCGTAGTCACTTGTAAGGGAGTTAAGTAACATGGGTGGCCTTGACTAACACTACAGTGAGCTGTTTCTTAAAGAGGACAATGACCTACAGAGTTTGCACCGGGTAGAGTGTGCTCCCAGACAGGTGTGCCGCGCCCCCTCGTAGGTTAGTTGCCCCGTCACCCTTGCCTCCCCTCCTCCTCCTCCTCCTTCTCCTCCTTCTCCTCCTTGTCCTCCTCCTCCTCCTCCTCCTCCTCTTCCTTGCCTTACTCCAGACCAAGCATGACCCCTCCAGCTGTCTGTTATAAGTATTACCTGTACTGTGGAAAGACGTACCTAGTTAGTGCATGTCTAACCTGGTGATGTTCATGTATGGCGACTGTTCTTCTTCTGTGTTTAATTGTTCCATGTTTGAAATATAGATATTCATGAACTGCACGAAACCAAAGTTCTGTGTAAAATACAACTTGGTTTAATGTTTTCTGTAAATAGCTCTGAATTAAAGTTTATTTGAAAAGTTTCTCTTAAGTGTTGCACTGCACTTTATTTGCTATATGTCATCCCTCAGATCAACAGTGATTGGAATATAATGGAATCCTTGATTTTTTTTATACGCATTCATACTTTGTTTTTAGTGTTCTGTCAAAGTAATGCATCAGCCTGTGGCCAGAATTCATTGTAGCGCATGACTCAGCATCCCTCCCGCCAAGCGTCACTCACCCCGCCCTCAACACTCTCTGTCACTCACAGACGTCAACGAGCCGCCCTTCCTGGAGATGTGCATTTCCTGTGACAACCTTCGCTGCGACGGGGACGGGCGGCCCCCCAACCCCCGGGTGACGGTACACGTGCTCAACCCTCCACAGACTGCCTGGCTTCTTTATGCACAGACTGAGGTTATTGAAGTGAGTTCAGGCACGGTTGGTTTGTCTCCACCAACTCCACTTTCATTTACCACCTCCCTCACCCCCTTCACCTCACTATTAAGGAGTCTATCACAGGGGGGGGGGGAGCAGTGTTTGTGAGCAAAGGAGACAGTCTAGTTAAATGAGTGTGTCCAGTGTCACCTCTGCTGCATCCTTTTGTTCTCTGAATGCTTTGTTCCACTATGGTTGCTGTTTCTGGTAAATGGTTCCTTATAAGAGCTGCTGCAGGAATATTACAAGGGAACTGTTGTTGTGGGATGCCAGTTTTGTAAAGGAGTCTATTAGAATTATTCCTTTGCAGAGAACGAGCAACCCCAACTTCCTGTCGACAGTCAGTTTCCGCAAGAGTGACGGGCTGGACTCCCAGACTCAGGTGCGGCTGGCCGTGTATGATGTGCGGGAGAGAGTCACCAACACCACCACACAGCTGGGACAGGCCACGGCAAGTTTTTCAACTGATGCCTTGGTGCAGTGTTGATTCACAGGGTTGGAATGCTCTTATTTGTGTGTGTGTGTGTGTGTGTGTGTGTGTGTGTGTGTGTGAGGGGGGCCACAGTGTATGATTATCCATGTGATTTTGTCCATACACATTTTTGCTAGTTCAGTTGTGCTGACTTGCCTGATGGGCGAGCCTCCCATAACCCACTTAGCCAGGGGGGTACCTCTTTGGCTGACTGGTAAAGGAGTGGCTCTCCCGTTACGCTGGTCGCGGGTTCGATCCCCGGCGCCGGCAAACCTTTCCTTGTCTGGATTAATTTCTCGTGTGTTTCGTTACACGCAGAGGTCGTGTGGGAAAGTAGAAAAGAGCAAATTCTGGCATTTCACAGTTATATCACTTCACTTCCTTTCACTCTCAGATACTCTCAGCCTTTTCATTTTAAATACATTTGTCCCCTGATACTCACAGGGATGGAGCGGCAGAACCTCATAAATATGTAAAATTCATTGATAAAAAATATCCCCTTGATGAACCTAAAATTATGTGACACAAGAGGCCCTAAAACCCTTTTCTGGCACCTGAAAAAAACTATAAAGCAAAACAATCCTCAAAAATCCATACAGCAGCCCTATTTTTGGGGTATTTTGTAAACTCCTGAGGCCCTTACAAATAATACCTGTGAGATATCCTACAAACTCACAAATTTGGACATGTTAGAATCGTGAATGTCAGGGAACAACTGTGTAACCAAAGTACTTTATTTGCTAAAAGAAACTGAATTACATGTCAAGGTTAAGGATATTCTTTATAACTAACTATTTTCTTTTAAGGATTTTTACATGCTATCATAGTACCCATAAACTGTTGCTTGTCAGGTTAGGGCAGAAGTGTGAAGGCTATTCTGTTGTTAATGCCTACGACTTGTTTCTCTCCAGGTCAGTCTTGGGGGGCTGCATGAGACTGGCCGGTCCCGCCTGAGCCTCCTGTCCCCAGCCGGCAGGAACGTTGGCTTCATCACCATCAGCGCCTGGACCCTGGAGGCGGAGGCTGTGGATGCCTCCTCCCACACGCCGAGCAATGCCACGCCACACCACCAGCCTGTGAGTCCTGGGCTAGGGGCCGAGTTGCCTTTGGTTATTTTTCGCTACCAAATTGAACCAAACCAGTAGAATGAGATGTCAATACATGTAACAGGAAAATATCATATCTACCCATGTGTTTGATACCTCCATCTCCTCCTTCTCCTCCTTCTCCTCATCATCATCATCATTATCATCATATCCACCCACATGTTTCATACCTCCTCTGCTGCTTCCTCCTCCTCCTCCTCCTCCTCTATCCACGTGTTTCATACATCCTTCTCTCCCCCCCCCCACAGGCACCTCCCCCAGTGGCCTGCCATCGGCGCACACAGTCACTGCCGCCGCGCCTCAGCTCCAAGACGCGGCACCCCACACAGGGCCACCTCAGCCTCCTCTTCGACAACCCCACCATGGCCACCTTCAGGTTCCACTCAGGCCTTGGCGGGGACATTGCCGTGCTGGAGGTCATGGCCGAGAGTCGATACTGCTTCCTCTTCCCCCAGCAGCTGTTGTGAGTCACTGTCCCTGTCACTTTCCCCATCACTATCTGTCATTATCAAGAGCTCACTTTCCTCTTCCCCTGTCAGCTGTTGTGAGTCACTGTCGCCATCACTCTCCCTGTTACTACCTGTCATTTTCAAGAGCTCACTTTCCTCTTCCCCTGTCAGCTGTTGTGAGTCACTGTCGCGGTCACTCTCCCCATCACTATCTGTCATTATCAAGAGCTCACTTTCCTCTTCCCCTGTCAGCTGTTGTGAGTCACTGTCACTGTCACTTTCCCCATCACTATCTGTCATTATCAAGAGCTCACTTTCCTCTTCCCCCGTCAGCTGTTTTAAGTCAGCATCATTATTGTTATCATTCATTTGTTGTTTTTGCTTCTTAATTTTTTGTTTGTTTGTTGTGTATTCAAAGATATTTATTACCCTGCACCTCGGTCCATCCATTTCTATTATCTATATTTTCTCATCCTCGTCCTCCTTATCTCACATCACTTTCACCTTCATTTTCTCTTTCTCAGCATCTCAGGTGTGTGGGAGCTGATTCACTTCTTCTTTTTCATAATAATAATAATAATAATAATGATAATAATAATAATGTTATTTTTATAGGCATCGTTCGTGAGGTATATATAAGTAAACATCATCATTGTCAGTCATCATCATCATCATCATCGTCATCATTATTTGCATGGAGCGACCCCACTTTCTGTACAAGCAGGATAATGAATCAACAAAAAACTGAGCAGAGAATTATAAGCATGATAAATAAATATATAGCCTTAACCCGGTAGCAGCAACGGGCCAAATTTGTGGCTTTACCGTGTAGCAGCGACGGGCCAAATTTGTGGCTTTACCGTGTAGCAGCGACGGGCCAAATTTGTGGCTTTACCGTGTAGCAGCGACAGGCTAAATTTGTGGCTTTACCGTGTAGCAGCGACAGGCCAAATTTGTGGCTTTACCGTGTAGCAGCGACGGGCCAAATTTGTGGCTTTACCGTGTAGCAGCGATGGGCCAAATTTGTGCCATGATATAAACCCCCCAAAATAGATGATACATAATCTGATCACAAATGCTTTGATATATATTATGAAATGGTTTGTGTGAGGGGTGATTTCTTTTCATTTTTCTCGCTTGGAGGGACCATTAAGAAACATGATCCCCGCTGCTGCCGGGTTAATGGAAGTGAAAAAGGGTAAATAAGGATGATAATAGTGAAGAATCTAATGAATGGGAAAGCGTGTCATTAAGCCTCTGGTCTGTCAGGCGGCTGTGGATCTCCGAGGAGCGGCGGTGGCAGGAGGAACTTTCATCGCTCGGGGACCTGTCGGACCAGTGGCACACCCGGCAGATGGCGCTGCTCAACCAACATGTGACCCTCATCAACATCTACAACATGGCGCTTGACACCTTGGATGTGGCTGCTCACTCTGGTAACATGTCTGAGGCTTATTTTTTTATTAGTGCCATGTTTTTAGTTTTTTTTTTTTTTTTTTTTTTTTTTTTTACAGCAGAGGAGACAGTGCAAGGGCATAAAAAAAAAGCCTGCTACTTACTGATTATGGCTGTTTTGCTGTTGGAGGGAAATGTATGCTGTTGGGTTTAATTTTTTTTGCCCAAGGGAATGAACTCCACTGATACAGATCATGTGTTTTGCCTAAGAAATGCATGCCTAACTTTTTTCCCCAAGCAAAGTGTACTCTACTCCCATGATTATTAGCTCCTCTCTTCCAGGCTTAGGTTTTAAGAATGACATCCCTAAGTTTGCCCAAGAAAAGTGTTTTGTACAGTAATGATGACTAGTTCCTCTTCTCCAGGGTCAGGTTTTAAGAACAGTATCCCTAAGTTTGCCTAAGAAAATTGTACTCTACTCTCATGATTACTAGTTCCTCTTCTTCAGGTTCAAGCTTCAAGAAGAGTATCCCTAAGTTTGCCTAAGGATAGTGTACCCTGCTGCCATGATAACCAGCTCCTCTCCTCCAGGCTCAACTTTCAAGAAGAGTATCCTTAGGTTTGCCTAAGGATAGTGAACTCTGCTGTCATGATAACCAGTTCCTCTCCTCCAGGCTCAACTTTCAAGAAGAGTATCCTTAAGTTTGCCTAAGGATAGTGTACTCTCCTTTCATGATAACCAGTTCCTCTCCTCCAGGCTCAAGCTTCAAGAAGAGTATGCACAAGGGTGAGTCGTCCCTGGAGATGTCCCCAACCAACCTCCACCTCCAGAGACTTTGGGCCCAGAACGAGTCTCTTCGGCGCTCAGGTTTCTACGACATCATCACCTGTGGAATCTTCACTGCGTTCTCACAAGGCTACAAGAAGGGAGGGCTGGTCAAGTAAGTGGCTGTCTGCTCTTTTCTGTGTCACCAATTTGTATATTTTCTTTTATTTAATTTTTACTTTAGGCTCAGTATTTTCTTGCATGTATCAGCCTGGTTAATATATTCACACTTGTCCATACCGTCTTTAAAAGTTTCTGAAGACATTATCAGTGTGTTTTTAATCAGTAACCTTTTAAGGGAAAATTCTTGTATGGTTTATGTCCTTCCATGCATGGTCTAAAAGTTGTTAAAAGCTTCTAAAGGCTTTATCAGTGAGCTTTGGCCAAAGCCTCAGTAATGGCAAACTATAGCAGGTCATGTTAACCATCTCGTGTCCACCAACCCAATTAGTTTTCATTATCAGAAAGATAAAATAAGAGTGGAAACTTTAGTCAAGTTGTAGATACTAAATATTCTCAGATTCAAGTTTGATTATTAAACCTAAATTTGACCATGATTCATTTCAGAGCCTCAGCCCAATTTTCCTTTTTTACGGTGCCTACAAATTACTTTTAAGCATGTCTTATGATGTGTGTGTGTTCCCAGCATGCTCCAGAAGGCCAAGAGCTCAAGGAGGACGCCCGGGGGAGGGGACAAGGCGTGGGCGAGCGAGGCGGCGGTGGAGGGCATCAAGCGGCTGAGGCAGGAGGTGGTGACTCTCCTGCGCGCCCTGCTGGTGACTCTGCGACAGGACGACATGGAGACACTCATGACACTCCTCACCAAGCTGCAGGAGAAGGTGAAAGTGGTTATTTTTTCTTTTCTTGTGTGTGGTATTTTTTAGGTAAACAAAACAAACTGAAGACTATATAAATAGAATGCTGTTCCCTTTTTGTTGTGTGTTTTATTCTTTAAACTTTTTTTATAGGAACAGTATTTTGAGAGCTTTTTTTTCTCTCTCTCTTTTTTCCTTTATTGTAAAAAAAATACAAATGCAGGTGTTTATGGTTCAATTTTAACAATGATTAGATTCACCGTATTCACAGTAGTAAAAGTTGTCTTAATTCTTCCAGACTCGATCTTTGCTAAACGTCATAGAGCCATCACTGGTTGAGGAAGCCTTTGAGTTCCTGGACCAGATCCGAGTGCCTCAGAACCCCTCACGCATCCTGACGCTGGCCACACGCTCCTACTCCACCTACAACATATCCGGGTACCTGAGCCCAGAAACAGCCTTGGATCTGGAGCTGATGAGTCCAGACACACCCAACATTTCGATGTGCGGGAACCCTGAGCACAGACAAGGTGACCCAGAGAGAACTTGTACCATTATTACCACCAAAGAGATTGACATTATGGACGGCCAGGAGAACAGCATATATAGACCTACTGACGAGCCTGAGCCATGGGATCTGATCCAGCTTAATGTTCAGGCTAGTATCATGTGCCTCACTAGTAAGATTAAAACCTACTGTAATAGAATAAATGAGTCTCGGGAAAAGGGAGTGAGTGATAGTGCTGGCAGGGAATCACAGGATGGACTCCAAAACAGAGACAGCACAGTTGATGAAGTGGGACACAACGACAACCTGATAAACGGCGGCAGTGATGTGACAAACCCACCCACGAGGCAGGTGAGTGTCTCGGAGGCACAGAACATCACCTCAAACCTTGCTGCTCAAACCCAGGCCATGATTTCCTCCTCCGTCGGCTCCGATTCAAGTCATGCTTCTGGGAAATCTGCGTCGTCTAGTCTTGGGGTGGCCAGGACAAATGAAAGCCAAAGGTCCTCTTGCTCGGCTACTCCTGACGTGTCCCCCTGCGAAGAGGACAGTGGCATAGGGCTGGAGCGTGTGACGAGTGAGGTTGAAAGAACAGATTGTATCAGTGACGGCGGTCTGTCTGTGGATGAGGAGAGGAGGGAGGAGCTTCTTCCCCTTGACAAGACTGAAGTGAGACGTGCGGAAAAGGAGGAACATGCGATAAGTGACGTGCGTTATGGCAGTGACTCGAGTGTAATCAAGTCCGGTAAGCTAGAGTCCATCATGGAGCAGAGTATTGAGGATTTAGGGCCAAGCTTAGAGGCTGAAAGTAAGTTCAGTAAAATGTCAACAGACAGTGGGACAGAGTGTCCGGAGGGTGAAACTATAGGCGAACAGGAACCAAGGATGATTAATAATGACTTAGGCACGAGTGAGACGGACGAACAAAGTGAAACTCACCACCAGAAACAGAATGGGGAGGAAACAGACAAAACCCAAGATTCCACACCTAACACTGATGGAGAAGAAAGCAAGAGTAAAGACAGCTCAGAAACGGTTACCTGTCCACCCAAACACAAAGGCAAGAGCACACCGGAGGAGGTGGACTGGATAGCGGAGGTGCGGCCCAGCATGAAGAAGCTGCGCCAGGCGATGGACGGGCTCATGCGCACGGCCCGGCTGGTGCACAGTGTCTTCAGGCTGCAGCAGACTCCCGAGGCAGCCCAGCAGGCACACAACATCAAGTACCGGAGGGACATCTGCTTCTCCCAGGCCGTAAGTGTTATGGTGCCACGGTGCATGAGATGTGTGTGTTATGGTGCCACGGTGCATGAGATGTGTGTGTTATGGTGCCACGGTTCATGAGGTGTGTATGTGTGTTATGGTGCCACGGTGCATGAGGTGTGTGTGTTACAGTGCCACGGTGCATGAGTCACCCATATCCAAAGTAGAATACAATAGTCTTCAGCAGAGCCATGGAATAAGAATGTCTGGCCGCCTTCATCACAGACGTCATGTTGTTACCGAAAAAGCTGTACAAAATGCAAATTGAATCTTAGACAATAGTTTTTTTGTGCTCTCGGCATGGTCAGGCTCTCGAAAAAGTACCTCGAGCTCAAAGAAAAAAAAATAGTTGTATCAGCATCAGTATGAATTTGGCACAGCTCTTTTGGTAACAACTTGGCACTTGTGATGCAGGTGGCCAAACACTCCTATTCTGTGACTGTTCAGTTAAGCCTTCATCATTCATCGTTCTGCGTAACACTCACCATGGTAATATTCTAACCATCACTTACCTCCTGGAATTAATCACTTAATACAACAGGAACAATAAAGACTCACTCATCTGTCTTCCTCCCCAGCTGACCTCCCTGGTAACGGGCCTGATGACGAGGCTGTGGTGCAGGAAGGCCGACCCGCTCTTTGTCACGGTCCTGGCACACCTTGGCCCTCTGGCAGAGTTTGAGTGCCTCGTCTCCTGTCATGGGTGAGTGCTGCTGCTTCTCTTTCTCTTCTGCGTGCTGCTCATCTTCAACATTATATTCTTTAAAGTTTTTCAATGTGGTATTTATTATGTAGTATTTTATAGCCTACTGGATCAACACAGTAATTAAAGCGTCAAAAAATGCAGTAGAAAATGTGTAAAGAAGGTAAACAAACTATATTTGATAGAAAATTTTGAATGTGGCTGCTCGTATAAGAGGTGTGTCAGTGAAGTAAAAGTATCTCAGCATCATTAATATCCCAAAAGAGTCTATTTATATGGTGTGTTTGCGTGATAGGAATGACGAGGGCATGCTGAGTGACATGGTGGTGGCTGTGGAGGACCTGGGCACAGTGGAGTTTGTCATGGTGTCTGCCACGGGCCCCCAAGGTGGAGGGCGGACACGCAGCGAGGGCGCCACACCCCCACAGGTCTCCTACGAGTTGCCGATGCCTCACGTCTCAGGAAACAGGCAAGTCTAAACTCTTAGTGCAACTCTCAGTAGTCAGTAAGGAAATAAATATCTGTGCATCAGTCTTTTTGGGCATCAGTTATTTGCTTGGGAACTTACGGGTATTTTCTTTTCTAATTAGCTGTTTGTCTGCCTCCTCTGAATATAAAATTGGTTTATTGTTGTTTATATATATTTTTCCCTCTCCTTTAGCTTTCACTAGAGGACAGCAGTGGCAGAACTAGTCTGTCTGTGCCTTGCTGTGCACATGAGTTTTAAGTGACAGATGATTAGCATGAGTTGTAGTGTTTGTGGTGCTCTTGGTTATTTTCCTCCCTGCCACATCAACAGGTGTGGGCTGAGGGTGGTGCTGCCCGTACCAGAACACGTGTACAGCCTCCTGCCCACCACCAACACCCAGCAGCCCAACGACCCGCCCAGCTTCTGCATCACTCCTGTCCTCTTCAACATTGGCATCAACGAAGAGGTAGGACGGTAGCGTTAGGGGACCAGCAACATATCTTAACCTGGTAACAGCGACGGGCCAAATTTGTGGCTTTACCGTGTACCAGCGACGGGCCAAATTTGTGGCTTTACCATGTACCAGTGACGGGCCAAATTTGTGGCTTTACCGTGTACCAGCGACGGGCCAAATTTGTGGCTTTACCGTGTACCAGCGACGGGCCAAATTTGTGGCTTTACCGTGTACCAGCGACGGGCCAAATTTGTGGCTTTACCGTGTACCAGCGTCGGGCCAAATGTTTGCCACGATAAAGACTCCCCAAAAATAGATGATGCATAAACTGGTCACAAAAGTGTTGATACATATTATGAAATGGTTTGCGTGAGTGATGATTTTTTCTCATTTTCTCGCTTAGAGGGGCCTTTTAGAAACATGATCCCCGCAGCTGCCGGGTTAAGCATCAGGGTTGGGATATCCGAGTTTGTCCAAGATAAGCAGTCATCAGCAGTCCTGGTCAGCTGTGAGGAGAGTTAAGGAAGAGAAAGGCAGAATAAGGGATGTAAAGATACTATAAAAAGACACCTGGTTTCGCTGCTGTATGTCTCCTTAAAGCAATCATCCCAGTCATGTGTGAAGGAATAGAGAAAGTGGAAGGTAGAAGAAAAGATATGTACTGAGGCACTGAAAGATGACAACTACTTTCTTATCTTCTTCTTCATATTATTATTATTATTATTATTATTATTATTATTATTATTATTATTATTATTATTATTATTATTATTATTATTATCCTTCTTCTTCTTCTTCTACTTCTTCTTTTCTCCTTTTTTCCTACTTCTTCTACTTCTTTTTCTTCTTCTTTTCTCCTTTTCCCCTTCTACTTCTTCTTTTCTCCTTTTCTCCTACTTCTTCTTTTCTCCTTTTCTCCTTCTACTTCTTCTTCCTCATCTTCTTCTACTTACTCTTCTTTTTCTTCTTCTGTCCTTATTTTATCATATGGGGTTGGACGGGCCGTGAGTCTCTCCCACTCTTGACAACTGGCTTTACTTCTCCCTCCACACACCCTCAAGGCCTCCTCCCCCACAGGCAACACTGGCAGAGAAGCTTGGCACGGATGGCCCCCAGACACGCAACAACCAGGACAGCTACGAGCGCCTCTCCCAGTACTACCACCGGTTTAAAAAGCTTCCTCTGCCCCAGGAGAGCAGCAGAAGTAAGCCTCACTAATCTCCAGCTTCTTTCTCATGATAGCTTTTACCCATGGTCATATAGATGGCTGTATTATTACCTTTCGGCGCCCAGACACACATATTTGACAAGGCTTTCGCTGGAGTTGTGGGCATTTCCAGGGGTGCTTTTATGACCCTAGTGGAAGTCTGATCCTCCTTATGTACCGTGAACACAAAGAAACACTCATGGGAACACAACTAACCTCTTTTTCGGCCGTTAGAAATGATTGATGTAAGAGAAGTAAGCGTCTAAGAATATTGACTATAGGATCAGGTCGCCAGGTCACCATCCACCAGGCAGGCCAAGGAAGACATGGAGGCAGTATGTTGAAGAGGAATTGGCAGCACTGTTCATTAGAGGTGCTGAGGCAAAGGACAGAAATAGTTGGAAGTGTATCAAGGACCGTCTAACCTCATTAGAGATTATGTGAAAACCTGATGTTAAACAGAAGATAGTGATGTGATGTTATTGGTCCACTGTTCTGAGATACTGGCTTGGGGTTTGAGAATGGATGCCCTTCATAATGTTATGCAGCAGCTCTGAGTGTGAAATACCTTGCCATTACCCTTGACTGACATGGCTTGACACGATATTGACCATCACCCTTGACTGACATGGCTTGACACGAAATTGACCTCTCATCTCCCCCTTTTTTTTTTTTTTTTTTTTTTTTTTTTTTTTAAGGGGAACAGTGCTTAGTTGGCTATTTATATTTTGTTTATTGTTGTTGCCCTTGAGATGTTTTCTATGCTGTAAGGAATATATACTATATATTTACACACTTGACCAATGCCCCCCCATGTTCAGCTTCACACCCAGTTTGATGGGTGCAAATTATATTCTTTATATCCTATGAGTTTAAATGATTAGTGAAAATTGACAACGCAAAGGAACAGAGTCATTTTTTTATATTTCTTTTACTTACTTATTCATTTTTTGACACCTGTGAATACAATTATTTTTACCTGGAGACAATTAGACAATCTGATGCGCCTAGGCTTCACACGCATGAGAGTTAGTGAAGCGTGGTGTGTGACTTCCTGATGTTTTCTATTCTTTCTTGTGCTTCATTTTTAAACCGTCTCCCGGCCCTGGGTGAGGAGAGTGACAGTTGTGTGGCTTCCTTCGCAGGGGTTCCCTCCATGGGCAGTGAAGTTCCTCTGGTGGACCTGATCGACAAGCTGGGCCAGGAAGTGATGTCGTCGAGGAGCAAGAACCCGGCAGTGCTGTACCTGGCCGCCCAGTGCTGTCGCGCCATGGCAGGTCAGAAGCTGCTGCCTATTTTTTTGTAGTGTATTTTATCCCTTTTACTTATGTGTTGCTCATATTCTTATTTGTTGTTTTTACTACTTGATTTTTTTCATGTTTGCTTGTTTTGTATTTTAACCTCTTCACCATGATGATGAGTATCATCATCTCTCATTCATATCTCTAGATCCTAGAGATGTGGTGCATGTCATTGGACTATTCTACGTAGTCTGTAAAACCAGGATATGGCATGGAGGTTATGTTTTGTCTGCTTGTATTGAAGGGGTTAAGATATTTATTACCCTTCCTCTCTGTCCCTCTATTTCTATAATCTGCATTCTCTTGTCCTCTTTCTCCTTCTCTCTCATCACTCTCACTCTCTTTTCCTCTTTCTCGACATCTCAGGTGTTTGGGGGCCGCTAAATGGGCAGCTGATAGTGTCTGCACTCCTCCCTCTCTACCTGTTTTGTCTCATAATAATAATAATAATAATCTGATCCATTTTATAAGCTGTTTCTGTCTTTACGGTAAATGAGGCAAACTATATGTAAAAAAAAGGTGTTTAAAAGAAATTCCTGCAACACGCTCCTTCCCCTGAACACTTAGATGCAAATAGGGTCAAATTTAGTTCTAGAGGTGCCTTGAATCTCCCCTCATGAAGAAGCTTAAGTCATAGGAAGGAGAAAATGCAGACAAATTAAACCTGTTTCAGAGATTATCAGTAAAATGAATGAAAGATGGAAGATTCTGGTTAACTCTTGCAGTAGTATGTCAGACAAGACGGTGATGAGTTTGAGTAAAAAGTCTTGCAGTGGAACCTGACTCGGCATTGATGGGATTGGATGAGCATCGGGCAGAAGAGAGTAGAATTGAGGAGAGCCATAAAGCGTCCAACTGCTCAGGAAGAGTGAAAACGGACGTTAAATGAAATGATGATGATGATGAGTGAAACCTATTTTGTAGCATTCTTCAGCAGCTTCCTTTCTGATGCATGGCTATTCCAGGTCTTCGCTTCACCTCCTGCAAGAGTGGCAAGGACCGGACGGGCATGAGCGCCACACTGGAGCAGGCGAACATCTTGGCAGCAGAGTATGACTTGGCGGAGACTGAATTCCAGCGTGCACTGAACTGTATGAGGAGGTGAGGCATTTATGCGGGTCAGTGTGCAGTTTGGCTTGACAGAATGGAAAATTTTGTTTTTTTCTACTCACATGCAAGGTTACCAAACTAATGCACATTCCTTAGACATACACTAATGAAGGAGGAAATGTTTTGATTAGAGTAAGGCTGTTTTCTAGACCATATATACTAGTTTTGAGTTGTTATTTTTAAGCAAATTTAAGTGATGAGGTTCATGTAAGGTTGCTTCTCCTTCTCTGTGTGTTTGTCCTCTCCAAAGAATCTTAGAAACTATGTAGAGAGGGAAACCTTGTACAAAAAATAACAGATGAACAGAGATGATGTGCTGTTTTCTTCCCAGCGAGGGCACGAGGCTGGAGAACTGCCACAAGAGTACTGGGTCAAGGCGGTATGCTTTCTCTGCCATCAACCTCACCTTGTTCCCCAAGCAGTACCGGCCTCCGTCAGGGACCTACGGATCCAACCTCACATAGAGAGTGGAAGTCACAGCTATTTTTGTATTCCAGTAGGTTGTGTGGTTGCACTTCCTAGTCAGCATGTCACGGGTGACTGTGTGTGTGTGACTCCAGTGTGTCTAGCTCAGTGTATGTATGTGTTGATCAGATGAAGAGTGACTGATTTTCTTTTAAAATATAAATCTAATGAAAGTTTAACTTTCGTAAGAAAATTTTAGATATTATTATTATTCTTAAACCAGACTTCGGCTGGATTTTTGTAATATGTATTTGATTTTGAATTTTAAAAATTCATGTATTTCATGCATTCCACGCAGGGAAGGTATTTGTTGAAGTAGGGTGAGGGAGGCTTCAGAGATCTTAAGAGATGAGTTGACTTAGTGCATTGCACACACCAGACAGACTGCAGGCCAGATCTGGACTATGGCAAACCTTATACAAATCCTAACCTTTCCATTTTCTGCATGTCGACTCTTTTTAAAAAGGAAAAATAGTAAATAAAGGTGAAGCCTTGTTTATAGTATTTCTGTAACTGGTAGCATTCTGTAGAATTGTTAAACAAAACTTTCTTTTAATAAGAAACCAAAAAAATCTATGTGATTTAACAATGACTGCATTCTTATTAAGTTTTGGATAGACTTTCTGATGTGAAAATTTAAATGACTCATTGTCTTTGTGGTGTGTTGTGTGCGTGTCTTGTGTTAGAGTAGTGAGTCACTTCACCGGAGCAACACACGGCTGTCTCTAGAACGGGGCTCCTCTTGTGAGTTTCAGAGTTATTTATGTGTAAAAATTTCCAGATTTTTAAACATACTATCATTGAAATTATGACATCCTTGTAGTTCTTGTACTATATGAAAGTGCTTTCAGAAGTGTGTAGGAATGCACTATAAATTATTGACAATGTAAATATTGTATATATATTATATATTTATACTTGTATAGAGAAAAACTCTGTTGACCTCTCCGATGGTGGCACAGTGTAGATGAGCATTCAGTGAGTCAGCTGCAACGCTTCACAGATTTGATTGTCATATCAACTCTTTTTCCTTCTTTATGGAAAACTTTTGTCTTGTGCCAAGTGTTTTGGGCCTTTTCGGTGCATACTTGTAACACTCACACTTCACCGCCTCAACAAGTGTTGGGTGGCAGCACACTCAGGCAGCCTCAGGCGCGGGGAAGCGTCTCGTGTCCTGAGTGTGCCGCGTGCACTCGCCGTGTGTCGTGTGTTTGGCTTGACTTGTAGCAAATGATGTGCCGTCATTTGAGATATTGTACATCTATTTAGTAACAATTGATGTCATATTGACTTCACTAGAGGTTTTGTACAGAGTGAGAAAATTTTACCATCTGTTAGTGTAGATTATGTACATTGTAAAAGTTTTACATTTTTAGAGTCGATGATCATGTTGAATGTGTACTCTTACCTACGGTGTGTTGTGTCAAATGTCGAGGCGAAGCTATTAACACTGTTGCCAATACTAACACTCAATGCAAGGGCTTGTGATTTTCACGGCCCACTTGTTGTTGTAGATTTACACCACGTATAGAACTAAACAATCCAAACCAACTCTAAAACCATTTATATTCTTGAAGTGGCAAGCTGAAGGAATTTTTCTTCAGCTGTAATGCTTTCAGTTCTCTTATATATATATATATATATATATATATATATATATATATATATATATATATATATATATATATATATATATATATATATATATATATATATATATATATATATATATATATATATATATATATATATATATATATATATATATATATATATATATATATATATATATATATATATATATATATATATATATATATATATATATATATATATATATATATATATATATATATATATATATATATATATATATATATATATATATATATATATATATATATATATATATATATATATATATATATATATATATATATATATATATATATATATATATATATATATATATATATATATATATATATATATATATATATATATATATATATATATATATATATATATATATATATATATATATATATATATATATAGATAATACCTCTTAAGAGCTTACAAATCATTATTGTAGGTGAGTTGCACTACTTAGCTGAAGGTCTTAACACAAATCGTGTTCTTGCAACATGTTTGTTGTAAAGTTTGTAGACGTGCCGCGTGAGGGTTACTAAACAATTTTGTTTTGTCACAAACTAAAACTATCCAAGCTGCAATGTTGTAGGTCTAGGCAGCCAAAACAATGACAAAAAAGGCCCCATGAGCATAGCTCATGTCCTGTATATCACAACCTGATAAATACACACACACACACACACACACACACACACACACACACACACACATTCACACACACATTCACACACACATACACACACATACATACACACACATACACACCACTCCATAGCTCAGTCACACTGCTCCGTAGCTCAGTGGTTAAAGTTCTACGCTGTCAGGGTTTGCAGCCTGGGAGGCGGAGGTTTAAGCCCTGCTCAGGCCGGGATTTTTCCGCTAGCAAGGGGTGGCTACTGTCCCTCCTTGAGCAAGAGGGATGGGATGAGTGGTGTGTGAAGATCGCAGCATTACCTTGAGATCGACAAAAATGAGCCTGCTCCTGTCAGGAGGGTATTTGCTGGCGATTGCAAGTCCAACTTGTGACCAGGCCATGGTAGTGGTGGTGGTGAATTATACATACAGAAAACTGTTGAGAGTTATTGGTGAGGCCTTTTTAGAAGATTAGGTTCTGGTAAAAACTTATAAATGATATCAGGGAAAAAACGATGAAGATCTGGAAGAAGCTCGTGATCTTTTATCCATCAACTGTACCTGACCTTGTTTGATGAGTAATGAGAAGTCATTGTTTTACTAGTCACAAATTTTCACAGGAAAATCAGATTCAAGGTGTGCAGCTGCCACTTTGTAGATAATTTTCTGAAACTTAATCAGTGAAAATTATGTAAAACTCTGTCTGTTTTGAAATCCTTGATATATACTTACATGTGTTGGCTTTGTTCTTCTACGAGCAGTTCTCCATTCCAACTCTGTTCAGGCACAGGATCCAAGGTCTTTCTGCTCTGCTTCATATCTTTAATCTGAAAAATGTATCCAATCAGTTTACTATTATTTTGTTGTGTCGAATAATAGTCCAGGTGTACAGACGTTAGTGCATGTTGTACTTATTTGTTCATGTCACAAAATCGTCTAAGGTCAGGACAAGTTTATGAAAGGAAGCATGCATGTGTTTTTATAAGTGAAATGAGAACACTGATCACACAATACACACACAGAAGAGTTGGTATAACAGACTTCTCTTCCTTCAGGCTCAGACAGAATGCATTTTGGGTGGTGATGGTGATGATGATGATGGTGATGATTGGGAGGATAGTGTGTGGTGGTGGTGGTAGTGGGTTATGAGTGTGATGAGGGATGAGACTGGTATAGCCACTGCCCGTTCTTGAAGTTGCTGGTTGTGTGACATTATTTATTTGTCACTGATAGAAAGGATGAACCAGGGCATGAAAATAACAGACTGGTGTATTGGCACTTGAAGAAGAGGGGAGATGGTGAGAAGTTGGGGAGAGCTGTGAAGAGGAGGGGAGATGGTGAGACATAGGGAAAGTTGTGAAGAGAAGGGGATATAGTGAGACATTAGGGAGAGCTGTGAAGAGGAGATGGTGAGGCATTGGGAAGAGCTGTTTGGGTGGAAATGCCAGATCGCCACCCACCAGGCAGGCCAAAGAAAACATGGAGGTAGTGCACTGGAGAGGATTTGACAGCATTGGGCATTGGGGAGGCTGAGGCAATGAACATAAATAGCTGGAAGCATATCTGACATTAAACAGAAGATGATGATGGTGGTGTTCAATTTGGTGCTGTCCTTGATAAATAGTGAAGGAGGTGAAGATGAGGGGATGACTTGGCACCTTGATGACTGTGGTGTGTGACAATGGGGAGTGACGGATGGATGATGATGGTGATGAGGAGTGATGGATGATGATAATTATGACTGGTATGTGATGAGGGTGATGACTGACATATTAAAGCACCAGTAACCTCACCAAAGACGAAATAGTGACCCATGTTGTTGACCCAATCCACTGTGACCTTCTCTCCCCCTCAGAGAAGTAGTCAGTCATCTCGCTGGCTTCACTCACCAATGAAAAAAATATTGAAGTTGTTAATTGTTAGTGTGGTAGCAGCAGCAGCAGCAGCAGCCTTTGCATAAACTAATACTATATGAAGACAAACTTGTCATATTTCTGCTATTTTTCTAGATACTTCATGTTTAAAGAAAAGAAAACAATGACTTGTGTTTGATTTATCCCCTAATGGTGGGTCTTGCAAGGAACTCATCAGGATATTGGGCTATAGAATGGAACTTGAGACTTAACCATTCATACATAATTAGTGAGACTTAACCATCCTTACATAATTAGTGAGACTTAACCATCCTTACATAATTAGTGAGACTTAACCATCCTTACATAATTAGTGAGACTTAACCATCCTTACATAATTAGTCAGCACTCTTCACAAGATTTAACCCGATAGCAGCGGGGATCATGTTTCTTATTGGTTCCTCTTAGCGAGAAAAATGAGAAAAAATCATCACTCACACAAACCATTTCATAATATATATCAAAGCATTTGTGATCAGTTTATGTATCATCTATTTTTGGGGGGTTTATATCATGGCACAAATTTGGCCCATCGCTGCTTCACGGTAAAGCCACAAATTTGGCCCATCGCTGCTGCACGGTAAAGCCACAAATTTGGCCCATCGCTGCTTCACGGTAAAGCCACAAATATTGAGATGCAAATGCTTCACGGTAAAGCCACAAATTTGGCCCATCGCTGCTTCACGGTAAAGCCACAAATTTGGCCCGTCGCTGCTACTGGGTTAAATAAGGTAGGGCATGTGTTATTATTGAGATGCAAATGGTTTAGCAGAAAAAATGGAAAAGAGGGAATTTGAGACTTGACCATCTTTATATAATTAGTGAGCGCTCTTCACAAGATTTAAATGTGGTAGAGCATGTGTTAATGAAATGGAAATGATATAACAGAAAAAATGGAAAAAGAGGGAATTTGAGACTGACACCTTTATATAATTAGCAAGCACTCTTCACAAGGATATTTAAATAGGGCAGAACATGTGTTATTGAAATGAGAAAGGTATAAGAGAGAATGGAGAAGAGGGGATTTGAGACTTAACCATCCTTTTAAAACTAGTAAGTGCTCTTCACACGGAGATTTAAATAGGGCAGAGCATGTGTTATTGAAATAGAAAAGGTATAAGAGAGAGAATGGAAGATGGAAGTGATATTGACTAATGGCCGTATGTGAACGAGAAAAACTGCGCATGGATGGAGGTGCAGGGAGGAAATGGATGGTGTTGCTTCTGAGACTGTGTGGGGAGACAAATGAAAATGTGATCGCTGCTGAGAGACTTAATTGTTAGAGGTTTTTATTTGAATGTGTGTTGCAAGCTATTGATAATTATACTGCATGCTGGATATTGCTCTTATTCTTTGTTTATAAATTACAAGACCCATTGATATAAAGGTCTGACTCACAATGGGCCATCTGTAAAATAGTGACCAAAAGGATTTAGGTTTGTTATGCGAGTATTTTTTTCATAGGCTCGTAGTCCTGATGTAAACAAACCTTTCTTACCTCGCTGTCAGCCGGTCGGTCTTCGTCCCACACGCTCCTCGGCGACACAGATAAATATTAAGGAAGAGAGAGAGAGAGAGAGATCACACAAGTAACAGAAAAGGAGTTAGAAAAGCCATTGTAAGAGATAAAAATTTGTTTATCTAAGAGGACACGGACACATACTCAGGAAAAGGGAGAGAAATAAGAACACACAGGGAGGAAGAAGAGCCATTACAGCAGTGGAAATTTCCTTAACTAAGAAGACACAGACACATACTCAGGAAAAGGGAGAGAAATAAGAACACACAGGGAGGAAGAAGAGCCATCACAGAAGTGGAAATTCCCTTAACTAAGAAGACACGGACACATACTCGGGAAAAGAGAGAAATAAAAGTCCTAAGTAACAGAGAGGGAGGAAGAAAAACCATTGTAAAAGGTGAACATTCCCTTAACTTGTTAATTTGATGTGATCTGATCCTAGGCTGCCTAACGACAAGTTACCAGATGCAGGCGGATGCAGACCACCCTGAAGAAAAGTTACCAGAGATGCACGCAGACACAGGCCACCCCGAAGAGGAGACGCCCAGTGAAAAGTAAGCCTTCCTCCTCCTCCTATTCTGCTTCATGTCTTTTCTCAAGCTTACTGCTATTGCCCCTTCCTGCAGTCCTCTTCCTTCATATTTTAACCTGCTGGACTTTATCTCAGGTGGGGCTTTGACTTGTACCCTGAGAGACGAGGAGCAAAGTACAAGCCGTCCTTGACAAAGATCGCTTTCCTGGGGGAGGGCCGGGAGAACTCAGACAAGTTCAAGTGTGAGAAGAATGTGTGGAACTGTGCACAGACAAGTAAGTGTGGATAATTTTTACAGATAATATGAATATCTCACATGAGTTTATTTATTTATTTATTTATTTTTTTTACAAATAATGGCATTGCAATATATTTTTTTTTCAAAAATGCAGTAATCAAAAGAGTCTGGAAATCTAAAGAAACCTTAAAATATTGATGTATAAACTTTATGAATGCAGTCTAGCACATTATATATTGGCAGGAGGGATCAGGTAGGTCAGGTTGGGTTAGATTAGTTATAGTTAAGTTAGGTCATGTTAGGCTAGATTTAGCTTTGTTAGATTTGTTAAGTTTGATTGTTTATGATGAATGTATGATGACACTGTTACCATATTTCCCCTTTTTATTTTTTACTTGATACTCTTTCTCTATTTCCTGTTCATTCTTTAATTTGCCATTGTTCACATATGGTTGTCATGAAATCTCTTCCATTGTTGGTGTAGCTAATTATTTTTGTATGTTCTTTACTTAATATTTTTTCAACATATCTTCATCATTCTGTCCAATGTTCTATTCATATCATTCTGTCCTGTATTATATTCGTGTCTTGATTGTTCTACTTTACATTCACCCTTGTTATCATTGTTTTGCCCTTTACTCATACCTTCATCAATATCCCTTGTGTTCTACTCTCTTCAATATTCTCTCGTATACACTTCAGGTCCTCTTGTGAAGTTGATGCTGTCTGCCCTGAAGTCCTCTGGCTGGTGAGTAATTTAGTGATGACCATTCAGGGATCTGCACAGACCTCTTAATAGGGTTATGTCTTTAAAATGATAAAAGAGCTGAATCAGAAAGTCTCATAATATTTGTAGAATTAGGATAATAATTTAATGATAGCCACTTAGGGACATGCACATATCTTTTTAAGAGCATGCCTTCTTAACTTATAAATACGAAATAGAGTTAAAGAAAAAGCGATGTAGTTTTTGTATAAATAAATCTCCTATGGTATGTCTTGGTATCTCAGTCGAATCTAGATAAGTTACTAAAAGAAGAGAAACATGCTAGATGGAGACATGCATACATATTACAGGGGAGATTGAAGGGTCTCATAGATGCATTAATCTTTTTACTCTCTCAGTGAAGTGGATCTGACAAGACATGTGTCCTGCGAGGTGTGTGATGTGTCGGTCAGCGGCGGATATGATTCAGAGTTAAACCAGGTGAGAAGCAGCAACTCAGGTGAATGAAAAGAAATATGCAGTGAGTGTGACCAGTTTTGTGAGTCCCATGCGGTGACTCACTTAAACCACATATCTTTTATTATATCAGTATGACTTTCCTCACTGATAGTATTACTCTGAGGTAAACAGTATCCCTCATAATGTCAGCTACTAATCCAGGAAACTTATAGAGAATACATGCAAGATATAAAACTAGTCCTAGTTTTCTTCATTATAGTACCACTTTGAAAAGTCTAATTGACTGTTCACTACAACACCAAATGAAATGCTAAATAGATGATCTAAATTGCAGGTAAAACTAGATCACCCTTCTACTATAGAATACTATATAACCCTACATACTATTGAGTGATTTCATAGGCCATTCCCACCATTGCCGCATCTATTGGGATGCTAAATACTAGGCTATCTAGATACAGAAAAATCTTAGATCACCCTTATGCCACTGAATAAGATCCTTCAAGCTGTTCCCCACTACCTCCACCGATATAGTACACTAATCACCGGCACCTGATTTGTTAAATATCGTATTAGTCTTTATTAACAATGTAGCTGATTAGTCTTTTTTGACCCATTTTTCAAGGTGCAGGTAGTTGGTTCTGTTGATTTTTTATATCACTTTTTATGACTGAGTTTGTAATATGTCAAACTAACTCAGAAAATCCAACACTTCTAACTAACTTTATCCCAAAAATGGAGTAAAAGAACAAACTAACTACATGAATTAATGACTACAAATACTACATTAAAAAAAATTGGTGTGGGTGGTTGAGCTAATTGAAAACTAATTGAAACCATCTGAGATCACTCCTACCACAGAATAACTCAATATGCCGTCCCTCACCACCACACCAACAGAGGAGCTAAACACAGCCACCTTCTCTTGCCATGGACAGATTGTGGTTTGCCAGAATGTCGCTCGCTCAGAGGGACTCACGCAGGGGGTCATGACACACGAGCTGATCCACATGTTCGACTACTGCCGGAACAAGCTTGACTTCAAGAACATCGACCACCTGGCTTGCACGGAGGTCAGGGCAGCCAACCTTGCCCACTGCTCCTTCCTGTCGGCCTGTACGCAGGGGGATGCCTCACCCTTCAATATTGCCAAGGCCCATCAAGTGTGTACTTTACCTGGTTAATAATCATCACATCATCATCAGTTATACTAGTCCACTGAAAGACAAAGAGCTTTCCTCAAAGTTTTCCCACTTCTCTCTGTCTGTGTTTTGTGTCGTCTTATGCTCTTATGCTTCTTAACTTTTTTATCTCTCTTGTCCATCCCAGAACTGTGTCAAAACCAAGGCCTTGTACTCAGTGGTCTCAGCCCGCAAGGTGAGCAAAGAGGAGGCAGAGGCGGCGGTGGACCGAGTGTTTGACCGCTGCTACAACGACCTTGAGCCTATTGGCCGCCGCCTCCGTAGAAACTCTCTGGACATGCACAAGGCCTATAAGGAGCGGTTTGTATATGGCTATGACTAAAGGGAAGGGATTAAGGTAGTGGAGTGAAAATAAAATGTTGATATTCTCTTCTTTTTCTTTTTTTTTTATTTATGATATTAGCAATGCATGTGTGTGTGTGTGTGTGTGTGTGTGTGTGAGAGAGAGAGATTTTGAAATTACAAATTTCAATTATTAAGTGAAAAGAACTGTTGTGACTTAGCAGTTGTAAATATACCCTTGTGTAAATAATAGTCATTGTAGTCCATGGTATAAGTTCTGTATTTTTAGAAGCCAATAGGTATCTTATATTTTGTGAATAAATATGGATTGATTGACTCATTTTATTGTTGCTAAAGATATCTATATATCATTCTCACAATGACTCCTTTACTCTTCTCTGTAAAATGTAAAGTATATAAGAATGAAGCAACACATGTCTTGAAAATTAAATATCTGCATAATATAAAAGATTTGTTCATGGTAGAGAACGACAAGCAAATGAGTTATGACTCGTATGCGGGGTGTTGCTGTGAACGCCCTTCCACTCCCAGCCTGGTCACCAAGTATAACTGCAAACAAAATAAAAATTAAAGCTGTCACATTAGAACATTATGACTAACTGCTGAGAGCTACGGGGTATAGCAGGGTGCTCTGTGGTAGCCTACATGATATGCCTTCCTACATTCTACCCTGATACCACCAATTATAAGCTGCAGACAGTAGTAGGTTTACTGATGAATTTTATAAAAATAAAATAAGTTAAAACAGTGAGGGTGGTGGCAACTTGTGGAAGCCTAGCTCGTCGATCATGGTGGAGTAAGTGACCCAAAAATTATAATTATGGTGATGGTAAAAATAGGAAAACGGCCATAATACTGTTGTGCTGGAAGCTTCCTCCGGGGTCTATGGGCCTCTGGAAGGCTCCGGGAGGAGCGAGCAGGGGGGTGGGGACCAACACTTCCCGCCTGGCGCCTGGGCGCGGGTGGGGCCTTGCGCCCCCCTGCTCGCTCCTCCCGGAGCCTTCCAGAGGCCCACAGACCCCGGGGGAAGCTTCCAGTACAACAATACGATAAATAATGAGGGTGGTGGCTGCTGAGGGGGACAGCTTAAACGAGCCCTTATAGCAACGCCTTTCCTCGCTTTCCTCGCCTCCAACATCACTTATAAGCTCAAAAATGCTAACGATAGTAATACTGAAGTAAAAAAAAGCTATAATTGGCAAGATAAGGAGGGTGGCGGTCTGTGAGGGCGGTGGGGATCGAGCTTAAATTGGAGGAAGAATGGCTCGTCATGGCGACGCCTTCCCACGTACTTTCTCTTGTCCCTACCAATAAAAAAGCAATACAAGAATGACAAAGACTAATATTCAGGTAAAAATAGCTGTAATAGTTCAAGTAATGAGAGTGGGGGCCGGAGGGTGGGGGGGCAGCATAATGGCTATATATACGCGCTGGAGGGAGTCGATCGTGTACGTCATAGCCTTAGCGATCGACGCCTTAATTCCTGCACTTCACCTCATGCCTACTACTATTCAAGGGCTTAGAAATTATAAAGATAGTAATATTCAAGTAAGAAGAGCTGTAATAGTTCAAATAATGCGGGAGGTGGCCGCTGGAGGGAGGCGCGTCATCGGGGTGTAAGCGACGCCTTCCCCACCTCACCTCGTCCCAAGACCCAAATATCAATACAAGAATGATAAAGATAGTAATATTCAAGTAAAAATAGCTGCAATAGTTCAAATAATAAGAGTGGTGGCCAGTGGGGGGACAGCATAATATGGAATAATCGAGGCTTGCGAGGCCTACCAACAAACCTCGTCCCTATGCTAATAAATATAAATACAAAAATGATAACGATAATAATAGTCAAGTAAGAAGAGCTGTAATAGATTGATTGCTTGATAGTTTATTGTTGCAAGTAAACAAAGGAGAAGGGCCGGAGGAGCCATGCCATCCCAACCCCCAGGCAGTACAGAGTGTGATTATACAACTAAGGATACATATGTAAGTAGCACCAGGAAAAAACTAAAAATATACAATGGCAGGGGACAAATGCTAAAAAAAATAAAGGCCTTGTAATAATTCAAATAGTGGGTGGTGGCCGCTGGAGGAAGGGAGGTGCGTCATCGGGGTGTAAGCGACGCCTTCCCGCGCCCGCCATACAGTCCACCGCAGACACGCAGGGAGGCAGAACGTGACTCTCATTTTGTGCTCCTCTCCTCGACAACCTTCAAATTCCTCCAAGATGGTTCGCTGGCTGCCTCTCGAGTCCAACCCCGCGGTATGTATCCATCAGGAGGTTCTCGTTTAGCGGCATGACGTGATTCTTGGGCAATTATGAAAACTTGATTGCTTTTATTTTATTTATTTATTTTACAGCAAAGAAAGCAGCTCAAGGGCATAAACAGAACAATAATGGAAAAAAATAACCTGCTAATTACTGCTGCCCCTACAAAATAAAGTTCAGTTGGCTAAAATATGCATGTCAATTTTTCTGGAGGCGAGGGAGGTGTTGCCGCTGAATTTTTTTTTTTCATTGTCTTGTATCTTTCCTTTTTGTAAGTTAATCTCGGGGTGTAGGTCAGGGTATTAATGGCCAACGAGTACTCTGGGTATCTGGGATTAATGCTTGGACATGTTGGAGGCGTTAAATACATGGAAAAATAGATAAAAAGTGAAATGCCGGATTGCTTGTTTCTGCTTAACGTTTCTTTCCCTTTTATCTTTCCTCTTTGTAAGTTAATCTCGGGGTGTAGGTCAGGGTACTAATGGCCAACGAGTACTCTGGGTATCTGGGATTAATGCTAGGACATGTTGGAGGCGTTAAATACATGGAAAAATAGATAAAAAGTGAAATGCCGGATTGCTTGTTTCTGCTTAACGTTTCTTTCCCTTGTATCTTTCCTCTTTGTAAGTTAATCTCGGGGTGTAGGTCAGGGTACTAATGGCCAACGGGTACTTTGGGTGTCTGGGATTAATGCTAGAACGTGTTGGAGGCGTTAAATACATGGAAAAATAGATAAAAAGTGAAATGCCGGATTGCTTGTTTCTGCTTAACGTTTCTTTCCCTTGTATTATTTCTTCTTTGTAGCTTATCCTCGGGGTGTAGGTCAAAGTGTTAATGGCCAACGGGTACTTTGGGTGTCTGGGATTAATGCTAGGACATGTTGGAGGCGTTAAATACATGGAAAAATAGATAAAAAGTGAAATGCCGAATTGCTTGTTTCCGCTTAACGTTTCTTTCCTTTGTATTATTTCTTCTTTGTAGCTTATCCTCGGGGTGTAGGTCAATGTGTTAATGGCCAACGGGTACTTTGGGTGTCTGGGATTAATGCTAGAACGTGTTGGAGGCGTTAAATAGACGGGAAAATAGGTAAAAAGTGAAATGCCGGTAAGCTGTCATGATTCTTGGCAGTGTTTAAAAGTTGACTTGATTGCTTGTTGTCGCCCAACTTTTCCTTCCCTTGTCTTGTTTTTTCCTCTGTAACTTAACCACGGGATGTACGTCAGGATGTTTTGGCCAACGAGTAGTTTAGAAGCCTGGGATTAGTGCTAGGCCATGCTGGAGGCGTTGAATACACGGGGAAATAGGTGAAAAGTGAAATACCGCTAAGCTGTCATCCAAACCATTCAAGCTAACGGTCATCAAGCTGAACCACACAGTCGAAAGACCATTAAAGGATGAAAATTACTCCTCTCATCCTCACGTACTTAATACCACTGTCATCTCTTCCTAGCCAGCCAACCACAGAACATTCCATACAGTACATTGGGTAGTATCACGTCTCCTAAGCCTTGACTAGTTATTCATAGGCCATAGTAAGGTAATAAAAAGGTACAGACAACAGTGTGTGTAGGTAACTGATGCAAACTATTCTTCTCTTCCTAGCCAGCCATCCACTGAAGATGCCATACAGTACATTGGGTAGTATGACGTCTCCTAAGACTCATCTGGTTATTCATAGGTCATAGTGAGCTAATGCAGAGGTGCAGACAACTCTGTGGGTTTGTGGCTTGTTGCACCGTTGTCTTTAAGGGCAGGCAGGCATCACTGTCTGGTGTACCCTTTGTACCTTAGTTCTCTCGAAAGATCGATAACTGGGGACACTAAGGGGAGGGGAAGTGATGGGGAAGGAGTCGGACACATTCCTTCCCTGCAGACCGGGGAGTGATGGGAATGACTGATGGAATGATGGGAATGGGTGGTGATAACGCATTCCACATAAATATGCATGAGGAATGGAATGACAAATATGCATGAGGAATGGAATGACAGTGATGGGAAGGTGCTCATTCCATGCCTCCAGACCAAAGTGATGGGAATGACTGGTAGAATGATGGGAATGGGTGTAGATAATACATTCCCTATCATTATACGTGAGAAAGGGAATGAAAGTGATGGAAAGGGACACATTCCATGCCTGCAGACCGGAGAGTGATGGGAATTGGTGGTGATAATTCTTTCCCCATCATTATACGTGAGTAATGGAATGACAGTAATGGGAAAGGACACATTACATGCCTCCAGACTGTAGAGTGATGGGAATGATTCATGAAATAATAGGAATGGGTGATGATGCATTCCCCATTTTTTTCCATAAGAGTAATGGAATGACAGTAATGGGGAAGGACACATTCCATGCCTGTAGACTTGGAAGGGATGGGAATGACTGGTGGAATGATGGGAATGGGTGTAGATAATCCACTCCTTATCATTATGAATGAGAAATGGAATGACAGTGATGGGAAAGGGCTCATTCCATGCCTTGAGATTGGAGTGATGGGAATGAATGGTGGAATGATGGGAATGGGTGGTAGTAATCCATTCCCTATCATAATGTGTGAGATGGGATAACAGTGATGGGGACTCATTCCTGTGACTGGGAACAGATGGGAATGATTTTATTGATTGGAGAAGTTAGTACATTCCTTTCTCTGTATAGAAGGTTGAGGGGAAGAGACCCATTCCATGTCATGAGTGTGGGAAGTGATGGGAATGGTTTTGGAGTGATGGGATGCATTAGTAATGTTCTTATTCTTGCTTGATGAATGATTGGATGTTAGTGAATGGTAATGTAAAGGGAAGGAGGGTAATAGGAAGGCACTCATTCCGTACTTGAGACAAAGTGATGGGAATGGGTGTGGTGGAGTGATGGGATGAGTCAACACATTCCTTCTCCATACGATTTTGTAGAAGAAATGGAAGTGCGAAGGGGAGGAGGATGATAGCGAGGCATTCATTTCACACCTTGAGACTGAAATGTGATCGGAATCGGTGTGATGGAGTGTTAGGATTCCTACATTCTTTCTGCTACATTATATATACATATTCCACTGCATTCCTTCTTGCTTGTGGAATGGATGGGATGCAAATGTTAATGGAATAATGGGAAGGAGTTAATTATGTTAATGTTGGATTAGGCTGGTTGGTGATACTCTAATTATGTGATAGGATTTAATGCTGTGGCTTTGTTCCTTGTCCTGGTATAGAGAATGTAACGTATGCAGTTTTAATGCCTGCTCTTGCCTGTGTCTTCATTCCAACCTAATCACACATGGGCCTGATTGTTTAAGCGTTTTATTAGTATTTATTAACATTTCTGTGGTTGGTGTGGCTTTTTAATTCCATTTTAGGGACAGTTAAAATTGCTGGATTTTCACAGTTAAGTTGACATTTTATGGACTTGGTCATAAAAAGTTAGGTATACTATAAAGAATTAACAAGATCAACTAACCACACCTTGGAAAACAGGTCTATAAAGACAAATTAGCCACATTATTGTTGCGAAAGACCACTGCGACTTTTTACATTTTTGCCATCTAACTTGCAGGATATGAATAATGGAAGACTATGTTCTTGGATATTGATTGCCATTTTTGTTTTACTTGCAGGTTATGAACAAGGTAAGCAGTGATGGACTGAAAGCTGAGGAACATGGGTGAGTATGATGCAGTGAAGGAATGGGAAAGGGAGGAGAGGAAGGAAAGGGAAGCCGTACAAGTGGCAGTCAGGACTATCAGTCAGAGTGGCAGTTATGGTTCAGCCTGTTTATTGTGTACACACAGTCGCCACATTAAGGTGTTTATGGTGAGGGATGAACGAGGGTAGTGGGGTGAAAGCAGTGGCAGGAATAGTGGTTGAGTTTACTTGGGAAAGGTTGACAGAAGAAGACTTATATATTATATAGTAGTGTGGAAATGACCTCCAAATATGGCTGAGCTAATCCCTCAGCCAGGCCACCTGTGAGGAGCCCTTCACCCAATCAGAAAACAATATTTTACTGTGGTCATTCAGAATAATATCTGACATTGTCTTCAGTAACCATTATATCATGTGGGAAATGAGAATGTAGAGTACCTATATACAGATATACAGTACAGCCCACCCAGCTGTTCATCCTTCCTTTCGGGCTCATCGATAAATGGGTATCTGGGGAAGGTAAACTGTGGTAATTTGAATGTTGCACTGGTCCTGTTTCAAGAGTTAAAGGGTTCTCACCCACTTCAGGCTCAAGGGTCAGTGGTACAGAGATGAGCTTCATGGCCACACACAGCTATAGTGTATGTTCCCAACTTTACCCTTGCTATAGAGTGCACAGTCAATAGCGATGCACCATATACAGTGATTAAATTCACTTTGCACATTTTAGCTGGAGCAGATGTCACATCTATTTATTGATTTTTTTTTTAATATGTGGGGGTCCCTTCAAGGGTGGAGGTTCAAGGCTAGTATCAGTATGTCTGGGAATTAATCTGTCCATGCCTATGAATCATGGCCCAAGGCAGAAAGGCTGAACCACCATTTCAAGAACAAGGCTGACACATGCATGGGTGTGTGAATCCTTTCAGAATGAGCAAAGAACTTTTATAGCACAGCACATACAAGTGGTTGATGGTGAGCTGTATCAACAGATTTAAGTTGGATATATTTAGATTCGACAAAGACATAAGCAAGAATTTGTATAATGATATTGGTGGGTGACTGGTACAAGCTTGGCAGTCATGTGAGTGCCAATACCACAGATACATTCAAGAAAAGGTTTAGATAAGTTCATGAATAGCAAGGATAGGTGGGGTTAGGTTTACAGGAGCTGCTTAGTAAAGGCCTACCAGTTTCCTTGAGACTCGAGTTCGTGTGTGGTGAGAGCTGAGCAGAGGTATTGATTATATTGATGAGACAAGTGTTGCATGGAGATGTGGGTGGATATATGCTGGTGGAGGAAGGGAGGGAAGGACATCTCTCATATCTCCAACATTTCCCTCCTTTCCCCTTGACTAGAAGTTTTTATTTTTTTATTTTATTTTATTTATTTATTTATTTATTTATTTTTTTTAGCTACTGTCCAATGTTTCCTTTCCTCATGTTTTCATCATCCATCCCTTCATTTAACTATGCGTCCCCCCTCTCTCTCTCTCTCTCTCTCTCTCTCTCTCTCTCTCTCTCTCTGCAACGTGACTTTAAAAGGTCGATAACAGACACTTTGAACACACACACACACACACACACACACACAGTGCCCTTTGAAAACTGACAAAATAGGCCTATCTTTCTTCCTTTCTGTATACCTGCATTATTATTTACCTTACCCTGCCTGATAACTTACCTTTCCTTACCTTATTCTACCTCACCTTGCCTCATGATCATTCCTTTCCTTACCAAATCATACCTTACCTTACCTTTCCTTACCTAACTGCACCTCACCTAACCTTTTCTCTTTATTATTTTCTTCCTTACCTAATCATACTTTACCATACCTCAGCTTACCTAATTATACCTCACCTTACCTTTCCTTAGTTATGGTTCACCTGCCCTTCCCTTACCCAATTATACTTCACCTTACCTTTCCTTACCTAATTTATCTTACCTTGCCTTGTTACTTTTATTTTACTTACTTAATTATACCTTACCTTTCCTTACCTAATTATACCTCACCTTACCTTTCCTTACCTAATTATACCTCACCTTATCTTTCCTTACCTCACCTTACCTTTCCTTACTTACTATACCTCACCTTACCTTTCCTTAACTACTCACATCTTTCCTTACCCCAACAGGACAGGTAAGACTTTAAGATGCAGTTTGCCTCTAATACGTGTATCACAAACATCACTGTATAGAAAGAAATTTCAAGCACCGGGTGGAGTTCTGGGGTTGCCTGAGGTTATCCTGACTGGCGGGGGGGGGGGGGGGGGTTGCAGAGGTTGACGGGGGTTGGGGTTAGTCCTATTGTGTTACTCCTTGCCATTAAATATTGACGGGGATCGAACGCTTGACTGCCTGGCTCGCTTCTGCCTGAGATGGTGGTGTGTGTGTGTGTGTGTGTTGGGGGGAGGGGGGTTAAGGAGTGGAGGGTTAGGTGGGAATGTGGGAGGAAGGGGGAGCTCGTGGAAAGGTGAGAGGGAGGGAACAAATGACAGGAAGGGGAAAGGAAGGGAGGAGTAAAAATGAGAGAGAGAGAGAGAGAGAGAGAGAGAGAGAGAGAGAGAGAGAGAGAGAGAGATAACAAAACCACCCCTGTGACCTCAGGCTCCCACAGATACAACCCCAGACGAAAGACAAGCGTTTATTTCATTTCAATAATAATAATAATAATAAAAATGCGTTCAAATGAGAAAAAAAAAGTAAAGCTGCTAAAATGGCATAAAAACGAACCTCAAAAAAACATGACAAGGTTTTGTAGACATTGGTGAAAATAAGCTAAAAATAAGTTCGTTTCCCAAAAAGTAAGAATCATAAATACATCGATATATTCTCAGTAAAAAGGAAATAACAGCACAGGAGAAATACCCCCCCCCCTCCCCCTACCACCACTACCCCTCCCCGGAAACAAGCCTTACCTCCATAATGTGCCCTCCCGTCTCATAAATCACGCCGCAAACAAAAGAAAATCGCCACCTAATCGAAGGCCCCGAGCAACGTTACCAGGCCGTCCCACTCACCGTATTGTATTCACCGATTTCTGACAAGCTTCCACACCGATAACGATATTCATTTAGGCATTATAATATCGTTAGTTGTTTATTTTTTTGCAATAGTTGTGAGTCAGGTTAAGATGAATACACATGTTATAGCTGCGCGTGGCTGTGGTGCTCATCTCCGAATCGTGGCCCTTTGTACTTGTGTTTGGTAAAGAACCGATTACTCCAAGACACGGGTCATTGTGAACTCCGGGGTTGCCACAGTTTACCTTCCCCAGGTTTCCCCAGGTACCCATTTATCGACCAGCCCGAAAGGGAGGATAAACAGCTGGGTGAGTTGCACGCGTACTGCCCGGGCCCGCGGAGTCTTAGCCAGGCACGCTGACCACTGCTTCACGGAGGCCGACTAATGGTTGTGCTCGAGTGTACAGTGTAAGTTATAATATTGATGTATGTAACTCATATCATATTTAAAGTCCTCTTGCCGTCTTTTTTTTTTTGCCATGGGAAGGTTGTTTTGCGGTATTGCATAGAAGCGGAAAGAACAGGAAAAGGACCGTTGGGTAATGTATTCTTTTTTGCAATAGTTACGGGTCACACCGGCAGATACAGTGTTGGGAGTACGATAACCTGGTAACGCTGCTCCTGGGGCGTTACCTGCAGCGACACCGGCAATCATGGGTTTCCAGGTAACATTCCTCGCCGACGCCAGTCACTCGTTGTTATTGGGATCGATGTGATGGCTGCAGACGGCGCCACATGGTTAGAAAAAAACCGGAGCCAGACATAGACAGACAGACATGGAATTAAAGACAGGCGGAAGTAAAGAGAGACGGACATAAACACAGACGAAAATGAGGAGACCAACGGAAATTAAGAAAGATAGACAGACAGCGCAGACGGAAGTGAGACGGAAATAAGGAAAGACAGACAAGACATAGACGGAAGTGAGGGAAGCCAGGCAGATAGACAGACACAGACAGACAGACATGAACATAGACAGACGGAGATGAGGAAGGAGAAACACAAACAGATACACAGGCACAGACGGAAGTGAGGAAAGACGAACAGACAGATAGATAGATAAGAGACAAACAGAACGAACAGACAGATAGATAAGAGACAAATAGACAGATAGATAAGAGACAAATAGACAGATAGATAAGAGACAAACAGAACGAACAGACAGACAGATAGATAAGAGACAAACATATACGAAATTGAGGAAAACAAGACAGACAGGGATATGCGCAGACCGAAGTAAGGACAGACACAGATAGGCACAAACAGGCGGAAGTGAGAAAAGACGGACAGATACAGACAGATAGACATGGATATAGATACGGGTGGGAACGAGGAAAGCAGACAGACAGACAGATAGACAAGGACACAGACAAAAAATGAGGAAAAACAGACACAGACAAAGGCATAAACAGGGACGGAATTGAGAAGAGACAGACAGACACGGGTAGATAGATTGAAAGCCTGACAGACGGATACACAGACAGGTGGGGGGGGGACAGACTTGAAAGCACACAAACAAACAAACATGAACATCAACCGTAGACAGGTGTAAACATGTATACGGTAAACAGGTAACGGACATCTTTAATTGAGGTGCAGGTGTTTCCGGGGCAGCTTCAGATCGTGTTGTGTTCCTCTTGGGTCTGGTTATAACTGGCTGAAACGTGACGTCTAGAAAACCGAAGAGAACCGGATAGAATGGAGGCTCTGACGATGGGGGAGGGTGGCATTCCTTGGTATATATGTGGGTATTATGATATGCTTTGTGTGTGTGTGTGTGCCAGCTCAGTCACTAGTCACCTGTTATTGATCACGGTCACGCACACGCACACGCACACACGAACCATTCCTCCATAAATCAGTCCTTGCTGATGCCTCGACTATATATATAAAATAAAAAAAGAGGATCAGTTCCAAGGATATTGATCATTACTTTTACAGCCCCAAACACATCACTCCGAACACCCCTTCGCTTGCGTCAGGGCCAGGAATGTTGGAATGTGTCTGGACGCTATGTGGATCATGTTCGGGCCAGGTGTGTGTATGTGTGTGTGCCTGGGTGATGGCAGGTGGTAGGCGTGACTGAAATGCCTGTGTGGGTGGGGGTTGTGGGTGCGTGAGTGTACAGTGTTGGTTATAATATTGATGTTCGTAACTGTCAACATATTATAAGGTATCTCGCTGTCTTTTTTTGCTATAGGAAGGTTGTTTTGCTTTGCCGTCGTGTTGTGTAGAAGGGGAAGGGGCGGGAAAAGAACTGTTTGGGTAATGTATTGCTGCTCTGGGAAGCGTGTGGAAGGAGAGAGAGAAAGAGAGAGAGAGAACTTTGCAGTCTTCTTTCCTCCTCCTCAAAAGCAACTTGAAGACAGTAAGGAGTGTGTGTGTGTGTGTGTGTGTGTGTGTGTGTGTGTGTGTGTGTATTCCTGGCCTCGTTCGTTACCGTAGTGACTTTGTGTGTGCATACCTTAGTAGTGCTTCATGTTAGAGTTAGACACACGCGCGCACACACACGCACACACCAATACATAGATATAAGATTACATTGCCATCAATTTATAAAGAAAAAAATCCAAACTTCACAATGAGTATTTTTTTATATTATTCATTCATTCAATTTATACATATGAAGAGTAACAATATTTATGAACGATTCCTTGAGAGAGAGAGAGAGAGAGAGAGAGAGAGAGAGAGAGAGAGAGATGGTGGTGGATCTAGAATGTTGTTCCTCTTAAAGATGGGGACCAGGCCGTATGTGTGTGTGTGTGTGTGTGTGTGTGTGTGTGTGTGTAGGTCACTGGGGTTAAACTGGAAAGAAAGGAAGTTAGAGGGTGAGTGTGTGCGGGAGTAAGATGACCTGTAGAAAAGAAAAAAATGTTTGGAGAATGTCATCTTTGTTTAGGAACGAGGGAAAGTATGAAGGAAGGAATTTGGGAAGGAAGTCAAGTCGATCGTGGAAGAAAGAATTTACTGGGAAAGGAATGTGGGGAAAAAGGAGCATTAGGTACCAATATTCACATTACTGTTTATTGAGAAAAGATGAAGATATGACGAGAATGGTAGGAAATAACGACAGTGGTGGGAAAAAAAGAAACAAAAAAGTAGTGGACATTTTCACATCACTGTAGATTATGGTGGAAGGAAGAGAAGACGAGAAAGGTAGGAAATAACGATAGTCAGGTTGGAAAGGCGCCATAAAGTGGGTACAGAAAAAGGAAGGGTAAAAGAGAATGAAGGTAAGAATTAGGAACGTAGCAAAAGAAGGATGATAAGGAAATGTCAAAGATAAAGGAAGGGTAAGGATAAATGAGTGTAAAGGAGGAAGAAAAAACAGGAAGAGGAAGGGTGGAAGAGAAAGAAGGAAAGAAATAGGAACTTATGAAATGAAGAATGGGAAAGAATAATAGAAGATTGAGAGAAAGGAAGGATTAAGATAAACGACAGTAAAGGAAAAAACAGGAAGAGGAAGAGTAGGAGAGAAAGAAGTAGGAACGTAGCAAATGAAGGATGGGAAAGAATAGTAGAAGGTAGGGAAGAAGGAAAGATTATGATAAATGAAAGTTGAGGAAGAAAAAAGAGGAAGAGGAAAAGAGAAGGAAGGAAGGATATAGGAACGTAGCTAATGGAGAGAGAGAGGACCGTTACAGTGGTTAATTAGCCGTTACCTGCGCTTGCCCACAGGTAACGCAACAGAGAGTCAGGTAATTGCGCTGCGCTGTCATGCATTTCACTAAGGATCGATTTCGGCGCTGCGCCCACTTCGGATTGGTATGGAGCGCGGGTTGGTGACTCATCCCCTCTCTCTCTCTCTCTCATCGATTCCACGTGCAACTAGCCTCCTCCCTCTTCCCCTTCACAATCCCTCTTCATCCCCTTCCTCATTTCACCTTTTCCTCCCCTCACCCATATCTCCCCTTCCTGCTCCCGTCCCTCTCCCCACTTTCCCCTCTTCATCTCCTTCCTCCTATCACCCTTTCCTCCCCACACCCATGTCTCCCCTTCCTTCTTCCCTCTGTTTCCCTGTCCTCCCCTTCCTGCTCCTGCCCTTCTCCCCATCCCCCTTTTCATCCCTCTCGTCCTTTCACCCTTTCTTCCTCTTCCTGCTTCTCCCCCTCTTCCCCTTCCTGCTTCTCCCCCTCTTCCCCTTCCTTCCCCTCTGCTCCCCCTTCCACCCCTTGGCGTGTCTCCTTCCTGTCCGCCTGTTTGTCTGCCTTCCAATCCGTGTCTATATTTAAGTCGTACGTATCGTAAATATTGGTGGGAATAAAGTCTGTATTCTTGACCTTATCGGCGCCTCAGTTCGCCTGTTCGAGAAGTCTCCTTTGAAGCTGCTGGGATTCTCATGGACACTTTTGTGGTACTACCCCCCCACCCCACCCCACCCCACCCCCACCCCACCCTCTCTCTCTCTCTCCGCCCATATATACAGACATTGACACGTAGAAAGATACAGAATTACAGGAACACCCCTCCACATCCAACCCCCGACCCTCCTTCCTCTCTCTCTCTCTCTCTCTCTCTCTCTACCCCCAACATAAATAAAATGGTAGTGATAAGCCTAACACGGCCTCTGCACCTCGAGCGGGAAAAATCACCAATGAATACCCGGTTAGTCTTGTCTGGCCTTGGGAAATAGTAATGAAGGGAGCTCGGTACGTTCAATAATATGGACGTTAGTAAGACAATTAATAACAGTAAATGTGATTGTTATTTTGTCAGTGTGTGTGTTTTGGATTTTGATATTGCTACGAGGCGTATGATTCCTAAACGTTGGTGGAATGAGATGTTTAAGTATAAGTATGATGGATATTTTGCCTTTTCTCATTACCCATTTACAAATATCGCTTGTGCTTCATTTAACACGTTGGATGCGGACCGCCTGCAAGAAGACATCACCAAGCTACAGGAGTGGAGCAATAAGTGGCTGCTACAATTCAATGAAGAAAAATGTAAAGCCATGTAACTTGGGAGGGGAAGTCCAGCATCCCAATACCACATGGGAAACACTCCACTATCCAACACTGAGGCAAAGAAAGACCTTAGACTATGTTACCAGGCTACCAGTGAAGGCCAAATCCGTCCCAATCGCAGCGGATGGGTTGATACGTTGATAAGATTGAGACGTAGGAGAATAATGATTGTTATTTTGTTATGAATTGGTCCTTTTTCACGTCAAGCAGCTAGTTATCCTCATGCAGCATCGCCCATCATCACTACATCTGTCTTCTAGGAGCTTTTTTTATGACCTTCCCGTTTCCACGCGCCCTACCATCATCTTCACCCACCTTACCACTCTAGAAAACTCGTCCCATTATCCACGCTTGGTGATCAGCATTACCAGACTATCGCACGCACACAGACAGTGATATTCATTAATAGTTGTCAAAATCGTTAATCACAGATGTTTTTTTATGGATCAGTTATGGAGTCAGAAACCGGAAGATGTTTTAAGCACGATAATTTGTTGACGCTGTCGGTGACTTTCCCCTCGCGTCACGCCCGCCCGCCCGCCCAGACAGACGGTCAGCGAGGGGACGAGGCAGAGAGGAGAGGCAGAGAGAGGGGGCGGCGTTCCCAGGGCGGCGCCTCGTCTGACTCACACTCTGTTGCCACGAGTCGCGAATCATGCATGTCTGGGACCCCTTGCCACGCCCCTCGCGCTGACGAGAGGCCAGGACGGGGTGCCACTGGGGGTTTTAAGAGTGGGTCAGGCTGGGGAGAGGGCGTGGGGGCGTGGGGTGGCTTCCTGGGTCGTCTGTCTGGGTGTGTGTTGGCGGCGTGCATGGGGGACAGACATGCTGGGGGTGATGTCCGGAGACTGCATGCAACTGGTGGCCGGCGGCATCCTGCTACTCCTCTTCCCCTCACCCTGATCTTCCTCGCTCTCCTCCTGATCCTCACTCTCCTCTTTCTCCTCCTGATGCTCGCCCTCCTTCTCCTCCTGATACTCGCCCTCCTCCTTCTCCTCTTCCTGATACTCCCCCTCTTTCTTCTTCTCTTCCTGATACTCCCCCTCTTTCTTCTCCTTATACTCGCCCTCCCCTTCCTCCTCATGCTTGATCCTTCACATTCTCCTCTTCCTCCTCCTCCTCCTCATGCTTAATCCTCTTCCTCCTGATCCTGAGCCTCGTTTTCTCCTCCTCATGCTCATTCTTGATCATCCTCCTGCTCATTCTTGATCCTCCTCCTCCCTTTTCTTCATCCTCCTCCTCTTCCTTTTCTTCATCCTCCTCCTCTTCCTTTTCTTCATCCTCTTCCTCGTCCTTTCCTTCATCCTTTTATTTTTAGTAAAGAATGCAACAATATATACAGTTTGCCGAGGATTGTGTGGCGCAGCCCTGGTGGTGTCTAGACTTGCAGTGGTGGGACAGACAAACACACTGGATAAAGTCACATGATGTTACCCACACACTGCAGATTAAATAACTTCAAATGTCTAGTAACTCTCCATTCTTTGATCTAGTAACTCTCTCCCTCCATTCTTTGACGAGGAGACCAAAACTACACTGCTAACTGAGATAAACTAGGTTGTATATAAAGGATGAATATAACTCAACAACAAAGGATTATTCTAAAGCAATAACAAAGGATGATTCTAACGCAACAACCTTCCCCCAATAGTTCCTGGGCGGCCTGGGAGTACCTGAGAGCTGGACCATTCATGACGTCTATGGCCTGGACGAGGAGATGCTGGGAATGGTGCCACAGCCGGTCGGGGCCGTCATCCTCCTCTACCCCTTCTCTGATACGGTACAACATCCATTTCACTTTATTCTGGATACCATTAGATTTTGTTTTATAGTTTTGGATGGTATTTTTTGTAAACAAGGGGTTAAAAATCACCTCCACTTACTCCAAAGAAATATTTATATATACTGTTACTCTATATACACTGCTATTCTTGGTGTCTCTGCTCCCTCTGCTCCTCATGGGTGGGATGAAAACAACTTGTGGTAATATTTATTGAACAGGAAGGACACTAAAACGGCAAAGGAAACTACTTATAGTGTTTGGAAAATTTTAGTAAAGATAGTAGTCATGTGAAAGTCCTTTATTTCTTCAAAGGAGCGTTATTATAGAGCTGTGTATTGAACTGTATATATTTAGCCCCTCCTCACACATTATTCATTACACACACACACACACACACATACACATACACGCATGAAAATCCTATTTGCTGAGCTACTTTATGTATGTGCATGAGGATAAGGTGTTAGTATCATAACACCTCCTAACCTTACAGCAAGAGGACTTTAAGAAGAAGCAGGAGGAGGAGCAGGAAACAGAAGGTGCCGAGGTCCCCGAGAATGTGTACTTCATGAAGCAGTTTGTTGGCAATGCCTGTGGAACTGTTGCCCTCATCCATGCCATCGCCAACAACCGGGACAAGTGAGTGCCTGGGGAGCTTAGTACTAATCAGTTTTGTTCCTTAGCTTATACATCAAACAAATATATTTGAAATTGTGTATGGGTGCAAACCCTGGCCACCCTGCATTCCCTCAACATGTTCAGACCACCTCAATGAATACGCTTCACTAATTCCACCTCTCCACATGGTACACCTTTTGCTATCACTTCCTTTTGCTATACATCTGCTGTACTCCTTTTCAGTACCCTCATCCCTCCATCATGTTCATCCACAGGCAACTTCATGTTCATCAACAAGCAATTGACAGTGTAGTTACTGTTTTCATTGCCTGTTTCTCAGTTTTTTGTTTGGCAGATCTGCCACTGTGTTGCACAAAGCAGTTAATGCAGCAAATTTGAGTTGTTGTAAATGGAAAATATTTGCATAGACTCAATAATGTGTTCCTAATACAGGGTCTTATATTGAATAGGTGATCTCAAATTGATTCATGGTAAATGGATGTTCTACCTTACTGATTGGACGAGTGCATACAAATTGGTAAACATTCCCTGGCAAGGAGAGGCAACAGAAGAATCACCTGCCCTTCTCGATCCCCCCCAGGATCCAGCTTACTGATGGTGCCTTAAAGGAGTTCCTGGAGAAGACGGAGTCCATGAGCCCCGAGGAGAAAGGACACGCCCTCGAGGCCGACAACGGCATCTCCAAAGCCCACGAGGAGTCTGCACAGGAGGGACAGACAGAGGTGAGGCAGACAATCCCCCACTCTTTGCCGAGGTTCTGTTCACCAGTTCCTATCCACCATTCCAGGTCGTACCCATTTCAGCATTGTAATTACTCTGCACACGTGAGATTCCCATTCCTTATCTACACTATAAGCACATTGGGGTTTGCTGAGCTACTCTACATAAGTGATTAGGTATGACAGTGAAGTAATATCTTTATTTTTTTATTGATTTATTGATTTATTTTTTTCCCGCTTGGTGTTTAGAGTTAATATTATTCATGATGTGAGTACTTATTGAAATGGTGCATTCAAGTTGGCTAGTGTTTAGAGCTGGGCACCATAAACGCACACCTAGGCACCAGTTTAATTTTATTCTGTCGATATAAACCACAGGAACAATTTCATTTTATTTTGGATACCTCTAGATGGTTTTATTAAGTTAAGGATGATCTTTTTGTAAATAAGGGGTTAAAAATCATCTCCACTTACTCATCCCTTAAAATAATATGAATATGCTCTGTTCTCACTAACTTCATAAAATCTCTGACAGTTAGCCAGAATATAATGAATAAAGATATGATTGTAGAGGATGCTTGAGTAACTAGATTTTTAACTCGGTATGAAAAAGTCTTTCTAAACTTAATAAATTTACCATCACTTCATGACCTGCAGCTGTAAAGTGACATGTGGCCTGTCATAGCTTGCCCCATACCTTTCTCTCTCTCTCTCTCTCTCGATCTATTGAGTGCTTGTAGACATTCATAATGGGGTCTGTCGGTCGGCCCCAGCCAGTTAGTCGTGCAGGGAAGTGTTTTATAGTGGTGCCATTTTTGCTTGGCTCATGCTTCCCCCTGGAGCTTCTCTTGATCCTCTTCAGAGTTGCTCTTGAGTCCAGGTTGAAACTTGTGAACTTAGGGTTTTGTGGTTAAAAAAAAGATATCCCTTTTTTGCAATCAGTACCTGTGGCATATTAGAACCTTCTGTTCATTGCCTAAGGAGTAGAGCAGCAGGAATTTTAGCACTTTAAGACTTCAAAGGAAGGACATGCAATCTGTTTTATCACCACATCATTTTTGGCACAGATTGAAGTCTAAATTATAAATACAGGTCTGTTCTTGACAAGACCATGCATGAGTGAGTGAGTGAGTGAGTAAGAAAATACTAACGGGGGACCACCACCTTCCAGGCTCCTGACCGGGAGGCCCAAGTGAACGAGCATTTTGTAGCCTTTGTACACGTCGATGGGAAGCTCTTCGAATTTGGTAAGTTTTTATTTATTTACTAATTTATTTGTTTAATTTTTATGTGTGTGTGTGTGTGTGTGTGTGTGTGTGTGTGTTTAGCCTGTTGTATGTTGGGGATTGTGTTGGACATGTTGAGTTTTGGTGAATATGTTGTGAATTCTGGTATGTTGAGCTTTAGCGTATGTTACAAATTTTGGTATGTTGCCAGTTATGAGTATGCTAATGACCTTAAATGATTAAAAGAAGATAATCTCGAGTAGCTCTGTACAAGAGTTAGTGGTGGGTTGGGGTGGTTGGTGGCGATGGTTGTTTGTGGTGGGTTGGGGTGGCTGGTGAGGTCATGGTGGTGAAGTTAGTCGTGGTGGTGGTGGTGATGGTTGGTTGGTTGTGGGTATTGTTAGTGGTGTGTTGGGGTGGTTAGTGAGGTGTTGGTGTGGATGACAGTTGGTTGTGGGTATTGTTAGTGGTGTGTTGGGGTGGTTGGTGACGGTTGGTTGTGGGTATTGTTAGTGGTGTGTTGGGGTGGTTGGTGACAGTTGGTTGGTTGTGGGTATTGCTAGACCAGGTTTGTGTGATTGGTAACCGTCTTCATACCCTTTGCCCTCACTCTCCACCTTGACTTTTACAGATGGACGCAGAAAGTTCCCCATCAACCACGGAAGCTCCTCTGCGGACTCCATTCTTGGTGTAAGTATGGACTTGCGTGTATATTTACCTAGTTGTAGTATACAGGGCCTGAGATACACATGTGGTCCCTTCTCCATATTTATAATTGCCCAGTCTTTCCTTAAACTGTTTGACACTCTTTGCCATCACATCATCTCCCCTTATATCATTCCACATGTCTACTGCTGTATATAGAAAGCTGAATTTCTTGACATTATTTAAGCACCTTCCTTTTATCAACTCCATATAGCTGGGTGAGCTGCACGCTGACTCCCTAGATCAGGATTCGAACCTGGACCTGCAAATTCATAGTTGGGCACATTAACCACTGCACCATGGAGGCATATTATCTTACTCATGACCCTCAAAATGCCCCATACCCATTTCTTTTACCTGAAAACACATAATATGAAACATAATGGTCATTAAAAAGTGTATTACATCATGATAGTGTAATGGACAACTTGCATCCTTTCTTTATGATCTCTTGTCGCATCACTTATAATTTTCCCTCGTTCCCTCACCATCCCTTTCAATCCTCCCCTTTTTTTCTCTTGTCACACCACTTATTATTTCCTCCCTTCTCTGCCCATCGCCTCCTTCCTCTTGAATCCTCTCCCTTTATTTATCTTTTTGCATCACATATCGTCACCCTCGTAAAATAATTGCCTAAGTCATTTTTCAGTGATTTCCAGGGTTTTGTTTACATCAATTTTTTCATGTGACGCCCTTTTTTGTATAGTTGCCTTCGTCATTCAGGGTTTGAGTGTTTTAGAATTGACCTTTTCATTTCTGCCTAAATCTTAAGTCAAATAAGATAATGACAGTTCTTTTCTGATTTCCTTTAAAGTAGAAAATAATGACTTAGGCAGTTTGTTTACGAAGGTGACGATATATTATTCCCCTTCCTCATAGTCCCTTGAATCCTTCCTCTTTGTCTCTGTTGTTGCATCATTTAGTCCTCCCTTTCCCCATCGTGCCTTGAATCCTCCCTTATTATTTTCTCCCTTCTTCTTCCTCTTGAATCCTCTCCCTTCATGATCTGTTGCATCTCTTATAATTTCTTGACTTCCCCCACTATCCCTTTTTGTGGTCCCCTTTTCTCGTCATAAAGGTCACTCAAACAGCACCCATCACCTCCTTCCTCTTGAATACTCTGCCATTATGACCTTTTGCATCACTTATATTTCTGTCTCCTTACCCCATAGCAATACACCCATAAATAACACTGATTTTATTTGTTTTTACAGATTTATTTTTGTTTGTTGTGTATTGTAAGATATTAATTACACTTCCCCTCTTTCCCTCCATTTCCATAATCTTCTACGTTCTCTCCTCCTCTGTCTCCTTCTCTCTCATTGCTTTGACTGTACTTTTTTCTTTCTCAGGGTTTCAGGTGTTTGGGAGATGCTAAATGGGTGGCTTATAATCTCTGCACTCCTCCTCTTTTACCTGCTTCATCACTTGTCACATCACATAATTTCCTCCCTTCCCCCATAATAAAGGTCACTTATAGGCAACACCCACTTTATTTGTTGTGTTCATCTCTTTATTTTTGTTTGTTGTGTATTTTAAGATATTAATTACTCTACCCCTCCCTCTGTCCCTTCCATTTCTATCTCTTCTCATTACTTTGACTGTCATTTTCTCTTTTTCGGCATCACAGGTGTTTGGGGGCTGATGAATGTGTGGGTTATAGTGTCTGAACTCATCCCTCTCTACCTGCTTCATCTCTCATAATAATAATAATCTGCTTCCTCTCTTCCCACGCTCAGGACGCCGCCAAAGTGTGTCGCCAGTACATGGACCGCCAGCCTGAGGAGTCGCGCTTTGCCGTGGTCGCCCTTGCCTGCTCCGAGTAAACTAACCTTCACCCAGATGCCTCCTAGAGCTACATGTGTGTTTGTTGGGTGAGGGTGACGGGGGATGGGTGAATGGTTGGAGGTGCAGCATTTTGGATAAGTTTTTTCCCCCCTTTAAGTTATTCAGTTTAAATTCTTTCTAAGTCATTTTCTTCTTCTCTCATCTTGAGCCTCGTAAGGAGTATGTTTGTCGGTATTTAGTGCAAACATACAACAACAATGATGATAAAGTAGCCAGTTATTTATTGTTCTCACTAGTCATGTTTATTTTTTCTCAATCTAAGACCAATTTGGTATTTGAATTGGTCTTTTTTTCTCTTATGAATGGGGAAAGTAATTGTTTAGTGAATGATTTTGGATAATGAATGCATAATTGATTGATTAAATTTAGATATGTTTAATTTAATGCAAGGTCTTAAGGCTCTTATGTAATTTGTGAATTGAAAATATAAAGTTTAGAATGTAAAGTAAAATTTAGATGCTTGATATATTTAAAAGAGCACTGTGAAGGCCGGCAGTAAGGCTCCCCCACGGCTTGTTAACACAGGGCCATCTTTACCGAGTGCATTCCTTATTTAATTTTTGAGGGCTGCTGTCAAGTACTTTTTGGAAATTTTTCTTTTATTTACTTTTTGATCATCTTTACCAAGTGCATTCCTATATTTAATTTTTGAGGGCTGCTGTCAAGTACTTTTTGGAAATTTTACTTTTATTTACTTTTTGGTCATCTTTACTGAGTGCATTCCTGTTATTAATTTTTGAGTGCTGCTGTCAAGTATTTTTTGGTGATTAGTTTTCTGAGTATGAACACCAGGTATACTTTTGTTTTGGTTAAAAAAAATGGTATTGATTTTAGAAGAGCTACTCATTATAATAGTATGAGATTATTTTTGATGCAATTACATTTTCCATCTGTCCCATAAGTGGCATTAACTACTGCTGAGTGTCTTCAAGATGATGGTTCAGGGCACTTGATGTGATGTATGTGATATATTCATTGTATCTTGTTGGCTTACGGCTACACGTAACACCCACCCGCTGATCTTTGTTCCTAGTCAGTCTGTCTTTAACTAAATCTTTCACTGGAGTGGATTTCAACCATTGTAGCTTTTTATGGTTACAGCAAATTTTTTTTAATTGTCACAAGAAATATCAGTTCACTCACTTATGGTTGATATTGTCTGTTCATCACTTTTATTATTATGTACTGAAGTGGAAAAGAAAATTTCCTTGCAGGATTGGCTTTCGATAAAAGTAAATTTATTACTTTGTGAGTGATTGATCCTTCAGGTGTTACATTGGAGCATTGTATGTGTCCCTGCATGATTAATAAGGATTTTCTTATGTGTCTATCAGTGTTATCAGCTTAGTCTTGAACCATTTATCAATAGCAGCCAGTTCTTTAGTCAGTTCTGATGATACTAGATTTATATATCCAGATAAAGCATTAATTTCCATCACAATGAATTGCTGAAGCTAAGGCAGATTATGTAAGTGACAAACTGAAAATTACACGGCAATTTAGCTACCGTATTTCCTGCCATATGACCCCCCCCCCAAAAAAAAATAAGGTTCGAATAATCACCCTGCGTCTTATACACCGATGGTTAGGTTTTGGTAGACCTAGGGGTTATTGTTCCTGGTACAAAACCAACACCCAAAACAACAACATTTTACACAAGATTTTCAAGATGTCCCCAGAATGAAATATACTGTATTTTGCGGCATGTAGTGCGCACTTTTTTCACTTGGAAAATGCCAAAAAAGTTACCCCAGCGCGGTATATGTCTAAGGTACAAATTTTGATTGATATAAATAATGAATAGTGTGATGCAATAGAAAAGTGTGGATAAGCAGAAGAGGGGAGGAAACTTGCAGCAATAAAACCGTACAGGTCACAAGAAGAAGAAGATGCACCCACGTGGCGTGCCATGAACACGAAACACAACACACAGACACAACACTGCCACGGCGCACCAGTCACCAGTGTGCTGGGTACCTCAGCAGTAATGGAAGCGGCTATTACTCGGGATCAATATTGGTGGAGCAAGGTGTTTCCTGGTCCCTGACAGTCAAGATCAAGACCAAGATTGCCCATCGAACGTAGCATCCCCGTGTGAATAGTTCCCTCCGTAGCTCGGCGAAAGTTACCGCCTGCACACTGCGCAGTGAGTGAATCTACCAACCATCTCTTTTGTTTACCATTTCAAAGTCACAGCTGCTCGGGGTAAGAGCACTGTAATTCTTCAACCTACAGGGAACACTTTGAACACAGGAAGGGCACAAAGCAATATACAAAATCATAGTCATGATTATTGTAAGTAAGGTGGCCACTTGTAAAACTGCATGCACATTAAGTTCATGGAAAATGTAGATTTTTTTTTTTTTTTTTTTTTTTTTTTTCCCCCAATATATCTTGCCCAATTATAGGTGCGTCTTATACGGCGGGAAATACAGTATCTGCTGTCAATATCATCTGGCCTGCCTGTGAACAAGATGGGGCTAAGGCCACCTGAACTAATGTAGATCAAACAAAACATGAAGCTTAACTTTGAGGACACTGGATATTTATCATGGAAGTGGTATAGCAAAAAAAATATTTTAAGATAAAACAATAGGCAGTCAGACAGCTGCCTAATTGGGTGCAATCTACTTCCAGTGAGGTATATACAGGAGGCGAGGGAGTGCTGCAAGCCTATCGGAGACTCTTCTCGTGTCCTCGCTCTCCATTCCCTGTTGTCTCACTAACACCAGAGAGTAGTTCAGCATGCTCTCTAAAGATAAATCCTTATACTCTTTACACCACATTACATACACACCACTTCCTCAAAACTTACTCAAAATTTGAAATTAATCATGGTAAGTTCAGAAAATTTTGCCTCAGAGTCCCCATCTAGGGGGAGAGGGATCATAAATGCCCCCAGATCAGACTCCCTATTCAGTACCGACCACAAGAGGTGGCTTGATAACTACTATAACCTATTCATCAACTTCAGCAACATAGGTATGACATCTTTGCACTAATTTTCATTCTGTGAAACACCATCTCCTGCTCAAAACCTCACCTTTTCTTCCTCACCGAAACACAGGTCTCGGAGGCTACCGACAGCAATCTTTACCGCCCGCAAAAGAATTTTGCAGAAGGTATTGTTTTCAGCTGTGTAAATTTTTTTTTCTATAACGTGATAACTTTTGAACCATTACAGCATTACAGCTGGACTACTAATGGCCCCACACAGGACAAGTTTGATTTTCAAGGTCAAAGGTCAAGGTCACCGAGGTAAAAAATGCATATTTTCACATTTTGAGCACTCCGACCAGAGGGTGTTGGCAGTGGGTGGTTTGCACTCGTTGGAGTGTCCAATGTCTTTTTTTTTTTTTTTTACATTTCGGCCTATGGTGCTGGTAGGCTTTCTTGGTGGGGCATGAGGGTTAACCTGTAGTGCAAGCAAGTGTTTATAGTGGTGCCGTCTTGCTTGGCTCATGCTACCTCCGGAGGTTAATTTTTGAGACTCCTTAAAGAGAATCTAGAGTCTGGGTTGATAGGGGGTCTTCAGGATAGCATGTGGCGGCGGGCAGGATTTGAACCCACATCCTCCTGGACACAGCACCGGCACACTAACCACTCAGCTACCGCCCCCCTTGTTCCTTCCTACTATCTCTATCCTAAATTTTAATCCAGAGCTGGATGTTGGATATACGTACGCAACAACATCACTTGCTCTCGTGTCCACGACCTTGACTCTTCAGAATTTCCCACCATCTGGCTGACTTCGTCATTCTATTACTAAGTACATCTGTGCTGTTAATCTCTCACCTAATTCTACCAACTATGTAAAGTTCTTTGACTATTTGAATTTCAAAGTGGAGCACATCTTGACTCATGCTCCCTTCACTAGGATCTCCATTTTAGAAGATTTCAATGTTCACCACCAGCTGTGGCTTTCATCCTCTTCCTCTGACCAGCTTGGTGAACAAGCCTACAATTTTTCTCTCCTTAATGATTTAGAGCAGTTGGTTCCGCACCCTACACGTATTCCCAACTGCATTGGAGATACACTCAACATTCTGGTGGTCATCAACTCCCTTTCCTTCCTGCTGGAAGTATGCCCACATACAGCCTCTCCCTAAGAGTGACTTCCAATTTCTCAAACTACCATCCTATAGCTTTACTCTCCTACTTTTCTAACTTTAAAAAGAGAAAATATCGATATAACCAAAACAAACAGCCTCTGACCGCAGGAAGGCCCCCTGAGCCCCACACCTGCTCTGATGGTCCCACATCTCTAACAGACCCACATCTGCTCTGACTGCCCCACACTTTCCCTAATGGCCCCATACCTGCTCTGATGGTCCCACACCTGCTCTGATGGCCCCACACCTTCCCTGATGCCCCCTTTTATTTGTAATATTTTCTATAAATCAGGATCTTCATATACTTTTATTTTACCTTACCTTTACACAAAGGTCACCATTACAAAATTTATTATAGGAGTCACGGCAGTACCCTGGAGAGTCTCAGGGGGTCATACGATGAAAAAGGTTAAGAACCACTGGTGTAGATCCTTATCAGTATTGAGAGACAGACTGGTAAAGACTGTGCCCCCCCCCCAACTGAAATCCTTGCTACACCCCTGCCTGCTCTGACAGCCACACACCTGCCCTGGCAGCCACACACCTGCCCTGACGGTCCTACACCCGCCCTGGCAGCCACACACCTGCTCAGATGGCCCCACATCTTCTCTAAATGGCCCTACACCAACCCTGACGGTCCCACACCTGCCCTGACAGCCCCACACCTGCCCTGACAGCCCCACACCTGCTCTGACGGCCTAACAGCTGCTATATATATGACAAACCCATACCTGCCCCACACCTGCCCTGGCAGCCAGTATCATTATTCGCATTAAAAATACACACAGTGCCGTTAGTGATCTACATACAATGGTTAAACCATTAAAAATCAGACTATACTTCTTCTGAAACACGCAACTAAAAAGAAAAAAAGTCAGTTAACGGGAGTTTATTACTGGTGTGGAATCCCTCCCCACAGCGGTCTGTGCGAGAGCGGCGAGCCGCTGAGTAAACAATGCCGAGGCGAAGGCAGGCCGTCACGGCGCGACTTTGTTCAGAGGCGATTTTGACCTTCTGTATATTTTTTACCTCGGGAGGGACCCTACACCATCAGAAGCAGAAAAGCATGCAGATTTTGGATCTGTGCTTATAAAAGTGGTGCGACGAAAACCAGCGGATTACTAAGGAGTTGAAAGGAAATAAGTGCAAGAAAATGTGTTCTCCCCATTTCATTAAACTCTGATTTTCGTATGTGTATTTTTACTTTGTTACAATTTTATGCTAGTGTGATGCAAAATTTTCTCAGGAAGATGATGGTGGTCTCAGTTTTTCTTAAAAATGAATGTTAGGGTCAGGAAACAGGGTGGGAGTGGGGTGTGTGAAGCCGTCGGTGTTGGATGAACTGTGCACACCCACGTCCCAGGCCGGCGTCACTTGCAGGGCCTTGGCGAGCAGTTTAGTTGCTCTAATATGTAAGTCTGTGCCGCTTGTTGCTGTCACTACTACGACCACGCCCCCTGCTGGTCACCGCGCTGACGACCGTCCCACCACAGCACCAACAGCTTCCTGCACGTGTGGAGGAAAGAGAACGAGGAGAATGAGTTACCCGGGGACGTTGAGAATAGTGGCAGTCTGGCAATCTTCAAGAAAGCGCTGAAGACTCACTTATTCACTAAATCCTACGACTTAACAAACATGAGGATTGGGGGCAACACTTTCGGTGCTAATATACTGTTATAATGTTGGGGGCCCTGTGGAGCGCTGCTACGGCGGCGGACCGGGGCCTGAAACCTCATCAACGGTCACGGTAACGGTAAGCAACAGCAGCAGCACCCAGCCCTCGCCAAGGTTGGGGCCGCCCCGCCCTCCTCAGCAAGACAGATCAGAGGACACGTCTGAGGAAATGAGTGAGTGAGGCTCCCGTGTGGTGGGGGGATAATATTCACGGGCAGCCTCCTCTGGCGAAGTGAATACTTACAACATGATTCTTTTGGGGGTCCCTGAATGCAGTGCAGTAACAATCAATTGACTTCCAGAACATATAAGGGGGCGAGGGAGGCGAAGTCCCTTAAATGAAGTTTATTTTGTGTCCATACAACACACCTCCATATTGCTTTTCCATTGCAAATGGAATGGGGGTCAAGGGGGTGAAGACCCCCATTAGGTAGGTTACATAAAGTGGTAATTGTGGAGATTGACTCCGTACCTCCAAAATACGATATTACGCCTCCATATTATAGTTAAGGGATGAAATACATGTCCCTCAACCATAATATGAAGGCGCAAGTACTTAAAAGTAAAGAAAAAGGCCTAATCCCCTTCCCCTAACGATCTTGGGGGACCCGTGGGAAATCGGGGGTTTGGGGGGGGAGCATGTTTAAACTACTCCAACGGAACTTTACATAACCTAACCTCTAACAGGGGGGCTTCACCCCCACATGTATGATGCGCCGGTAAAACTAGAAAAATACAACAGTATGGGAGCCCTTGGAAAGGTTATTATTCTCGTGGGGGCAGTGTTCGAGGTGCGTAGTGAATCTCCATATTTACCCATAAAGTTAGGTTTGGTTAGTTTAAATTTACTCAGCATGCAGTGTGGGGCAGCAGGAAAATACGCAGCGCAGTACAGATATGATGATGGCGGTCCAGTCGGTGTGAGAAATACCTCACAGATACTCACAGATACTCACAGGTGATGTTCTGGAAGAGGCCTAAGTGGTTCCAGTTCAAAAGCCTGTGGTTGTTTTCGATGTGTTGGCTGCGTGTGGCGGTTATGTGTGCTCTATAGTTAAATCTTAGTTCCTGGCCCTCCCACACTTTATCAAGGCTTGACTCAAATTTTAACACTCAGCATTTACCACCCACCCCGGCAAATCATTCCAGTTGTTGATGACCCTGTTTGAAAAAACCTTCTTCCTGGTGTTGAGTCTTGATCGATCTTGTCGTAATATCTTCTTTGTATTTCCTCTGGTTATTTCATCCTCCCTCATCTTGAAAATCCCTCTTGTGCATTCTTGATCATATTTCCGTGTTAATATCTTGTACGCTTCAATCAGGTCACCCCTGGATCTGCTGTAAGCCAGGGTAGGCAGGTCCAGCTTCTTCAATCGTTCTTCATGGGGAAGGTCTTTTAAATGCAGAAATTTACAAGTCGCTCTGCTGTTCGTTATGCATGTACACGGGGAATACACAGCAGGAAAAACAAATTTGCCTGGTTCCGGAGAGAACTACTATCTCCATAATAAACAGCATCATATTTTGTCCAGAAATAAGCAGTCAGCATCTCAAAGTAGGCTACCCAGTCGTGAATAATCCCCAGTGGGGGTCACGGAAATCCAGCTGAGTGAAATGTTGGAAGTTAGTTAAGGGGATTACAATTTAATAGCCAGACGAAGGAGTAAAGACCCATGCAAGGATGGGGGAGTAGGTTTATTTCAAAACAGAACATAGGATTAACTTTTGAGGAATTAGATGTAGGTAGTGGCAAGGCTAGTGAGGATGGATATTCTAGCAATGAGAATAGGGTACAAGGAAAAGGGTATGATGGAGCACCTAATCATAGTAGTGTGCTACATGACAGTGGAAGGAAGGTGTCCAAGGGCATTGGATGCTAGAGGGTGGGGATTATTCACGAGAGGGTAGCCTACTAACTTTGAGATGCTGACTGCTTATTTCTGAACAAAATATGATGCTGTTTAATATTAAGATAATATTTTACCAGAAATCACTATATGATTAACTTTTCAATGCGTGTTATGGTATTTTCCGGAAATCAATAAAAAAAAATTGATTATTCAATTCCTGTTGTACACCCACTGCCACAGCCACAAAATAGCTTGCAGGTAGGTTCAACTTGCTTATTGTTTCTATATTTCTCTCACCCCTCACAAAGATCACAAGTGGACAACTAGAACAAAACCAGGCAAATTAATTTTTTTCTTGCTATGTATTCCCCCAGTGTGCATGCGTGGTGGACAGCCGAGCGACTTATTTCTGTGAAGAGGTATTTCTGGCAACACTGGCCTGCATAATGGACCGCCATTGCCATGTCCCATCCTGCCCTGCTTATTTCCACTGTCCTACACCGAGTGCTGAATAAATTTAAAGTTTAAACTAACCAAACCTAACTTTATGTAACCTACCTAATGAGGGGGCTTCACCTCCCTCGACCCCCCTTCTATTTGCGACGGAAAAGCAATACGGCAGTGTGTTGTATGGACACAAAATACTTCACATTTTGGAATAATACTGATGGAGCTTCGCCCCCCCCTGAACGCCATTCTATTTTCCGGAAGTCACTTGTTACTACACTGCATTCAGGGACCTAAAAAGAATCCATGTTGTAAGTATTAACTTCGCCAGAGGAGGCTACTCTATTTATTTATCCAAAAGGGTGATGGAATTCTTGCTAAGTTTAAGTATGTTGCAGGTGCAGACAACGACAGTAGAAGGGGTAAAGGAATTCCTGGAGAGAGCCAGGGCAGAGCGCACTGGATAGGGCAGACTCTAATAAATGTCCCTGCTCATGTCACTACAGGCTCTCTCAGCTAAGGCAATATTAATTTTGTTTTCAGACTCTGTCCTGAAGGAGTAAGTCATTACAAAGGCTGTACTTACTACCAAAAGGGGTGACTACCAAGACTGCCCACCATGCCTGTGTGTAGAGGAAAAGAGAACGAGGAAAGAACGAGGACAACAACAACACAGTCAGCCGCCGCAAAGGTTGGGGCCCCTTCCTCAGCATTACAGGCCGCCCAACACACCTCTGTGTGGAGGTAAAGAGAACAAGGAAAGAACGAGGACAACAACACACTCAGCCGCCGCAAAGGTTGGGGCCGCCTAACCTGCATGGCTGGACAGTAGCATGAGTGGCCAGGACAAGCAGTCGCAGACTGCTGCAGGAGGCAGGAGGGTCAGTGGTCATCAGATGAAGCAACTCGCTGTTGGCATTTCCAGCAACAAAGGAGAGAGGAAATTTGTGTGCCTGGAGTGTAGAAAAGAATTCACCTCAAGGTCGAGCCTCAGATATCACACCCTTAAACACACTGGTGTGAAGAACTACGAATGTAAGGAATGTGGGAAAAAATTCATACAGAAGATTGGCCTTGATAGACACACCCTTACACACACTGATGTAAAGAACTATGAATGTGAGGAATGTGGGAAAAAATTCAGCCTAAAGAGTTCTCTTAATACACACATCCTTACACACACTGGTGTAAAAAACTATGAATGTAAGGAATGTGGGAAACAATTCAGCCAAAAGAGTCACCTTGATAGACACACCCTTACACACACTGGTGTAAAGAACTATGAATGTAAGAAATGTGGGAAAAAATTCAGCCAGAAGTGTACCCTTGATATACACACCCTTGCACACACTGGTGTAAAACGTCATGAATGTGAAGAGTGTGGGAAGAAATTCATTGTGAAGTCGTACCTCAACAAACACATCTTCAGGCACTATGGGCTTAGAGAGTTCAAGTGTGATGTTTGTGGAAAGCTCTTTAAGACAAAGCCTGACATTGCCAGCCACATGAGGACCCACTTCTGAAGTGTGTCTTCCTACAGTAGTTATATTGACCAGCAGGGTGTTAGCAGCAGCTAACACCCATCCGCCTGTCTCGTGTCCCCACACACACATTCTAAGCCCCCCTTCTCCCGCCCCAGTCCGCTTTCAAAATGTAGTCCGCAATACCAAAGATAGCTTGTATTGCGCATGGTAACGAAACAGATGAGTACGAGTCTGATGAATATTGTTATAGTTGTTGCAGATACTCCAGCAACTGGGGTTTAGCAGCCGCAGCTTCCCTATTCTCGAGGTGCCGGAACTACATTCGACCATCAACGTGAATCTAACCCAACATATCGTCCAAGATGGAGGGCAAACAAAAGTCAGTCACATTGAGGAGGGCATACAAGGTGCCGAGGATCGTACACCGTTCCGGACTCTAGATTCTAGGATCAAAAATGAGCTCTGGGAGGGCAGCATGAGCCAATGCAAGATGGTGCCACTATAAACACTCGCCTGCCGACCATCAGGACCCACCGGAATGAAGCCTTGGACCGACCATCAGGATCCACCGGGAAGAAGCCTACCGGCGCAATAGGCAGCAATGTAAAAAAAAAAAGAGAGAGAGAGATCCGGGGCTATTCATAAAACATTCGGGGCTATAGCCCTGAAAGCCCAGGCCTAACTATGCCACTCTTCAGCCTTCACCGTTATTACTGGACCATTGGGCCTGTTATTGGGTAGGATAGGATGTATTTACTTTATTAGCAATTCTATAGGAGTTCTATTCTATTGGGAAAGTGGTGGCTGAGTGGTTAGCGTGCCAGTCCCACATTTCACCCGGGTCCTGGATGATGTGGGTTCCAATCTGCCACTACCAGCCAAGAATAGATGACACTATTATAAACACTTGCCTGCACCATGATGGACTTGGCCTGACCACTAGGTTCAACCAAGAAAGCCTACCGGCACTATAGGCCTGGACGTAATAAAAAAAAACTTTGGCAGTTCTATAGGAGGCATCACATGGCAGGTAAATTCTGGTTAACAAGATGGTTTGGTAGCTCTTTATTCCATTTGATAGCAATTTCTTTATTATGTAAAGAGGGATTTGAGAAATACAATAATAGTACCAACCTTCACCTATGCAAGTGAAACGTGGGCTGGGAATGAAAGTCAGAGGTCTAGAGTGCAGGCAGTGGAAATGAGTTATTTGGGGAGTGCTTGTGGTGTGAGTAGAATGGATGGAATGAGTAATGAAAGTGTGAACGAGTATTTTGAAATGTGTCACGCGGGTGAAGGGAAGAAGTGTGGAGTGGTGGAAGAAGTGAAGCAACAGACTTTAAAGTGGTTTGGCCACATGGAGCGAATGGAGGAGAGTAAGATGACCAGAAGGGTGTATGTGAGTGAGATAGATGGAGGGAATGCTGGAGGACAACCTCCAGTGAAATGAAGAGATAGGGTGCAAGAGTACGTTAGGGAGAGGGGGAAAGATCTTTGAGAAACTTTGAGCAGGCAAGAAGGGAGTGTCTGGATAGAGAAAGTTGAAAACTCTTCTGCCGTGGCCATTCCCTGGTGGGAGCTCCTAGGAGCAGGCGTCGATGAAATGATGATGAACAGGAAGTGAAAGAATGAATCAGTTATGGTTAACAAGATGGTTTGATACTCCTCTCTTCGGGTGCAACTACACTGCACACGGTTTGCTGGGAGGGTAGAGGGTAGCGGGTTGCCTAGCGGGTCAGCGGCAAGAACAAACACGTTATCTAATACGAGTGGGTAAGCTTGGAGGGAACCCGCTACCCGCGTCCAGTATGGCCACTCGTATTAGATAACGTGTTTGTTCTTGCCTCTGACCCACTAGGCATCCCGCTACCCTCTACCCTCCCAGCAAACCGCGTGCAGTGTGGCCGCACCCTTAGAGTTGTAGGAAGGAAGTTTTCTTATCAGTTTATCAGTGCAAGAGATGTAAACATTTTTATGGATTATCTTCATAAAAATTTGTAATACATAATTAGTACTGCTGATAATGACATCCCCACCCACCTTTGATGTTATATGAAAAAGTATTGTGATTACCAACTTGCTTAACAAATAAGATGAAATGAGACCCATAAAGATAATTGAAAAGGATACACTTTCAATAGGATGTTTAATGTTTATTTAGGATATGTCTTAGATCACACAAGGAGAAACTGTTGAGATCGGAATAAATACGTACTGGGTATACGATCGACATGTGAGTGAACATTGTATGCAACAATAATAATAATAATAATAATAATAATAATAATAATAATAATAATAATAATAATTGTAATAGTAGTAGTAGTAATAGTAATGGGGTCAAGGCTTACTTTATTTATACAGCAAAGAATGATATCAATATATTACATGACCACACAGACATACAGGGCCAAGATAATAAAAAAAAGCAGCTTAGTTGAGATCAGTACCATTGCACAAACAGTCAAATTAAAGGCTAATGAAACAGTACAGAGCTTCAATACTCTCTACTGATGCTGCAGGTGAGAAAATATCAACAATAATAATAATAATAATAATAATAATAATAATGCCTCTTCCTGTCCAGACACAGTGGCATGCAAGAAAGAAGCAGAAAAGGATAAAAAAGTAAAACAAAAAACAACCAAAAAAAAGTTGGCAAATAGAAAGTAGAGTAAATCAATAAATAAAAGAAAATGAGTAAAACAAGCAGTAACATTAATAATAAAAAATCATATAATATCACAGCTTAAGTGCAAAACTCAGCCATTTATGTGTTGTATGGCACACCCACCTACATACCTATCTACCCTTCTTTTCTTCCTCCCCTCCCAACCCAACCCAAGAAGCAGGGCCTTAAGAGCTACATGAAAGACCTTCTGTCATGCACCAAAAAATCATGAGAACCATCCAAAGTCCTTCTAAAAAGCAAATTGTAGGTAAAATGCATGTAAGAAAAAATGCCTTCCATAATTCAAGACACTGCCAACTCTTTCCTTTGTGTAAATTTAGCTTTAACTTTATTTTTATCTGCACTTTTTTTCTGTTCTTCCATCTCGCCTTGTTCTTTAATTATTGTTTGTCGTAATTAATCAACATTGAGGGACAAGGAGGATGGTTCACAACAGTGCTATTTGCCTGTCTCATGCCAGGCACTGACTTGTCAAGTACATATATACATTTTTTTCTTTTCATTATTGCCTAGCATGTATCTCTACATAGAATGTATATATAAACGTTGAAACACAAATACAGTGAAGACTCAATACTCGAACGTCTTGTAAGTCAAACTTTTCGATGCTCGAACGCAAAAGTTCGACTTGGTACTCGAAAAAATATCTGGTACTCGAACGTCCGCACACGTGGTTGTAAACAAAGGCTCCTGGCCTCTCCCTCCCGGCCACCACCAGTTGTCCCACCGCGGTCGTGAGAACAACAATATTCTCCTGCGTTCTGTCTGTGGTTTTTCATTTAGAAACTTACAATGGCACCAAAGAGGCTTATTAGTGGTGAAAATAAGCCTAAAATGAAGAATGTAGTGACGACCATTGAACGGAAAAAGGAGATTATTGATAAATACGAGAAAGGAGCAAGAATCACCGATCTTGCAGCTGAGTATGGTATGGCGAAATCTACAGTAGCCACCATACTGAAGAACAAGGAGGCCATTAAGGGAGCTGATGTGGCGATGGGTGTGAAAAAGCAACTTAACCCTCTCGCGCACAGTAAGTTTCGGAAGAATCACTTCCATATCCTCCACTGCCTAAGGCTTATAGATAAAGCCTGGGGTCAAGTTTCTGTGAGGTCCTTGCAGTCTGCCTGGAAAAAATCTGTGGCCGATCTGTGTGACTGCCAAGGATTTTGAGCCTTCAGTCCAGGAGTCTGCTGTGGTGGAGGACATTGTGTCTCTGGGGAGGGCCATAGGCATTGAGGTGGACAGTGATGATGTGGAGGAGCTGGTGCAAGCACACTCTGAAGACCTCACCACTGACGAGCTGCGTCAACTTCACCAGGAACAGCTGCAGGAGGTAACTGAGGAGCTGTCTTCAGGGGAGGAGGAGGGGAACAGCAAGGAAAGAGTCTCCACTGCAGAGATCAAGAAATGTTTGCAGCAGTGGACAGAGTTGGGAAACTTTTTGGAGAGGTGCCACCCTGATATTGCTGCCGTACACAGAAACATAAACCAGTTTGATGAAAATTTGATGCAGCATTTCAGAGACATTTGGAAAAAAAGCCAAAGGCAGATCACATTAGACAGATTCTTGTTGAAAAAGGAATCTAGCGAGAGTGCAAGTGTTAGTGAGCCACAGCCCTCCACTAGTGGGTTCACAGGAATCACACCAGGAGACGAGTTACCAGACGGTGACTTGTCCTCCGACGAATAACCTCCCTCCTCCTCCTCTCCTCTTCTACGTTATCCATCACCAGCCTTTACTTACGGTAAGTACATATCAAAATTAAAAAATAAATTACATTGAAATTTTTGTAAACTTAAGGTTTTGCTAAGGTTAGAACGAATTACCTGATTTATAGGTATTGGAAGTCAAACTTTTTGATACTCGAACAGCCATTTGGAACAAATTAAGTTCGAGTATCGAGTCTCCACTGTATCTATTTTAACTTGACACAGGAAAAAAAAATCACTGCTTATAAAGTTTGCTGTCCATGCATTACTTATGAAAAGAGGGAAAATAATAAACTGATTTCTTTATAATTTTCCACCATTAAAATGTTCATGTTAATTAAGAATGAATTCATATATTATCTACTTTGGAATGAAAAAGAAGCTTCTGCAAAGTTAGAAAACTGTAAAGTTTATGCTTTTTTTAATATTTTTGAGGCTAATAACAAGCCTATGAAAACTGCCTTGAGAACCAGAGTTTTCCCTTGCCAAGTAGGCCTGGCTGCCCACACTCCTTCATGGGGGCAGGGAACAAAACCTTCTCTTGCAATACATGGGACTCATGGACTTTCCAGCTAAGAGTGGCATAGTTACAGAACATCATCTTAAAGAAATATCTAATCAGTATATCCCTGACCTCCTTTTTCTTCACATACATCTACAAAGTAACAGGTGGACTGAAACATTACACAACTTTATGACCCACTGCAGCTGACAAAATGACAAGGAACATGGCTGACAGTGTATATTTCTGACATTTCCATCATTCCACCCCCTCCTTTATCATTTGTACATATATTTAAGTACAGGGATGTAGTGGCAGTCTTCTGACTTGGAGAGGGAGGTCGGTCACCCAACAGCCAGCAGAGTGGGTGCCTGGACACAGCTGGAGGGACAACATGGAGGGACCTGTTGTAGTTACCACCAGCCAGCTAGCCCCTAACCCCAACCCTTTCCCGAGAGTGGTCATTAATTGGTTGAGGTTATTTTTTGGTGTCCATATTAGTTAAAATAAACCCATGAAATACTCTCACATAAATTATACAAGAGGTGATCAGTGAATGTGAAGAGGGATTAGAGCTAAAGTTGATAAAGATTAGTGACCCTCACAACTTTGGGTAGAGGGTCACGGAGGGCCTAGCTGGGTGGTGGTGACTATAGTTAAGGCTCAGACGGCAAGGCACATGTGTACTGCATGGCATCCTTGTATCACCGCCTCTCACTGTGCTACACACCTGTCTTTGCACAGTCCACGTGTCTGACATTTCCTCAACATCTCAGTCAGTGTAACATGCCAGACTGGAGGGTTTAGGTATGATACATTGTGTAAGTTATGGATAAATGCACTTCGTTTATGACTAAAGTTAACATTGTTGACTTGACAACTAATGTTTGTACAAGTCTACCAACAGACACTACTGATTGCTCTTATGTCAATGCCTTGCTAATGATATATAATGTAATATGGCTTCTTCAGAAGTAATGACAGTCAAACATCTTGCAAGTGTGAGTGTGGCACAGACAAAACAAAATAGTGCACAGAAAGACTGATGTGCTTGCCTCTGTGTTCCCCTACAGTTGTGAGTTGTGGGCCTCTCAGACAAAGAGACACTATGAGGCTGCCATAAGAAGACGCACAAATCAAAATTTACCACTATCTAAAAAGGGCTGGTCTAAGGAACTTACATGCTGACAATACACAGAACAGATTTTGCCAAGAGCAGCTGATAGAAATCAGTCTTGTTATGTCTTGGATATATGCAGAGAAAAGATAAAATTATACCACAAACTCTCATCTAAGGCACTAAGTGACTAAAAGACTAAATCAACTGTTGGCCATTAAATGAATTTGGTGAGTATTCCACTGAAGGAAAAACTAGCATTATCTTTTATACATGTACAAACAATGCCACACAGCTCTCATCTCAGCCATTGTGTAGCTAGGAAGGCTATAAAGTGTCAGCCTGTGCTTAATGCAAATGATTGTCATGTGCCTTGGGAGTAGTAAAGGACCTGTGGGGCTGAGGGGAGCTCCATATTATATATAAGGAGACTACAAGAGGTCAGACAGCCTAAACGTGGCAGCTCCTGACAGCGAGTTATTTACCAAATTGGAGTGAGTTGTTCACCAAATCATTAGAGGTACTGAGGGGAGGCACAGAGGCAAACACACTTCACATGCATTCTGGTGTCCTAGAGGGAGAGAACATTGCTCTTCCAAAGTTCTTTTCTGTGTCTATCTTAAAGGGAGTACTCATTCCTACCCAAAAAAAGATACAGGTATGGAAGTAATACATATCATTAGTCATCCTCAGTACTTCTCTACATCCATCTTTAAGGGAGTCACTTCATTTCCTCCCCTAAAAGATGTACGGTCTTGAAAGTGAGGAGAGAGAACTGGCCACCCTGAGTGCTTCTCTTCCTCCATCTTCAAAGGGATTGCCTCCTACCCTCCCCAAAAGATGTACAGCCACAAAAATGCTTCAATTAACCTGTTTTCTCTTCTCTTAGCCACCAACATTTTTAGAAACAAATGTATCAAGAAGACCTATCTGTAAACAACTCAAGCGTGGAATTCTGAACCAAGTACATAAAAATGCAGCCATTACACCCTTGCACTGTAACATACTACAAGTGAAGGCCACCATCCCTGTGGGTGTAGGTCTAAGGTTTATTCACTTCTAATTAGAGCTCACATCAAAGAAAATCTCTGGCAGTTTGAGCCAAGATCCAAAAACTCAAACAATACCAAAATAAAAACTGATAAAACCTTTGCCATTTTGATTATTTCATTTTCATACTTTGGCTCTTTTTTTCTTCCAGTTAATATTTTCCTGACAGGAAAACTGGGTGAAATGTCGTGTACAAACTGCTGTTGCTTTTTTCTGCAGGCAATGGCGGACATTTAGAAAAATATATGCTGTTGTGTAAGGCAGTCACAGCGCAAACACACCCACTCGGCTGCGTTTAAAACTAAGCCCTGATATTGAACCTTGACAGGATATATGACACTACTCACTCCACCTCACTGACTATCTATGTATGTTCAGGATGCATGGATGAGTTATGGCTTATTTCAGGAGAAAAAAAATCACTTGACCCTCAATAAATGCAAACATAAACCACCATACAAAGGAATGCTATACTGGTGCTGACGACTGGACTAGCTGAGGAATAAATTATATCACTAATGTGGATGAATGTCTTCTATGGCACAGAAAACCCTTACTGATGCTTTTTTTTGCCTTTCTTCTTTTTCTTCTCACTATTAGGGAACTGAGAACATTGTACAAGGAGGATAAGATAATAAATTTCAGCTCTCTTCTTACAAAACTTGACTATGTAGAGGTATGTATGTACAAATATGTATAGACATAACCATTATCATTAAGCTGCTGCAACTACTAAAGATAATGCACTGAGCTATGTATGTATGTAATGTGACTGAGGTGAACAGGAGAGACAAAGTAATAGGAATAATTGAAGGCTATGAAGGGTGGGCAGGGGAATGGGACGGATGCAGTGTGTGAGGATGAAGTAAATGGACAGAGGAGAAGCAACATCACACTGCCTTAGTCACCCTCCTTTGAGAGATGCAAGGGAAGGGGAGAAGTGGATATGGGATGAAATAGTGGATGCACTGGAGTGAGGAAGCCTGAATAATGCAATATGTATTTTGAAGTCATACATTTATGCTCCTTGAGTAGATGAGTATATAAAGTAGAAGTAGTAGTAGTTGATGAAAAGTACAGAACTAGTGGTACAAATGGTTCTTACACTAGTAGTTAATGTTCTACAAGTGCAGCCTTAGAAATAATTGTGCATATGTGGGTGTGTGGGTGTGTGTATCAAGATCACACTACGTGGGGTTGTATGGCAAACAAATGCCCTTTTTTTAGGAATGTACACAACAGGAAAAGAAATTGAAGGAGGGAATGAGAAGGAAAAGTAGATAATGAATTGGATGGAGAAAAGAAAGGTAAGGAAAATTAAAGACAATAAAAAAATACTAGAAGAATGGACATAAAGGAGAAAGAAGAAAAGGAACCATAAAGAAAATGAACAAGTGACATGATAGAAAAGAGAGGAGATGAAGGAAGAGAAGACTGCATTGTGCTGAAGAGAACAACAATAAAAAGAAAGGAGAAAACAAATGATAAAGACAAGAAAAAATGACACAATAAGAAAATATGAGGATAAGAAAGAGGAAGCTGAATAAAAAGGAGCAACAGAACCATACAAATGAGAGGAGATAAGGAAGAGAAGACTAAATGATGATGAAAAGAATAAGAAGGAAGGAAAAAACAAACTATAAAGAAAGGCAACAGAACAAAAGACACCAAGAGAAGAAGAGGAGGAGGAGGCTGGATAAGGAGAAAAAACAAAAACAAATGGGAGGAGATAAGGAATAGAAGGCTAAATGTTGTAAATGACGAAAATAACAACTATAAAAAAAGAAAACAAATGACACAACATGAAAAGAAAAGGATAAAGATAGGAGGCTGGATTAAGAGGAGAAACAGAACCATAAGGAAAACCAATTGAACAAAAAATGCAAAGAGAAAGGAGAGGATGAAGAGGCTGGATAAAGGCGAGAAAGAGGAGGATAAGAACCAGCCTCACACCTCAGTCCCTCACTTCACACCTTGCCGCAGCTCCCTGTAGGCTGTGGAGGAGATGGTGGCATGTTGGGAGTAGGTGGCAAAGAGCGGATGAGAGGCCTTACTAGTGTAGCCATTGGCAGAAGTGGTGGATGAGTACTTGGTGGGTGAGCGACTGTACCCACCACCACCACTTACCACCCCAATGCCTGTGGCGGAGGTGATGTTGTTGGTGATGTTGCCTAAGCCTCCTCCTCCTCCTCCTCTATGTCCGCTGTTCACAGGAGACACAGTGGAAGGGGATCGTTTATTAGGACTTGTCTTCTGAGCCGCTGTCTGCAACGGATAAATAAAGATGTTGTTGCTAATTTGATGGCAGATTCTGTTACTCTTGTGGTTAGTTTTCTTGTTTAATCAGATTTTTATTTGTTGGTTTATTCTTATTATTATTTTGTGTATGATGCTCTGTCTATTTTGTTTTTCTTACTTACTTCATCCCTTGTGTCATGGGGTTAAGAAAATAGGTAAATATTAAATGAAGCCAAGGAAATATTTGTACTTATCTTAACACACACACACACACACACACACACACACACACACACATTACCTTAGCACATAAACATCCACGAAATAACAAAACAACAAACCACACACAGTAAACACCAACACAGGATAATTATCAAGATTCCAGGTGACCAGTGTAGTGACAGGTGCCACACACAGGTGCAACACGGGTGAGCAGTGTGTGAGTGACGGGCTAGGTGATGGTCTCTTTACAGTGCTGAATACCCTCAACACTTATTCATTCATTACCTCTCTGTATACGCTTCATTTATTTATGTATTCCACCCATTGAAGATGTGGCAGCATTGGGCATTGGAGAAGCTGAGGCAATGGACAGAAATAGAAGCATATCATCGACCATCTAACCTCTCATGGGATTTAGGGAAAACCTGGCGTCAGACAGATGAAGAGGATGACGGACATTCACGATATTCAGCGCCTTTTAAAAACATGTGCCAGGAATGCATACAAGAAAATCTGGAATGTACTTGAATGAATAATAAGGGTGTAAAGCATGTCAATATATCATTTCTGAAATATTAGCTTGGTGAACATTAATCCTGTATATCATAGGCATACACCAGCTTTCATTCCTGCTTTCAATGCTTAGGAGAACTTGATATATCACAATTTATTTAAATAATATTCATGTTATTTTATTTGTTTGTTGACTGTTGACTTTCTAACTAGTCATGACAGAAATGTGGGAGTGAAAGGCTATATTTTCATGCTTTTCTGTAAATAAGTTTCTGTCCCTCACAGGTCATTTTTTTGGTATTAATGCAATTACTGGTCAGATGTTCAACATAACCTGTTCCTGCATACTTTTCTTGCTTGACAAACCTGCAGGAAACACAAAACAAGACTTACAACACACACACACACACACACACACACACACAGTGATCAGCTAGGTGGGTGCAAGGTGGCAGCATACTCACTTGTCTGTTATAGCTAGTGACAACCTTGGTGGTGGGTGGTGAGCCCTCACTAGCAGCAGGGAAGGTGAGGGACACAGAGCGAGTGAACGGCCCACGCTTCTCACCTGAGCTTGTACCTCCACCACCACCACCTGCTGCTGCTAAGGTTACCGTCACCCCGCCAGAGTGCGCCACGGGGCCGACCATATTGTTGTTGTTGGTGGTGATGTTGTTGTTGAAGCCGTCCAAGCTTCGGTGCCTCTGTCCCAAGTTGCTGTGAGTCTCTGTGTGTGTGTGGATGGAGTTTAAGAATGGGATATGGGGGGCTGTTTTATTTTACTCTCATTTCAAAAGCAGTAAGTGGTCTTTTTTGTGTGTGGTTGAGCTGATTCCATTACTGCATAAGAATGTATAGGAATGATATTAGAGGCTTTTTATCCTTTTATTCGTATTCTGAAAGCAGCACTGAAGCATTTGTTCTCTTTACTGAGAGCTTTTTTCTTTTATTTTTATTTTGAAGCAGCACTTGACTTTTTTTTGTGTGTATTTCCATGAGTTGGTTTGCCTCCTTTACTGTTAAATATAAAGTTACATCCTTATGAGAAATTAGACTATGGATGTTCACTTCCCTCACTTAAGATGTGATGCTTTATTCAGCTTTGGAGAAGTTATGTGAGGCTATTGTGATTAAAAGTAGCAATCTGAAAGAGTCATATTCTTATTACTAAAGTGCAAAACTAAGAGCTATGGTGATTGTGCCAGCTAATAAGTAAAATGAGTGAGTATATTAGTCCTTGTGTGAGTGAATGAATAAGTGAGCTAGCTGACTAACTAACTGATTCATTGACTTACTGACTGGTGGATTAACTGACTGACTGGCTGATGAGTTGAAAGTGACTGATACAGACTAGTTGAATGACCCATAAATTAATTAAGAAGCTGCATGCCTTACTGACCAAATGACTGACTGACTAACTGGCTGACTGACAAGAAAGCTAGATAAGCTTTATACCTAAGTGTGACTGATGGCTGTGTTGGTGGATGGTGGAGAGGCTGCATGGGTGACTGGCTGACTGAACAATTAACTGACTGACTGACTGACTGAACAACTAACTGGCTGACTGACTGACTGAATGACTAACTGGCTGACTGACTGACTGAATGGCTAACTGGCTGGCTGACTGACTGAATGGCTAACTGGCTGGCTGACTGACTGAATGGCTAACTGGCTGGCTGACTGACTGAATGGCTAACTGGCTGGCTGACTGACGAGGAGGCTGGATGATTGACGCCTTCATACCTGAGTGGTGACTGATAGCTATGTTAGTGGAGAGGCTGCATGGGTAACTGGCTAACTGACTGACTGACTAACTGGCTGGCTGCCTGATGAGGAGGCTGGATGAGTGGCTGCCTTCATACCTGAGTGGTGACTGTGATGGTTGTGGTGGTGGTGGTGCCTCTGGTCAGGTCTGGAGAGGGGCGGGGATATGGACTTGTGCCTGCCGCTGCTCCCTGGACTAGAGGAACTACTGTTGGACTTGGCGGAGGACTTATCACTATCCTTGGACGAGCGCCGGCCACCCTCCTCCACCCTGGACACTGCTGGCCGCTCCACCTTCCTGGCCACAACCTTGACTTTGATGGGCTGGCCAGACTGACTTGTGCTGTGATGGTTGCTGTTGCTGCTTCTCGCTGGGCTGCTCCCTGGCAAAGCTGTGGGCTGGGATGGTCTTCTGGCCTGTGTGCTGAGGGCGCTGAACGAGGAGGGGGTTCTCATTCCGCCTGTGTTTCCATCACCGATCCGCTCGCTGCTGGTGGAGTTGCGGAGTCGAGTCTTGCGTGACGCGATGAGTTCGTAGAGTTTGTTGCGGTAAATATCAACGCTGAGCTGTATGTCATCCCTGAGGCAAGGCACCACGGCTCTGGCAAGGCACGGTTCATTTGCTGTGTTGCGGAACCTGTGGAACCATTGAAAACCTTATGACAGGCTCTGTGGCCACCCAACAAGAACCTACACATGCTGTCATCACCACCATTTTTGTAAGGACATATTTGACAAGTTGGGTGAAGGAGGAGGAAGGAAACGTGGGTCCTCCTCCTTCATCAGTCATCATCATCATCAACTGTCACTAGATAGTCATTAGTCATTAGTCATTAGTCATCAGCAGTCATTAGCCACTGCAGGACAAAGGTCTTTTTCTACATTTTTTAGCTTTTTTCTGTATGTCAGTACTAGTTCTCTAATCAAGAAGGTTTTGAATCCCTCTCCTTATTTGGTTCTTTCTCTGCCTTGACCTCCACACATTCTACCCTTCCTGCACCTCACTCACCCCAAAACACCCCACAACATCCACAATAGCTTCAAGGCTCTGGTGATTGTACTGACTAATAACAAGAGTCTGTGTAATTCATTCCCTAAACATACTGACTGACTGACTATCTTTTCCTCCCATTTTCATTCCTTCCTAAATTTTTAAAAGGCAGATATTAACTTCCTTTTCCTCTCTTCCTCCTCCTTTTGTTATGAGTTCTTTTCCTCTTTGTCCTCTTCCATCAATTTCCTTTCCTTCAATACTCCTTAGGGGCAGAATTTACTTCTTCAGCTCCTCAACACCCTAAGAACCCCTACCCCCAACACCCACCTGGCCACATAGGGGTGCCTCAGGGCCTGCTCAGCTGTCAGTCTCTTGTCGGGGTTGAAGACCATGAGCTTCTCCAGGAGGTCAATGGCATCAGGAGGCGCCCCGGTCAGAAGGTCCCTGAGAGTCTTGGGTGCGCGGCCGCCGTGAGGCTTGTTGAGCAGCGTGGAGGCGTACTGCGAGGAGACGTGGTGCAGGTCTGGGATCAGGAGAAGAAGGTATTAGTTATAAGTACTGAATATAAGTGTTAGGTGGTGGTAGTAGTAGTAGTAGATAGTAGCATTAGTAGTATTAGTATTAGGTATAAGTATTAAGACGTCTCTGATACTTTTGGGTCTCACAACAAGTGTTTCCAAAGGTCACAAAGATTAGTCAGGTTCTCATGACTGTTTTTCACCTGGCAATACCCACACCACCTCTATGAAAGCCTTATCAACTGTGTGGAGGAAGAGAAGGGAGGAAAAAAGAAAAAAAGATCTCAGAACAAAACAAAAGGAGGAAGAGGAAGAGGAGGGAGGACAAAAAGAAAATAACTCAGAAACAAAAGGAGGAAGAGGAAAAGGGAGGAAAAAAACTCACAACAAAACAAAAGGAGAAAAAAGCAAATGTGATCACTCACTCTTGTTCCTGAAAAAGTAAGCAAGGGGGCGAGAGGCTTCCTAGTTACCTGGTTACCTGGGAGGATGCACTGGAGGAAGGAGGCAAGAGAAGAGGAGTTGATGGTGGTGTGGAAGGAGGAGGAGGAGAAAAGAGCCTTACCATCTCTTGCGGGTGGAGGAATGACAGCCATGATCCGCTCAATCTGGTCGATGGTGGAGGAACCCGGAAACATGGGCTTCCCAAGCAGCATCTCCCCGAGGATACAGCCCAAACTCCACATGTCCACCCCGAGTGTGTACCTGTGGTGGTGGTGGTGGTGAGTGGTGGAGGTGATAGTGTTGATGAAGAGATGATGGTAGTGAAATGAGGATGAAAAGTACAGTGCAAGAAATAAATGTAGTGTAGAAAGAGTAATGATAATGATGAAGTGGTGGTGCTGAACAGGTGGTGGTGAGGAAGAGGTGGTGGTGGTGGTGGTGGCAAGGGGGTAAAAGTACAGTGTAATGAATAATGTAGTGTAGAAATAGTAATGATAATGATGAGGTGGTGGTGATGAGTGTGTTGATGAGGTGGTGGTGGTGGTGGTGATGGTAATGAAGGTGATGGTATGGTGTTAGTAATAAAAACAATAATGATAATGATATGTTTTGGAGGTGAGATGGTGGTGGTGGTGAGAGTGGTGAGGAGAAGAGGGGGTGATGGCAGGATGCAGGGATGGAGTGAATACAAGAGTTGTGTATCCAAATGCATATATGAATACTTCAAATTCCAACGAATACAAATACGAATTTGAATTCACTGAATTGGTTTTAATTCGTATACATATATAAATACTTCTTAAAAGTATTCATGGATACATTCATGAATATTTTTTATTGAAAAATACCTTCTTGACACAACTGGGTATAGCACTGTTCTAAAGTTATGCAGCAGTAAAATGAGCTCGTTAACCTGTACTATACACGACAATTACACGTCCGTCAAGGAGGCTAGAGTTGTAAAGAATAACGGCTTCTATTTCTGATAATAAATTCAGAAGTATTCATCAGATATTTCACAGAATACAAATACTTTTCCCTTGTAATCGAATATAAATGAGAATACTGATTTCTATCAATAATTATTCAAATACAATTAAGAATACACCCAATAAGAATACACCCAAATTCAGTGTTCAAATGTATTTGAATATGAATACCAAAAACAAATACTCCATCCCTGGTAGAAGAGGTGATGATGCAGTGATTGTGAGAGAAATAATAATGGTAATGATAAATATTGAAGGTGAGGAGGTGATGGTGGAATGGAGGTGATGGTATAATGTAATAAAAAAATAATAATGATAATAATAATTCAAGAAGGCTCATAATATTATGCTCGTGCACAACCCTCTAATCTACATCAAGTAATTCAAATACCATATAATTCTCTAATCAAAGTCAAGTACATATTAATAACTCTCTATCTTAAACTCCATCACTATCTCTCTCACTATCTCTGTGACAAGGCATCGTCCCTTCAGATTGGAAAAAGACTAACGTAACACAGATTTTTAAGAAAGGAGATAAAAAAAATACCAGGTAATTACAGGCCCATTAGTTTAACTTCAATTGAAGGTAAGCTACTCGAGAGCATAATTAGAGACAAAATTGTTAGTTATCTTGAAAGTCACTCATTAATTTTAAAGATTCACAACATGGCTTCTGTAACAAGAGATCCTGCCTAACAAAAGTACTGACCTTTTATAATGACCTCTTTTCAGTATATGACATAACCAAATCACTGGTCATAGTCTATTTTGATTTCCAGAAAGCATCTGATAAAGTTCCACACCATAAATTACTTTATGAATTAAAGCAACTAGGTATTGACGGTCAAGTACACCAATGGATCGCAAATTGGTTGAGCAACAGACAGCAAAGAGGGATGATCAACAGATTTAACTCAGAGTGGGCACCTGTCACTAGTGGTGCCCCTCAGGGCTTGGTTCATGGCCCAGTGCTGTTCATTACTTACATAAACGATGTGGACGTTGGACTCAATAATCTCATTAGTAAATTTGCAGACGACAAAAAGACTGGTAACTTGGTTCTCACTGACGAAGACAGACAAAGCCTCCAAGAAGACTTGCATGAAATTTCAGCTTGGTCTGATAAATGAGAGATGCCCTTTAATGTAGATAAGTGCCAGGTTCTTCAAGTTGGAACAAGAAATAAGAGGTTCGATTACGAAATGCATGGCATTTAACTCAAAAGTGTTCAATGCCTCACGGACCTGAGTGTCAAAATAGCGTCAAACCTAAAATTCTCACAGCAATGGATCGAGGCACTAATAAAGTGAAGTAAATGCTGGGATTCAATAAAAGAAACTTTTTATTAAAAAATAAAGATGTAATACTTCCACTTTGTAATAGTTCAGTCAGACCCCATTTGGAATATGCGGTACAGTTATGGTCTCCCCACCATGCAAAAGACATTGCTGAATTAGAAGGTGTTCAACGTCGGGCAAAATAAATGATCCCTTCTTTGGGCAACAAACCTTGTGACGAAAGGCTCTCAACCCTTAACATGTTCTCTCTTGAGAAATGTCACCTCCGAGGAAAACTGATCGAATGTTTTAAAATATTTAATGGATTTACGAATGTAGACAAATCAAAATTGTTTATAATCAATGACACTTTGCAAACGAGGAATAGTGGCACAAAACTTAAATGTAAACAAGTAAATTCAGACTGCACCAAATTTTTCTTTACCAACGTTGTAGTGTGAGAATGGAATAAGCTATCACCTCCAGTGGTCCAGTGCAATACAATTGACTCCTTTAAAATCAAGCTCGTTTGGCACTTCCACCAACTTAATATTTACTAAAGTAGAAATTCCAAGTTTTGGTGCCATATGATTAATGTAATTTCACTTAGATTTAAGGACAGACCACCTGTCTGGACCATAGGGTCTGTGTGATCTGAATATAAATCTATGTAAATCACCTCTTAGAGTTGAGCAGAATCTCGGGGGCCCTGTACCACCTGGTCGCCACATAGTTGGTCAGCGTGGGGTCTCCCTGGGGCTCTATGTGGGCGTTGGGCTCCACTGAACGGGCCAGTCCGAAGTCTGCAACCTTGACATGGCAGTCGCTGTCCACGAGGAGATTGGACGGCTGTGGGTTGGGAGACGAGGGAGGCATGAGTGACATTCCTTGTGCTTCGTTGAATGACCAATGCAGAAAATTATTAGAAGTAAGGTGAAATTATTGGATGACTAAATCTTGTGCCACAAACACAAATCCAACACACACACACACACACACACACACACACACAAAAAAAAAAAAAAAAATGCATACACCACGTTACCTTCAGGTCTCTGTGGATTACGGAGCCCGAGTGGAGGTACCGTGCGGCCCTGAACAGCTGGTACATGATATACCGCCTGTGGATGTCCTCCAGAACATTGCCCTTCTTGATGACATTGTGAAGATCTGTCTCTGTGGATGGAGAGGAAAGATGGGTAAGTAACTGATGGCATTGTGAAGAGAGAGAGAGAGAGAGAGAGAGAGAGAGAGAGAGAGAGAGAGAGAGAGAGAGAGAGAGAGAGAGAGAGAGAGAGAGAGAGAGAGAGAGAGAGAAAAATTAGTATCATTTGTCCTCCTCATATGAATCAAATACCCGTAAAATGAATAGATGGAAGGAAAACCGACAACAATAATCAAAGAAAGCAACCTTAAGTTACTCAAACAAACAAAAGAAAAAAGAAAAAAAGTGAATAAAAAGAATGAAATAAAGAAAAAATACTCATAGATGAAAAATAGAGCAAAAATAAAGAATAAAAATAGAAAAGTAAAAAGAAATGAAATAAAAGGAAGAATGAAGAAGAAAGAAAGCAAACTCATACATGCAAAATAAAATGTAAAACTTAAGATGAAAAAAGTAAAATAATATAAAGAAAAGAAAGAATTAATTAGAAAGAAAGTAAAATTGTACGCTCAAAATAAAATGTAAAAATGAAAAATGTTGAAATAAAGAGGAAAAAAACAATAGCAAAATAAAAAAAGTCACTAATAAATGCGAAATTAAGCACAAAGAAAGAATAAATGAGAAAAAGAAGAAAACAAAAGAAAATGAAATAAAAAGATAAAAAAGTTACTCAAATGCAAAATTAAACACAAAAAAAGGAATAAAAAATAAAAAAGGGAAAAGGAAGTAGAAAGAAAGAAAAAAGAAAAGAAAGAATGAAGTAGAAAGAAAGAAAAAAGAAAGAAAAGGAAGAATGAAGTAGAAAGAAAGAAAAAAGAAAGAAAAGGAAGAATGAAGTAGAAAGGAAGAAAAAGAGAAAGAAAAGGAAGAATGAAGAAAGAAAGAAAGAGAAAGAAAAGGAAGAATGAAGTAGAAAAGAAGAAAAAGAGAAAGAAAAGGAAGAATGAAGAAGAAAGAGAAAGAAAAGGAAGAATGAAGTAGAAAGGAAGAAAAAGAGAAAGAAAAGGAAGAATGAAGTAGAAAGGAAGAAAAAGAGAAAGAAAAGGAAGAATGATGTAGAAAGGAAGAAAAAGAGAAAGAAAAGGAAGAAAAAAAGAAAGAAAAGGAAGAATGAAGTAAAAAGAAAAAAAAAGTGGTTTGATTTGAGTAGTAAAAGTAAAAAGAAAGAAAAGAATGAAGTAAAAAAAACAGAAAATGGGTTTGATTTGAGTAGGAAAGATGATTGGATGGAAGGGACAAAAAAAAAAAAGATGAATAGAAAATGATAAGTAGGAGAGAAGAAAATTGCCTTTGATTTATGAGGAAAAGATGAAAGGAAAAGATAGAAGAGATGAGAGAGAGAGAGAGAGAGAGAGAGAGAGAGAGAGAGAGAGAGAGAGAGAGAGAGAGAGAGAGAGAGAGAGAGAGAGAGAGAGAGAGAGATAATGACAAAGACAAACAGGGATAACAAGAAGATGACACGCCCATCATCTTCAGATTATCTTTATGTGGATGAAGAAAAAGAAAAAAGAAAAAAAAAAAGAAAATGGGAGCTGTGATTAATTGGAAGAGTTATTGCTGGCTGCAGGGCTGATGATGATGGTGATGATGATGATGATGATGATGGTAGAGCTAATGATAATAAAGCAAAATGTGACCAGTCTAAGGTATGGGATTAATTAACAGGTGAGCAGGGAATGTTAGATGTATTAGAGGTTCTCCTATGTTTGGTATGCATGTGTTTACCTATTTGTATTTACCTGTTTGAAGTCTACCGGGCCCGAAATAAACTCTAGTCCCGTCTCCATAACTACATTTATCCAGCCTTTCCTTCATTTATTGGACACTGCTCGCATTCACCACCTCTTCCCGCAAGCTGTTATGTTTCTATGTGTGTGTGTATGGTGGCACTATATAGCAAAGGAGGAATGTAAAGTTATAGTGTTAAAGTGCTAATCCAACGTAACCCTAAGGCAGCCTAATCCAATGTAACCTACCCTAACCCAACCTAACCTAATCCAACGTAACCTTAACGCAACCTAATCCAACGTAACCTTAACGCAACCTAATCCAACGTAACCTACCCTAAATCAACCTAACCTAATCCAACGTAATCTACCCTAACCCAACCTAACCTAACCTAGTCCAACGTAACCTACCCTAACCCAAGCTAAGTTAACCTAATCCAACGTAACCTACCCTAACCCAAGCTAAGTTAACCTAATCCAACGTAACCTACCCTAACCCAAGCTAAGTTAACCTAATCCAACGTAACCTACCCTAACCCAACATAACCACCTAACCTACCCTAAAGCCCCGTTCACACTGCGCCGACTCTGGGCCACGACAACCCAGCGACTTTTCCATTTGACAAGTTGGTTCCCACGCTCCAAGAAGGGGGGGAGGTATTATTGGGGTCATGCCGACTGTCTGAGACATTCGACGCAGCATTCGGCAACAGTCTCAAGACCTCTTTCAAGACATGCCCGACCCTTTCACATCAACACCCAAGACCTCGTGTACCCTAGAGTCGTGGGTAGTCGTGGCCCAGAGTCGGCACAGTGTGAACGGGGCTTAACCCAACCTATTAACCCACTCACCCATGAACTGAAACACCAGGTAGATGTCTTTGTTGTTATCAGCGCGCAGGACGTTGAGGAGGCGGATGATGTTGGGGTGCGACGAAAACTCGAGGAGGAACACGATCTCCCGGAAGGTTCGCTGCGCGTCCGTCTCGTTCCTGAAGGCGTCGAAGATCTTTTTCACCGCCACCACGTCGCCTGTGCGCCTGTCGATGGCCTTCCACACGATGCCGTACGCCTGGAGGAGGAAGGAACGGAGGGGGTGAATTAAAGGACAGGTTTTTACTCCACACACAGAGAGGAAAAAAGATAAAAGAAAGAGGAGGAGAATGAGAGGAGATAAAGAAAGAAGACTTAGTAGTGACAAGAAGAGAGAGGAAAGTTTTTACAGCATGAAAAGATAAAAGAAAGAGGAGGAGAATGAGAGGAGATAAAGAAAGAAGACTTAGTAGTGACAAGAAGAGAGAGGAAAGTTTTTACAGCATGAAAAGATAAGAGAAAGAGGAGAATGAGGTACATAAAAAGAAAATTGAATGACTAAAAGGGGCAACTGGGATAAAGATGCTGTGATATGCTATGAGAAACGGAGGTGAGGATGTGAATGAGGGGAAAGGTTTAACGCCCCCCACCTCCCCTCCACACACACACACACACACACACACAGAAGAAAGACAAGATAAATAGGAGAATGAGAAGAGATAGAAAAAAAGACTAAGAAGAGTGACTAGATCGAGGAGAAAGAGGGATGGTTTACGGCACACACACAGAGTAGAAAAAACAGAAGAGAATGATAAGAAATAAAAAAAATAGAAGACACTCAAACGGCTATGACAAATGAACAGAGGAGGAGAAAGAAAGATGGAGACGATGTGGGAGAGAATAATGACAGCAGTGGAAAAAAAGAGGTAACAGAGGATGTAGAGGTGAAAGGCGGTGATGATGAAGATGGAAGAAGGAGAAAGAGAAACGGAGTGGCTGTGAGGGAATAACAGAAGGATAACAAGGAAGCTGAAGAGGTGAAAAATGGTAATTATAGGAAGTGTGAGAAAGGGAAAAGGTGAGCAAGAATGGAGGTGGAGGAGGACAGGTTAAGGGGTAGAGAAGGGGGTGGATGGGGATGGAAGGGCGTGAGGAAAGGAAAAGAATGGTGAGCAAGGACAGGTTAAGGGGTGGAGGAGAGGTGGATGGGGATGGAAGGGTGTGAGGGAAGGAAAAGAATGGAGGTGGAGGAGGACAGGTTAAGGGGTGGAAAAGAGGTGGATGGGGATGGAAGGGCGTGGGGGAAGGAAAGAATGGAGGTGGAGGAGGACAGGTAAGGGGTGGAGGAGAGGTGGATGGAGAGGTGGGTGAGAAAGGAAGGGGGAAGAGGGTGCATTTTAAAGCTTTGTTGTTGATGTTATTTATTGTATTCCGTTAATCAATGCTCTTAACTTGACATAATATAGATACACTACTACTACTACTACTACTACTACTACTACTATTTGAATCTTGCAGTAGAAGCATGTAAACAAAAGAGAAGATACAGAAACATAACGTTGAGAATATAATTAATTTTGATATATAAAAGAATTCACTGAAAAAAAAACCTAGCCTACTATATAATAAAAATTCGTCATATGCATAAATAGGAATAAGTATTAGGAAAATGTTAAAGCTTCAA
>NC_066552.1:12062526-12110026 GCF_024679095.1 Eriocheir sinensis
AAAAAGAGAGAGAGAGAGAGAGAGAGAGAGAGAGAGAGAGAGAGAGAGAGAGAGAGAGAGAGAGAGAGAGAGAGAGAGAGAGAGAGAGAGAGAGAGAGAGAGAGAGAGAGAGAGAGAGAGAGAGAGAGAGAGAGAGAGAGAAACAGAGGCAAAAAAAGAAACAATAAAAAAGAAATAACCTGTAAAAAAGAAAAACAGAGAGAGAGAGAGAGAGAGAGAGAGAGAGAGAGAGAGAGAGAGAGAGAGAGAGAGAGAGAGAGAGAGAGAGACCGTTTTATCGACCACAAGTACAAAATTTACCATTAATCGTTTCACCTGGTTCATTATATTATTTGGAGAAAGGGAATGGGGGAGGGAAATGGAGGGAAAGGGGGGGAGAGAAAGAGAGGAAAGGGAGAGAGGGAAATGGAGGGGAAATGAAGGGTTATAAAAGAAGGGGGGGGGGGGTAGGAAGGGAAACACAAGGGGTGGAGAGGGGAGGAGGGGGAGGAAAAGAGGGGAGGGAAGGTAAGGGGAGGGAGAAGGAAGAAGAGGAGAGGAGGAAAGGAAGGAAGGGAAAATGAGAAGAATGGAAGGAGAGGAGGAGGAGGAGGAGGAGGAAAAAGGGAAGGAAAGGGAGGGGTAAAGAGGAAAGGGGAAAGAGGGGAGGAAAAAGAAAATTAACAGGAGAGAGAGAGAGAGAGAGAGAGAGAGAGAGAGAGAGAGAGAGAGAGAGAGAGAGAGACAGATGGCATGACAAGAGGACAACCCTCCCCTCCTCCTCCCTAGTTTACCTCCGCGTGGGTGAGGGAGAGAGAGAGGGAGGGAGAGAGAGGAAGGGAGGAAGAGGAAGGGGGGAGAGGAGGGGGGAGAGGGAGACAAGCTTATTCACACCCTACCTCCCACACACACACGGTACCACGCACGCACGCACACACACGTACATTTGTATACACACACACACACACACACACGCAAAAAACGCCCGCTTAGCTCACGCACGCAAGACTTAAAATCCATTGTGTGTGTGTGTGTGTGTGTGTGTGTGTGTGTGTGTGTGTGAGAGAGAGAGAGAGAGAGAGAGAGAGAGAGAGAGAGAGAGAGAGAGAGAGAGAGAGAGAGAGAGGCAGCTGTCTAAAGAGAGAAGGAGGAAAAAAAGAGAAAGGAGGGAGGGAGGGAGGATAAGAAGAGGAAGGGTGGAGGAAAGAGGGGGAGGAAAGGGGTTTAGAGAGAGAGAGAGAGAGAGAGAGAGAGAGAGAGAGAGAGAGAGAGAGAGAGGGGGGGGGGATGAGGGGGAGGAATAAAGAAAGGGGAGAATGACAGGGTTGAGGGAGGAGAGGGAAGGAAACTAGGGTGAGAGGGAGGGAGAAAAAGAGGGGATTAAAGAGGAGGAAAAAAGGAGAAAGGAAAGATGAGGAAAGACAAAAAGGGGAATGAGGGGAGAAACGAAAAGAAGAGATAAAAAGGGAAAGGAGACAGTGCAGAAGAGGAAGGGAGAAGAAAAGGAAATAAAATGAAAGAAAGGAAGGAAGGAAGGAAGAATAGTATGGAGAAAGGAGAGATAGAAGGAAGGGAAGGGACATGAAGAAGAGAATGGAAGGAGGTGGATGATACGAAATGATAAAGAAGGAAAAGGAAAGAGAGATAAGGGAGATAAGGATGAAGAAAGGAGAGACAGAAGGAAGAAAATAAAGAAAAGGAAAAAAGTTGATGAAATAGAAAGGGAAAAAAAAGGAAAGAATGGAAGGAAGAAAATAGAAAAGACAAAGAAAACGGATAAAGAGAAGTGGTAAGGAATATGAAGGAAGAATAAAGAAAATGGGAAGGAAGAAAAGGAGGAAAGGTAAAGATGCAAGGAAAACATAGGAAGGAAGACAAAGAGAGAAAGAAAAAGAGAAAGGAAGAGGGAAGAAAAGGAATAAGGAAGATAAGTAAAAAGAAAAGAAAAAAACAATTAAAGAAAGAGATAAGAAGATGGAAAGAAAAACATGGAAAGAAAGACAAAGAGAGAGAAAGAAGAAGAGAGAGGAAGAGGGAAGAAAAGGAATAAGGAAGATAGGTTAAAAGAAAAACAACAACAATTAGAGAGAGAGAGAGAGAGAGAGAGAGAGAGAGAGAGAGAGAGAGAGAGAGAGAGAGAGAGAGAGAGAGAGGCAAAGAAAACATGGGAAGGAAGGAAGGAAGACAAAGAGAGAAAGACAAAGAGAAAGGAAGAGGATAAGCTAAAAGAAAGAAAAAAAAACAAGTAAAGAAAGAGATAAGAGATGCAAAGAAAAAAAGAAAACAATGAAAAGGAAGATAATGAAGAAGAAGAAAAAAAAACGGAAGATGGGAAGAGAGAAAGATGAAGAGAAAGAAAGAAACAGAAAAAGAAACAAAGAAAATGGAAATAATGAAAAAGAGATGATGGCGTCTAATGCATAACACGAGGTTCATCTTTTTGTCTTTATTTTCTTCTTTTTTTTTTTTTTGGCCTGGAACGAAAGCAAGACGTCACGTGATCACAAGGTCTCACACGACAGTAGTAAAAGTAGCAGTAGTAGTAGTAGTAGTAGTAGTAGTAGTAGTGGTAGTAGTAGTAGTAGTAGTAGTAGTAGTAGTAGATGTTGTTGTTGTAGAAGTAGGTAGTGGAGGAGGAGGAGGAGGAGGAGGAGGAGGAAGACAAGTAGGAGTTATAATAATAAGTTGACTAAATCCTATTCTCTCCCCTTCCTCCCTCCCTCCCCCTTTTTCTCTCCCCTTCCTCCCTCCCTTTTCTCTCCCCTTCCTCCTCCCTCCCTCATTTTCCGTAACCTTCCTCTTCCGTCTCTCTCCCCCCTCCCCCCCTCGTTCCTCTCCCCTTCCCCCTTATACCTCCCCTCCTCCTCCTCCTCTCCTCCTCCCCCTCCTCCTCCCATACAAAAAAGTGACACCACCACCATCACCACTACCTTATCGACCAACACACGCACACACACACACACACACACACACGCACACACACACTGTTATAGCGAGCGAGACAGACACAAATCAAGGTAAAGTCGCTCTAATCTACTCTCTCTCTCATCACCAAATATATTCAATCGATTCCAAACAGTTCGCCTTCAATATGACGAAGACTCTCTTAACTCTCTCTCTTCTAATATGACACTCCTTCCCTTCCTCCCTTCTCCTTTCTCTCAAACGTCACGAGTTTAGGGAGGAGAGGAGGTAATCTCTCTCTCTCTCTCTCTCTCTCTCTCTCTCTCTCTCTCTCTCACCCATCTTCTTAATATTATATGATAACCTTTCTTAGTGCTCTCTCACGGCGATTATGATAATGCTAAGCTAAAAATATGAAGACGTATTACTGACGTCAGAGAGAGAGAGAGAGAGAGAGAGAGAGAGAGAGAGAGAGAGAGAGAGAAAGGTGACACTTTAGGCCCGATTCTGTCTATTTGTATGTATATGTAGTCTCTCTCTCTCTCCATAATTACTACTACCTGACCTTCCTCCATCATTTTAACCACCATACCCCAATTGTCTCTACCAACACCATACAATATACCATACCATACCATACCACCACCACCACTACCATTCACTCCCATAATTCTCCTTTCCCCAAACCTTATCTTCCCCATACTATCATTTCCATATACCACACATCATCACCACCATCACAACCATGCTCCCATTTCCATGATCTCTACCTTATCCAAGTCATCACATGGTATAGCCTGTCTCCAGGAGACAAAAGCGTTGCATGTAAAACAGCAGACGTGATGCTATCCTTGTATAATTCCATGGTAAGACCGCACCTCGAGTATGCAGTACAGTTCTGGTCTCCTAATTACAGAAAGGACATTGCTTTACTGGAAAGGATTCAACGACGCGCCACAAAGATGCTTCCAACCTTAAGAGCTCAACCGTACGAGGAACGACTCAAGCGACTCAATCTCTTTACATTGGAGAAAAGACGCCTACGAGGGGATATGATTCAAGTCTTCAAGTATCTAAAAAAGTTCAATAACGTCGATTACTCCAAATTCTTTGAACTGCAAACCAACTCAAGAACTAGAAATAACGGTTTACCCATTCAGTCGAGTCGATGTAGCACAGACACTGGAAGGAGTTTCTTTTCAAACCAAGTCATCCGCCACTGGAACAATCTTCCCTCAGAAGTAGTAAATGCGAATACCATCAACTACTTCAAATATTGAATCGACCGTCATTTCGCTGCGTCGGGAGTAAACTGAATATCAAGGTGCTTTCATCTGCTCCTCAAGCCCCAAGTGGCTGTCGGGCAGATTAAATCACCAAAGCGGGCGACCTCGTAATGAGCCAACAGGCTTTCTGTTGCCTGCATTTCCATGTTTCCATATCGCTACCATCGCCACCATAGCTCTCCCATATCCTCTCCCCCTCCTCTTTCCCTCCTTCCTTCCTCCTTCTCATCCCTCCCTACCTACCCCTTTTCTCTCCTCTTCCTCCTCCTTCTCCTTCCATCACCTTTTTTCTCTCCCCTTTCTTTTTCTTCCTCCTTCATCACCCTTTTTCTCTCTCATTCCTTCTCCTCCCTCCCTCCCTTTTTCTCTCCCTATTTACTCCTTCACCTTCCCCCATCCCCTTTTTTCTCTCCTCTTCCTCCATTCCCCTTTCCTTTCCCCTCCCCTCTCCCCTTCCCCATCTTCCACCCCCTTTCTTTTTTTTATAATACCAAACAAAAGATAAACGGACTTTGCTATTAGTCTTACTGCTACTACTACTACTACTACTACTACTACTACTACTAACTTCTTCTACCTCACTACCCTAACCCGACCATTTCTACCATAGTACCATACCCAGCCATGTACCTCTTCTTCTTCTTCTCCTATACCACTCTGACCTACCATCACTACCATGGCACCATACCTACCTACGCATGGACAGGTAGGTCGCCAGGTACTCCAGCACAGGTAAACAAGGCCTGCCAAATGGGGGTTAATTACCATAATGACCTCACCTGATGGCTAAGACTGCCTATTATCTGGGTAGGAGGAGGAGGAGGAGGAGGAGGAGGAGGAGTGATGGATTGAAGAAAGAAGAAAGTTAGAATGTACGGAAAATATGAGAAATAATGAACACAGAAAGAAAATAAGAAAACGAAGCAAGGAAAAGATAAAAAAGAAGAAAGAACAGATGAAGGAAGAAAAGAAGGAAGGAAAAGGAGAGATCATAAAGGAAGAAAAACGTTGGAATACATGAAAATAAGGAATAATGGATGAAAAAAAGAAAGAACAAAGGAAGAGGAAGAAGGAAGAAAGGAGGAAAAGGAGGTTGGAAAGAATAGGGAAAACATGAGAATAAAGAGGAAATGGGAGGGGGGAGATGTAGGAATGCAAGAAGAAGGAGGAGAAAGAGTAGGAGGAGGAGGAGGAGGAGGGGAAACGAAAAGTAACAAAGGAAGGAAGGAAACGAAGGAGAGGTTAGGAAGAAAATAAAGAAAAATAGGAGATGAAGAAAGGAAAAAGATAGGAATGCAGAAAGGGAAGTTACAGGAAGAGGAAAAAAGAGTAGAAAGAGAAGGGGAAAAAAGTAACAGAAGAAGGAAAAAGGAAAGGAGGAAAAGCTGAGAAGTTGGGAAAAGAAAAAAAAGGAAAAATAGGAGAGGATGAAGAGAAACTGAGAAAAGGAAGAAGTAGGAATAAAAGAAGAGGAAGGAAGAGGAGGAGGAGGAGGAGGAGCGGAAAGAGAGAAGAGGAGAAATCAGAAAAGAGGAGGAGGAATAAGAGGCCAAGAAGAAAGTGAAAGAAGGAGGAGGAAGAAGAAAAAAAACTAAGGAATTAGAAAAAACAGTTAATTATAAGAAGGAATCAGAGGTCAAGAAGTTCAGTAATGGAGGAGGAGGGAGGAGGAGGAGGAAGAAGAAGAGAGGTCAAGACGGAGAATATGAAGGAGGAGGAGGAGGAGGAGGCATCAGGATAAGAGAGGATAATGAAGAGACAGAGATGATGAGGATGAACGAGAGGGAGGAGGAGGAGGAGGAGGAGGAGGAGTGTTCAAGGTCCGGTCACACTCACCTTTACCTGACGTGACCTGTGCTAATAAGGACCCGACTTAAGGGGAATCCGGAGCCTTTGAAGGAGGAGGAAGAGGAGGAGGAGGAGGAGGAGGAGGAGGAGGAAGATGATGCAAGTGATTTGTAAAGTGCAGCACATAACAAAAAAAAACAAAAAACATCAAATAAAGGAGAAGGAAGAGGAGGAGGAGGAGGAGGAGGAGGAGGAGGAGGAGGAGGAAGAATACAAGTGGCGATGAGGGAAGAAGTGCAAAAAATATAATGAGTAAGATAATTTTGCTAAAGAAGAAGAAGAAGAGGAAGAAGAAGGAGGAGGAGGAGGAGGAGAAAGAAATAAAAACGAGTGACATCTCTCTCTCTCTCTCTCTCTCTAGTTCATCACAATGCTTCCTCTTTTAATTACAACCTATTACCTACTATATTTAGTCTCTCTCTCTCTCTCTCTCTCTCTCTCATTTTATCTCCTTCCTCCATTCTCTCTTCATTTTTGTTTTATTCCTTTCATCATCTTCTCCACTTCTTCCATCTTTCTCTTCCTTCTTTTTCTCCTTTCCTTCATCTATACGTCCTTCCTTCGTTCTCTCTATCCTTCTCTTCCTTTCCTTCCTTAATTCCCTTCTTCCTAAAATATCCTCCTCCTTTTCTTCCATTTCTCCATCATTTCTATTCCTTCTCTCTCTTTCTTTTCATTTTTTATCTCTGTCTTTCTCTTCTTCCCCTTCCTTTTCTTTTTTACTTTTTTTACTTACCCTTCCTCCATCCCTCTCTTTTTCTCTTCCTTCCTTTTCTTCCTCCTTTCCCCCTTCCTACCTTGACCTAGCTTCATTTTCTTCTCTCTCTTTAAGTTACATCAGTTTTTTAGGAGAGAGAGAGAGAGAGAGAGAGAGAGAGAGAGAGAGAGAGAGAGAGAGAGAGAGAGAGAGAGAGAGAGAGAGAGAGAGAGAGAGAGAGAGAGATGTGTCTCTCTTTAATCACGTGGCATAAAAATAGTCTTTCCCTTCTTTCACGAGTTGATGGGAGAGAGAGAGAGAGAGAGAGAGAGATTAGTCGTCGTCTCTCTCTCTCTCTCTCAAGAAAGAAAATCACATTGGAAAAACAAAAAAAACAAAAAATAATAATAATAATAATAATAATAATAAAAAATAATAATAAAACATTTTACAACAGGATATAATTCGGAATATATATTTATTTTACGAGCTATAAAAACTTTCGCTACTTTTTATGTGCGACAAATATATATAGTTTAAGAAGTAGAAGCGTCGGAGTAGGCTTAGTAGTAGTAGTAGAAGTAGTAGTAGTAGTTGTAGTAGTACGGTAGCTGTAGAAGAAAAAGAAGAAGAAAATGAAGAAAAAAAAGAAAAAGAAAAAGGAATGAAGAAGAAAAAGAAGAAAAAGAAGAGAAGAGAAGAAAAAGAAAAGAAAGAAAAGAAGAAGAAAAAGAAAGAAGAAGAAGAAAAGAAAAAAGAAATAGAAAAGATGCAGATGAAGAAGAAGAAGAAAAAAGAAATGAAGATGAAGAAGAAGAAAAAGAAGAAGAAAATAAACAATAAAAAAAGGAAGGGAAGAGGTGATAAAAATAAAACATGAGGTAAATAGCAAAGGCAGAATAATACGAGTAAGTAAACAAAATAAAGAAAAAAAATAAACAATAAAAAAAAACGAAATAAGATCAAATCGAAAATGAAGAAACGCTAAACTGAAAAAGAAACAAAGACAGAGAAAAAAAACAGCACACAGAAAACAAGGTAAACAAAATAAGGAAAGAGGGAAAAGCAAGTAAACAAAGGAAGCGGAAAACAAGGTAAAAAATAGAAAGGAGAAGAAAGCAAATAAACAAGTAGACTAGAAAACAAGGAAAACAAATGAAAGGAAAGAGGAAAAAGCAAATAAACAGATCAAGAGGACAACAAAGAACAGAAAACAAGGAAAACAAAAGAAAGGAAGGAGGAAAAGCAAGTAAACAAAGGAAGAGGAACACAAGGAGACTAGAAAACAAGATAAACAAATTAAAGGAAGAGGAAAAAGCAAATAAACAAAGGAAGAAGAAAACAAGAATAGAAAACAAGATAAACAAAAGAAAGGAAGAGGAAAAAGCAAATAAACAAAGGAAGAAGAAAACAAGAATAGAAAACAAGATAAACAAAAGAAAGGAAGAGGAAAAGGCAAATAAACAAAGGAAGAAGAAAACAAGAATAGAAAACAAGATAAACAAAAGAAAGGAAGAGGAAAAATCAAGTAAACAAATGGACTATATTCTGCCTAAGCTCTCCACGTTAAGCCTAAGAGATAAAGACATAATACTCCTCCCTTGATTCATATACCTGCATAACACGTGTCCGAGAGAGAGAGAGAGAGAGAGAGAGAGAGAGAGAGAGAGAGAGAGAGAGAGAGAGAGAGAGAAACACGCCATTGCCTCGCTCACTCTCAGAAGCCCAATTGAGAGGAAGGGACAGAGGACACGCAACTGAGAGATAGATAGATAGATAGAAAGATACAGACAGATAGATAGATAGATAGATAGACAGACAGACAGATAGATAGATAGATAGATATACAGAGAGAGAGAGAAAAAATATATATATAAAGAATAAAACTCTAAACTATTACCTCGTCAACGTCTTGCATTCACACGGTCAAGGTTAAAGAAAAAATAAATAAAAAGTTAAAAAAAAAAAAAAAAAAAACACGACCACAGACCGTTTCCCGAGCACCCTGGTAACGGTGCGCGATACAAACTCACCTCTACGAAATGAATAAACAGACTTTCCTGATAATACTTTTACTCTCCTTTAATAAACACGTTCTTGCTCCTCAACCCCTTGATATCAACCCTCTTCTAGCTGCTCTATAACAAACACTCTTTAGTCCACCTTTAGGATTAACGTTTAGCACAAGATACAAGATAAGACTACAATTTATCTGTCTTTTTTATGTATCTATTTATATATCTATCTGTGTCGTAACATATAAAACACCTCACCACACCACTAGTATACGCAAGGATATCATAAAGGACCAGACGACCTACGCAAGGCAGCTCCTGAAGATGGGCTGTTCATGCACCAAAGTCCCGTCCCTTCCCGTCCATAAATCCATCTTCTCTCCGTTCGAAGGTTTTAGTTATGATTTCCTCAACTACAGAGAATACCTGCTCGGTTTGTATCACTCATGATGACTCATCCACCACTCTGTTCGTGAACCAGTTCTTGACTATTTCTTGCCGGAACTTGATTTTATCCAACTTACACCCGCAAGTGCGTGTTCTCATGTCATTTTTTTTTTTTTGTATAAGCACTTCACATAAGTCGCCCTTGTCAGTCACCTTCATCCATTTAGCAACCTCAATTAAAACCCCACGATATCTACGTCTTTCTACGGAATGCAAGTTAACTTTCATTAGTTCTCCCCCAATCACCCACCTTCTTGTACCCTCGCAAAGCAACCTTCTATCCTCCCCATTACACTCTTTATCCCCCCCACCCAACCTTACACACATATTCTTGCCCCCCACACACCCTCACTTCCCACAGCAACCGTCTATCCTCCCCATAACACTACCACCAACAACCTCCTTACAACACATTCTTGCCCCCCACTCACCCCTGACTCCCTACAGCAACCTACCCTCCCTATAACACACGTTCTTGCCCCCCACACCCACCACAACCCATGACCAACCTTCCTCCTATTCCGTCATGCGAACCTGTGCCTTAGATACCATTACGGGAGCTCCTTGATTGCACGGGTGGTGGTAGGTAGAGAGCGTGTGGTTCCTCCGTAGAGCTATTATATGGGATTATAATTCCGCTGGTATGGGAAGTGCAACCTTGCATGAGGGTGTGAATGAGGGTGAGGGGGATTAGGATTAGGGTGGGTAATGAGTGAGTATGAGGGTGAGGGAATATGAGGCAAGTCCGTGTGAGGGCGAATGGATATGAGGTAAGTTTGTTTTTTGACGGTGAGTTAGTGAAAGAAAAGGAAGAGAAACTATAAGGAACAGTAGGTGTGAGGAAAAGTTGGTATAAGGATGAGTAAGTATGAGAAAGAGTAAGTGTGAGGACGAGTATGAGGACTAAGTATGAGGGCGAGCAAGTATGAGGAAGAGTATGTATAAGGACGAGTATGTATTTTTTTTTTTTTTTTTTTTTTTTACGTTGTTGCCTATTGCGCCGGTAGGCATCTTCCCGGTGGGGCCTGATGGTCGGCCCAAGGCTTCTTCCAGGTGGGGCCTGATGGTCGGCCCAGCCCGTTCTGGCGCAGGCGAGTGTTTATAGTGGCGCCATCTTGCAGGACGAGTATGTATAAGGACGAGTAAGTATGAGGATAAGTGAGGATAAGGAGGACGATGAGTAAGCATGAGAATGAGTAAGTGTAAGGACGAGTATGAGGATGACTTAAGTATGACGACGAGTATGTATGAGGATGAGTAAGTATGAGAACGAGTAACGGTAAGGACGAGAAGGTATGAGGACAAGTATGAGGATGAGTAAGTATGAGGACGAGTATGTAAGTATGAGGGCGAGTATGTAAGTATGAGGACGAGTATGTAAGTATGAGGGCGAGTAAGTATGAGGGCGAGTATGAAAAAATGAGGACGAGTATGTAAGTATGAGGGGGAGTAAGTATGAGGACGAGTAAGTATGAGGACGAGTATGTAAGTATGAGGGCGAGTATGTAAGTATGAGGACGGGTATATAAGTATGAGGGGGAGTAAGTATGAGGGCAGGTATGTAAGTATGAGGGCGAGTATGTAAGTATGAGGGGGAGTAAGTAAGTATGAGGGGGAGTAAGTATGAGGGCAGGTATGTAAGTATGAGGGCGAGCATGTAAGTATGAGGGCGAGTATGTAAGTATGAGGACGAGTATGTAAGTACGAGGGGGAGTAAGTATGAGGGCGAGTAAGTATGAAGACGAGTATGTAAGTATGAGGGCGAGTATGTAAGTATGAGGACGAGTATGTAAGTATGAGGGGGAGTAAGTATGAGGACGAGTATGTAAGTAAGAGGGCGAGTATGTAAGTATGAGGGCGAGTATGTAAGTATGAGGGGGAGTAAGTATGAGGGCGAGTATGTAAGTATGAGGGGGAGTAAGTATGAGGGCGAGTATGTAAGTATGAGGGGGAGTAAGTATGAGGACGAGTATGTAAGTATGAGGGCGAGTATGTAAGTATGAGGGCGAGAAAGTATGACGAGAGTAAGTATGAGGTTTGCATTGGACTGACTACCCCACCCCCCCCACCCACACACCAAGGAAAAAAAAATCAGTAAAATTAGATTAAGAAATATACAGACAAGTTGCAAAATAACAAGAAAAAAAAATGACAAGAAAACAATTTATGCCAAACAAACAGGAATTTTCAGGGAACGTTTTCATTACAAAGACACGTAATGCAGCAACCTTGTGTGTGTGTGTGTGTGTGTGTGTGTGTGTGTGTGTGTGTGTGTGTGTGTGTCACGTATTCCTTACATCAACCTTATCATTATATCACAGGTAAGATCGAGATAGATAGATAGATAGATAGATACAGATACATAGATAGACAGATAGATATAGATCGACAGATAATTGTATAAAAAGGATAGTCCACTTAAACTGCAAACAAATTAATAAAACACTGATTAGACTGTTAGAGGAAGAAAAAAAAAAGAAATTAATAAGCAAACAAAGAGAAATGAGAAATGGCATAAAAAACAGCAACCACAGCAAACAAACAAAGGCATAAAGAATAAAGGAAGTAAAGGAAATGAAGGAATAAAAAAAAAAACACTGAGAAGTAAAGGAAGACGAAAAAGAAAAAATAATAACAAGAAAGACAAACAGAGAGAGAAATGAGAATTGGCATAAAATAGAGCAAACGAAGATAAAAAGATAATTATAAGTAGTGAAATTAGGCCAAGGTCTTGCGATAAGGTGAATATTACCAGCTAATTATTACCTCCACCACCACAACCAACAACACCACCACCACCACAACAACAACAACAACTACTACAATTATGACTATCACCACCTGTCTGTCATCACCATCACCACCACAACCCTAACTACCACTATCACAACCTAAATCACCACCACCACCACCACGGCACCTCCTCCTCCTCCTCCTCCTACTACTACTACTACCACTAATATTGTCCCTATCAACCCTTACTGGCTGAGGAAAAAGAGGGAAAAGAACGAAGAGGAAGTGAGGCATGCATGACAGGAAGGAGGAAAAGGGAAAACGGTGGAGGAGAAACAGGAGCAAAAAGAATTAAGCAACAAGTTCAAAGCTGAATGGTGGGGAAGAGAAAGAATGGAGGAGGGAGGAATAGGGAGACAGGAGTGGAGAGAAGGAAGGAAAAATGGAAAGAAAGGAGGAATGGAGAGAAGGGGAAAGAGAAAAACCAAGGAATGGCAGACAGATAATTGTGAGTAAAAGTAACACACACACACACACACACACACACACACACACACGTACTAATCGATCGACCCACATGCTCAGGAACACACACACACACACACACACACACACACACACACACACACATTAATATCAACGGTTTATTACTATTTTTTTTAACATAATTCATATTGCTTTTAAAAACACCATCAGTATTTCATTTGATGTGTGTGTGTGTGTGTGTGTGTGTGTGTACTCGCTCTACTCCCTCCCTCCCTTCCCCTCTTCCATTCCCTCTCCCTCTCAAACTCACCAATCCCCTTTCCCTTTCCTCTTCTTCCTCCTTTCTCCTCCCCGGCTTTTCTTTCACCTCTCTTCCTCTCTCTCTCTTCACCCTTTCCTCCCTCCTCCTCCTCCTTCCTAAGAGCAATAAATGTCATACGAAAACAAACCATGAAAGAAACAAACTTTACAAATCAACAACAACTTCCACGAGAGAGAGAGAGAGAGAGAGATCTACACCCACCAATACACACACACATGACACCGCCCATGTGTACTGCGTGTGTACTCTCTCTCTCTCTCTCTGTCAAATATTTATATATACACATAAAAAAAAATAACTGGGCCTAACAGAAAAGGTATTGGTAGTAGAGGAGGAGGAGGAGGAGGAGGAGGAGGAACCCAATCAACAGGCTGCCCCTCCTCCTCCTCTCCCCCCCCCTTTAAATATATATAAGACAGTACCATGCAAAACACACACACACACACACACACACACACACACACACACACACACACACACACCGAGGCAACCCTACACACTCTAGTCTACACCGGAAGCAGTCACACACACACACACACACACACACACACACACACACACACACACACACACACACACACACACACACACACCTGGGATAAAGTTGCACGATGTCAGGTAAAAAAAGGAGGGAAAAAAAACACGCGTGAGGGAATGGAAGGAGGGAGGGAGAGGAGGGGAGAAAGGAGGGAGGGAGGGAAGGAGGGAGAGGAGGGGAGAAGGGAGGGAGGGAGGGAAGGAGGGAGAGGAGGGGAGAAGGGAGGGAGGGAAGGAGGGAGGGAGGAAAAGTAGAAGACAGGATGAAACAGTGGTCAAGAAATTACAACAACAACAACAACAACAACATCACCAGCACCACCATCGACAAACAACCACGATCATCACCACCATCACCACGTAAATAATGCTCTGAAACTCACGTCATCACCACCACCACCACCACCCTCACCACCATCACCACGTATATAATGGTCTGAAACACGTCATCACCACCACCACCACCATCATCATCATCACCACCATCACCACGTATATAATGGTCTGAAACTCACGTCATCACCACCACCACCACCACCCTCACCATCATCACCACCATCACCACATAAATAATGCTCTGAAACTCGTCATCACCACCACCACCACCACCCTCACCATCATCACCACCACCACCACCCTCATCATCACCACCACCACCACCACCACCACACTCACCACGTAAATAGTGCTCTGAAACTCGTCACCACCACCCCACCACCACCACCCTCACTACAAAATGCGCAGAGAGAGAGAGAGAGAGAGAGAGAGAGAGAGAGAGAGAGAGAGAGTAATGATCTTACGGATTAATTCCATTACTCTTACTTATAAAAAAAAAAAACGTAAATGTGTGTGTGTGTGTGTGTGTGTGTGTGTGTGTGTGTGTGTGTGTGTGTGTGTACGTTTCTGCCACACAAAGATTATAGCCTACTATAACAAATCTCTCTCACACACACACACACACACACACACACACACACGCACACACACACACAGGGACCATGTCAACAAACCCTATGAAACAAAGAAAGGAAGGAGGGCAAGGGAAGGAAGGAAGGAGAAGGTAAGGGAGGGAGGGAGGGAAGCCAAAGGAAGGTAGGTAAGGTAGACGGTTAGGTAGAAAGGTAGGTAGCTTGACCCCTCCCTTCCCTCCCTCTCTTTCTCCCATTCTCTCCCTCACTTTCTTCTATTCCTTCTCTTCCCTCCAGTCCTTGTTTCCTTTACTCTTTCTTTCTTTCCCTTTCCTTCATTCCACCCTCTTTCTCTTCCCTTCCCTCATTCCTTGCCTTCTATTCTCTCTTCCCTTTCCTCCTTCCGTTCCTTCCCTTCCCTCTCTTTATTCCCTTCCTTTCTTCCTTTACTCTTTCTTTCTTTCCCTTTCCTTCATTCCACCCTCTTTCTCTTCCCTTCCCTCATTCCTTGCCTTCTATTCTCTATTCACTTTCCTCCCTCCGTTCCTTCCCTTCCCTCTCTTTATTCCCTTCCTTTCTTCCTTTACTCTTTCTTTTTTTCCCTTTCCTTCATTCCACCCTCTTTCTCTTCCCTTCCCTCACTCCTTGCCTTCTATTCTCTCCTCCCTTTCCTCCTTCCGTTCCTTCCCTTCCCTCTCTTTATTCCCTCCCTTTCTTCCTTTTCCTCCTTCAGTTCCCTCTCTTTCTTCTCTTCTCCCCTTCCCTCCCTTTCTTCCCTTCGCTCCTACAGTTCCCTCTCTTCTCTTCTCCCCTTCCCTCCCCTCCGTAACTTCTTCCTTCACTCCCTTGCTTCCACTCCTCTTTCGTCCCTTCCCCACTTCCTTCCCTCGCTTCCATTCCCTTCCTTCTCCCACTCCCTTCTCTTCCCTCCCACCCTCCCTTTCTTCTCCCATCGCATCCTTCACGTTTTCCCTCCCTAAAAGACTTGGCTACTTCCGCTGAGGTAGTAGGTAACCTTGGAGGAGGAGGAGGAGGAGGAGGAGGAGGAGGAGGAGGGGGGGGGTGAAGCATGGGAACAAATGGAAAAGTGGTACACGGGGAAAGGTCGAGTTGGAGGAGGAGGAGGAAGTGGAAGAGGAGGAGTACTGTTGAATAATCCACATCCTCTCTAATGTAATAACTCTCTCTCTCTCTCTCTCTCTCTCTCTCTGCAAAATATCATAATTAAACAGTATCCTACACACACACACACACACACGCACATCCGGGTAGAAAGTACCTACACAGCAAGCATGGTACACACACACACACACACACACACGAGGGGCGGGGGTGGTGGTAACAGTGGAAAGTGATGCTGGAACGAAATGAGTGTGAGAGTGTGTGTGTGTGTGTGTGTAAGATGACACCAACAGCAAATAAAGGCGCTTGCACACTGCACTATTACCTGCGCGCGGGTGTTTAATTAACGCAGGTAACACAAAGGGAATACCTGTTCAAGTGCAAGGATTACTATTATTATCATTATCATTATTATCATTGTTTTTATTATACCTTTAATATAACTGCAAATAGTCCCTTTCACAAAAACAATATAGAAACAAAAATAACAATAGACACCCGGATAAATATATAGATGGATAGATAGATAAATAGATAGATACCTATACAGAAAGATTGATTAAACACACACACACACACACACACACACACACACACACACACACACACACACACACACACACAGGGTCAAACGACGAAAAAAAAAAGTTGCTCTATCACGTAATGTGTGTATGTGTGTGTGTGTGTGTGTGTGTGTGTGTGTGTGTGACAAGTTGCTTTTAATGATACCCTTACAAATATGCAATTCTCTCTCTCTCTCTCTCTCTCTCTCTCTCTCTCTCTCATTTTCTTTCTTACGCACTCAAAGCCTCTTCTTCTTCTTCTTTATCCTCCACTTCTTCCTCTTATCTTATGATGAATCGTGGTTGTCAGCGTGTGTGTGTGTGTGTGTGTGTGTGTGTGTGTGTGTGTGTGTGTGTGTGTCAAATTATCACCATTAGCTTCTTAATATGCAAGATTTAATCTTTATGAGTAATTTTTCTCTTCTTATACTCCATCAGATGAGAGAGAGAGAGAGAGAGAGAGAGAGAGAGAGAGAGAGAGAGAGAGTGTTACCCAAAACCAAGGAAGGAGGCAAGAACGAAATCAAGGAAGTTGGAAGGAAAGTTTCTGAATGAAGGACGAATCGAAGGAGAGCAGAGGGAATAATGAGAAGGACGGAGGAGACGAGGAGGAAAAAGAGAAAGGAGCAGCTGCGGATTTACACTGAGACTGATGAGGCTGCAGCCCCAGGCCCCGGGCAGACAGGGGGCCCCCGATGATCAGAAAATAAATTATATATATATATATATATATATATATATATATATATATATATATATATATATATATATATATATATATTCTCTCTCTCTCTCTTTACAGCAAAGGAGAGTTCAAGGGTGTAAAAAAAAAAGAAAAAAAAGCCCGCTACTTAGTGCTCCTGAATAGAGTAGAGGAGTGTCCAAAAATAGGGGTCAATTTCGGGAGGAGAGGTGTCCTGATAGCCTCCTCTTGAAAGAGTTCAAGTCGTAAGCAGGAGGAAATACAGATGAAGGAAGATTGTTCCAGAGTTTACCAGCGTGAGGGATGAAAGAGTGAAGATGCTGGTTAACTCTTGCATAAGGGGTTTGGACAGTATAGGGTTGAACTTGATTAGAAAGTCGTGTGAGGCGAGGCCGCGGGAGGGGGGGAGGCATGCAGTTAGCAAGTTCAGAAGAGCAATCAGCGTGAAAATATCGATAGAAGATAGAAAGAGAGGCAACATCGCGACGGAATTTAAGAGGTAGAAGACTATCAGTATGAGGAGGAGAGCTGATGAGACTCCACTGTCCAGAAGAGTTATGTGAAGGGAGTCCCCCCACACGTGAGATACATATTATATATATATATATATATATATATATATATATATATATATATATATATATATATATATATATATATATACATATATGTGTGTGTGTGTGTGTGTGTGTGTGTGTAAAATAGAATACAATAACCAAAAACAGTCTTAGAATGTTGATACGGGTAGTACTGCAGGCAGGTGCAACTCAACTCTAGTGTCAGCAGGATTTGGTAACTTTTTAACATTAGGCTTTTCATGCGTGTGCCTTCTCTATAAGCATGTTTGGTGATTTCAAACAAGTGCTTGTTCGACATTGGATTACACGGATAAACTATGGATCAGACAGACTCTGTCGACGAGACGTTGACGCGTCAGGTACACACACATGGTGGCTTTTTGATGTTCCTTCCTATGAACGAACACGGGCCCTTGTCTATAGACGGCCCACCAAGAGTGTGCTGGTTGTATTACTCGGAGAGGCTTAGGCTTGGTTATGTATAGTGTTACCGCAGGGAGCTGGAGCCTGCCGAGCCTGGCGTGCACTTTCATTGTAAGTGTTCGGTCCCCTTAGTTCCAGTAGCATTATATTGGGTTTGTTATTGAAATATATGCAATGATAATTAAAATTTTCATACAGACATGAGACAGAGTTTATAAAGTGTAACTGATGCCATTGAGTTCATATATCTGTTGATTAAGTCATTTGTACACCTGGCATGAATATGTGAATTATGTAAATATATGAACATGTAAAGTATTTGCATTGTCTTCTATTGCTCAAGATTGTAATCAAATTTACTTCTTTAAGATTAAATTAGAATAAAAACAATATAACAACAAATAAATCCTTTCAATATAAATTAAACAACACCTGCCCACACATGACGCTAATTACTATCGATCACTTCGAAACGTACGAAAACAAAATACGAGAAATAACACACATGTTACCAAGGTGACCAGAGTCTAGCTTTTAGGCGGGACAGTCCTGATTTTTTCACGTTTGCCCCGCTTTTTTAAGTGCCCCTAAAACGTCCTGCTTTAGTTACGTTTGTCCCGATTTTTTCTGCTTGGTATTGAAATGTTCCACTTTTTCGTGAACACTATACATAAGCTTTAGTCTTTAATGTTTCTCTAACTGGTAAAACTTTACACAAGTCGTAGTCGTACCGCCCATACTCCCTACAGACAAAGGTAAATATAGCTCCGTGCGTGTAGATATCTTTACCTTGATACAGGTACGGCGTACGTATGAGACGTTGTGCCTCCGACTTTACTTAGATTAGTATTAGATTTGCATCGCTGGCGTGAGGTGCACTCTCCGTCACGAGTGTGTGTGTGTGTGTGTGTGTGTGTGTGTGTGTGTGTGTGTGTGTGTGTGTGTGTGTGTAAAAATGTCTTGCTTTCAGATTCAGACTGGTCACCTTACACATGAAAGCGGCCTTAAGTAACCTCGGGTCCCAATACTCCGCACCTAGAAAGGAGGTGGAAGAAGAAGAAATAAAACTATGAAGAAAAAGAAGAACAAGAGGAAGAAGTGGAAGAAGAAGTAGAAGAAGAAGATAAAGAAAAAGAACAGGAAGAAGAAGGGGAAGAAGTATAATAATAATAAGAAGAAGAAGTAGAAGAAAAAGAGGAAAAAGAAGAAGAAGAGGAAATAAAACAGTGAAAAAGAAGAAGAAATAAATCTACGAAGGAAAAGAAGAGGAAGAAGAAGAAGAAGAAAGAGAAAGGAATGAAGATGACAAAGGAGAGAAGAGGAGGAAAAAAAAAAGAGGTGGAAGAGGAAGAAGAAGAAGAAGAAGAAGAAGAAGAAGAAGAGAAAGGATTGAAGAAGAAGAAGAAGGTGATGACGTCAGTAACTGCTTGCCCTCTATAAAATTCTCTCTCTCTCTCTCTCTCTCATAAAGAATACAAATAAGGGTTTACACACCTGTCAATTTTCCTCAACACCTGATCTAATGCCTCCTCCTCCTCCTCCTCCTCCTCCTCCTCCTCCAAGTATACGTCATTCACCTGCCTAAGCCTGGCGTCACCTGAGTGCTAGAGGAGGAGGAGGAGGAGAGGAGGAGGAGGAGGAGGAGGGGGGATTTAATGGAAGAGGAAGACGATTGGAAGGAAAAAGACGAAGAAGGAATGGAATTAAGTGCATAAAAAGGAGAAAAAAAAAGGGAATGAAAAGAAGGAATGGTAGGAAGGGAAAGAAAGAAAAGGAAGAATAAAGAAAGGAAGAAACGGTGAAAAAAAGGAGAAAAAGAGAAGGAAAAGGAGGAGGAGGAAGACACAAATAGATTAAGAAAGGAAGAGAATGTAAAGAAATGAACGAGGAAAGGAAAGATGATGTGAAGGAAAACTAACTGAAGGAAGGAAGGAGAGAGGAAGGAAGGAAGGACGGGAGGGAGGGAGGAAGGAAGGAAGGAAGGAAGGGAAGGTTAAGAAGGAAATGAAATGCACAAGAAACCAGGAAGAGGAAAATGAGAGAGAGAGAGAGAGTGAGAGAGAGAGAGAGAGAGAGAGAGAGAGAGAGAGATGGGGGGGGGGAGGAGTTATGAGTAGGAGGACATGGAGGGGAAAACTACCGCAAAACAACTCTCTCTCTCTCTCATACATATACACATACATATATCAGAACAGCAAGTAAAAAAATAAGTAAAATAAAAACACCAACAACAAAATGAGTGAATAAATAATAAGAAACAGGTAAAGTGCGGTCAGGTGAGGCGAGTTACGTGACAGGTTAATTAAAGGTAAACGTGATCAAGGTACTGAGGTAGGGAGACAAGGAAGTTCTTAAGGTGGAAACCAGAAAAGAGGAATTAGAGAGAGGAAGGAAGAAAGGAAGGAGAAAGAAGGGAGGAATGAAGGAAGGAGGGAAGAAAGATAGAAGAGAGGACGTAAGGAAAGGGAGGGAAAGAAGGAAGAAAGGAAGGAGGGAAGGAAAGAAAGGAAGGGATAGGAGGGAGGAAGAAAGAAGGATAAAAGAAAGGACGCAAGGAAAGGGAGGAAGAGAAGGAGGAAGGAACAATGGAAGGAAGGAAGAAGGGAAGGAAAGGAAAGAAGGGAGGGAAGGAGGGAGAAAGAAAGGAGGAGAGAATAAAGGACGTAGGGAAAGGGAGTGAAAGAAGAAAGGAAGAAAAAGGATACTAAATAAAAAAAAAAGTAGAGATTTTAAAGAAGGAGGAAGAGGAGGTATGAGGGAAGAAGGATGGAAGAGAGGATTGAGGGAAGAGAGGAAAAGAATGGAGGAAGAAAGGAAGGAGGAAAAAAAAAAAAAGAGAGACATTAAAGAAGGAGGAAGAGAGAGAAGAGGAAGAAATGGAAGAAAGATTGAGAAAGGAAAAGAATGGAGGAAGAAAGGAAGGAGGGAGGAAGATATAAGAGGAGACATTAGGGAAGGGAGGGAAAGAAGAGAGGAAGAAACTAAATAAAAGATAGAGAGAAAGGAAAAAGGAAGAAAGAGGGAAGGAAGGAGGATGGGGAAGACGTAAGGGAAGGGAGGGAAAAAAGGAAGGAAGGTAAGATTAGGTAAGGCAAGATTACGTTGAATTAGGTAAGGTAGGGTAAGATTATGGAAGATAAGGTAAGGAAGGATTAGGTAAGTTGAGGTAAAATAAGATTAGGTTAGGTACGACTAGGGAAGGGAAGGGAAGGGAAGGGAAGGAAAGGTAAAGTAAGGCAGAATAAGGTAAGATTAAGTTAAATAAGGTAACGTAGGATTATCTAAGGTAAGGCAAGGTGAGGTAAGGAAGGTTTAGGTAGGTCGAGGTAAAATAAGATTAGGTTATGTAAGGTACGACTGGGGAAGGGAAGGAAAGGTAAGATTAGGTTAAATTAGGTAGGGTAGGATGAGCTAAGGTAAGGCAAGGTAAGATTAGGGAATATAAGGTAAGGAAGAATTAGGTAAGGTAAGATTAGGAAAGGAAGGATTATTTAAGGTGAGATAAGGTAAGATTAGGCGACTAGGTAAGGTAGGGTAGTAAGAGAGGGAAGGGGTCAGATAAGGTTAAGTCAGGTAAGGTAAGGTAAGGTAAGGTAAGGCAAGGTACGGTAAGGTAAGACAAGGTAAGGTGTGTACACAAAATTCTGGCCAGGTGTGCGCTTGCTAATGAGTCACAGATGTAATTAAAGGTCACCTAAGGCTAATTACCGTGTCACACAGAGAGAGAGAGAGAGAGAGAGAGAGAGAGAGAGAGAGAGAGAGAGAGAGAGAGAGAGAGAGAGAGAGAGAAAGCAAAATAGTGAAAGAATTAGAGAAAGAAAGAAAGAAGGAAACAGAGAAAGAGAGAAAGGGAAAGAAATAGAGAAAATATAGAAATAAGGAGAGAGAGAGAGAGAGAGAGAGAGAGAGAGAGAGAGAGAGAGAGAGAGAGAGAGAGAGAGAGAGAGAGATTAACCATGCAGCAAAAAAGCCAATAAGTTCACCTTGTCTTTCTCCGCATCAGATCGATTCCACCTGTCTCTCTCTCTCTCAACATTCCTGCGAGTGAGAAATGTGATGGTGCAGGACCAAATATCGATGTGAGAGAGAGAGAGAGAGAGAGAGAGAGAGAGAGAGAGAGAGAGAGAGAGAGAGAGAGAGAGAGAGAGAGATATGAGGAAAATGCAAAGAGGGAAAAAAGTAAGAGGAGAATTAATGAAAAAAAAGAGAGAAGAAACAGAAGATGAAAAGGAATCAGGAAAAAAGGAGAGAAGAGAGAAGGAAAGGAAGGTAAAGGAGGGAGAAGGAGAAGGAGGAAGAAGAAGAAGAAAGAGAAAAAAAAGTGAGGGGAGAAGGAGGAAGTAAGGAAGAAAAAAGTGGAGAGAATGGAGAGAAAAAGAGGTAAGGGGAGGAGATGGGAGAAGGGGAGGAAAGTGGAGATGAGGAGGAGGAAGGAGAAGAAAGTGGAGATAATGAAGGAAAAAATAAGAGGCAAGAAGAGGAGGAGGAGGAGGAGGTAAGAGAGGGAGAAGAAAGTAAAGATAATAAAGGGAGAGAAAACTGAAGATAATGGAGAGAAAAAGAAGGAGGAGGAGGAGGAAAATGATGAGGAGGGAGAGGAAAGTCAAGATAATTAAGGGAGAGAGAAGGAGGAGGAGGAGAGGAAAAGTGGAGATGAGGAGGAGGAAGGAGAAGAAAGTGGAGATAATGGAGGGAAAAAGAAGGTAAACGGCTTGTCATCATGCGATTCGAAACCATAAAATGTGATCTGATCTTTCTTCCCTCCTCCTCCTCCTCCTCCTCCTCCTGCATCTCCTTTGAACTCTTATATTATTCCTTTTATTTTTTTTATCCTCCTGTTCTTTCTCCTCAGTCTCCTCCATTTCCTCTATCTCTTTTCTTAACTCCTTTCTTTCTTTTCATTCTCCTCCATTTCCTCGTTTTCTTTCATTTATCTTTTCTTACTTTCTTTCTATATCTCATTTACTTTTTCTATTTCGGTATTTCCTCAACTCAACTTTTTTTCATATCTATCTTACTCTTTTTCTTCCTTTCTCCCTCCTCCTCCAATTCTTTTCCTTCCCCCTGCATCTCCTTTGAACTCTTACATTTTCCTTTATTTTTTTATCCTCCTGTTCCTCCATCTCATTCTCCTCCATTTCCTCTATTTCTTTAACCTCTCTTTTCTTAACTCCTTTCTTTCTTTTCATTCTCCTCCATTTCCTCGTTTTCTTTCATTTATCTTTTCTTACTTTCTTTCTATATCTCATTTACTTTTTCTATTTCGGTATTTCCTCAACTCAACTTTTTTTCATATCTATCTTACTCTTTTTCTTCCTTTCTCCCTCCTCCTCCTCCTCCTCTTCTTCCCACTGCATCTCCTTTGAACTCTTACATTATTCCTTTAATTTTTTTTTATCCTCCTGTTCTTCCTTGTCATTCTCCTCCATTTCCTCTATTTCTTTAACCTCTCTTTTCGTAATTTTCTTTCTGTATCTCATTTTCTTTTCCTATTTTCTCAACTCAACATTTTTTTATCTCTATCTTTCTCTTCTCCATCCTTCCTCCCTCTCTTCTTTTTCCTCCTCATAGTTTCCCTTTCGCCCAAACAAAATAAGGAGACAGAGGGGAAAAGATAAGGAGGGAGGGAGGGAAGGAAGAAAAATACCATATCACACCCTTGCTCACACCTGTTGGGAAGGCGTAATATACAGGTGTTCCTATGGCAGGTATAACACACACACACACACACACACACACACACACACACACACACACACGGCCCGGTAGCTCAGTGGATAGAGCGTCTGCCTCACAACCAGAAGGACCAGGGTTCGATTCCCCGGCCGGGTGAAGATAAATTGGGTTTATCTTCTTTCACGTGTAGCCCCTGTTCACCCAGCGACGTCAGGCAAGGAGTTGTGACCTCGTTGTTGCGGTGTGTTGTGTGTGAGTGGTCTCAGTCCTACCCAAAGATCGGCACTATGAGCTCTGTGCTCTTCCGTAGGGGAACGGCTGGCTGTCTCGAGAGAGACCCGCAGCAGACCAAGAGGTGAATTAAACACACAGAACAAAGGAATTTAAAGATTTATCGGTCGTTCTTCATTAACTTATATATTTTTTTACGATATTTAATAGTAGTAGTAGTAGTAGTAGTAGTAGTAGTAGTAGTAGAAGGAAAAGAAGGAAGAGTAAATTGAAGAAAAAGAAGAAAGGAAGATGATGAAGGAGGAAGAAAGTAAATAAAAAAAGGGAGGAGGAGAAGGAGGAGAAAACGAGGAAGAAGAAGATGAAGAAGAAAAAGAAGAAACAGAAAGAGGAAGAAGAAAAAGGAGAAAACAAGAAACAAGAAAAAGTAGAAGAAACAGAAAGATGAAGAAACGTAAAAAAGAAAAAAAAAAGCAGGAATAAAAACAACGCGTGAGAGGCATAGGAACAAGAGACGTCAGTAAGGAGGAGGAAGAAGATACCTGAGCACCTGTGAGCTTCCCTCCTCCACCCCTTCTCCAAAACACCTCAGCTGACTCAGGGAGGACAGGTGTGTGTGTGTGTGTGTGTGTGTGTGTGTGTGTGTGTAGAATTGCAAAGGTAAATACACACACACACATCGACTTGACATTCAGTCTGAGCACACCATCACCACTACCACCACCACCACCATCACCACCATTTATATTATTACATTTTTACCTACAAAGAGAAGAAAACTGTACATGATAAAAGAAGAAGAAGAAGAAGAAAACAACAAAAAACAAACAAACAAGCAAATAAATAAATATATACAATAAAAAAGAAAGATAATTGCACTAAAAATAGTCTTTGATGCGAGTAATTAGAAGAAGAGAAAGACACGTGATTATGAATATTAAGACGATAATGAGGTGGATTATAATGAGAGAGAGAGAGAGAGAGAGAGAGAGAGAGAGAGAGAGAGAGAGAGAGAGAGAGAGAGAGAGAGAGAGAGAGAGAGAGTCATTCCCTCATCACAATCGTCCTCCACATCTCAAGCCCAACACGACAACCTCCTCCTCCTCCTCCTCCTCTTCCTCCTGTGGCAGCAAACTGAAGGGAAAGGAAAAGAAGGGAAGAAAAAGAGAGGGTGAAGGGAAGGAACGGAGAGACAAAGAAAGAGGTATAAAGAAGGGGAGGAAGAATTAAAGAGAAAGAAGAAGTAGGTTGCGACACGAAAGAAGGGGAGAAAGGAGGAAGAGAAGATGAGGAAATGAGAAAGGAAAGAGAAGTGGAGAGGAGCAAGACGAAGAAGAATGGGAGAAAGAAGAGATGACGAAATTATGGATGGGAGAATGGAGAAGATAGAGAAGAGAGGAGAGGGGGAAAGGAGTAAAGATATGAAAGAGGAAGAGGAGACAAAGAGGAAAAGGAGTTACGAAACGAAAGAGGAAAAGGAAAAAGGGCAGCGGAAAGGCAGTTAAGAAATGAAAGGAAGGAAAAAGAAAGAATGGAAAAGGAGGTAAGAATTGCGAAAGGAAGAGAAATTAAATGAAAAAGAGGAGAAGAAAGGAAATGGGAAAAATAAAACAAAGGGCAGAGAAGGATAAGAGAAAGAAGAAAGAAAGGAAAGGAAGAAAAGGAGAACGGAAAAGGGGATAAGGAAATGGGATAAAATAAAACAAAGGGCAGAGAAGGATAGGAATAAAAAGAAGAAAGGAAATGAAGAGAGGGAGAACGGAGGACGGAGAAGGGGATAAGGAAATGCAGAATGATATAACAAAGGGAAGAGAAGGTTAGGAGGAAGAGGAATGGACACAAGAAGAGAGGTGAAGAGTGAAGAGAGGAGAGAAGAAGTGAGATGAGTGGAGAGAAGGTCGTCTTAGAGAAGTGAGAGATAAGACATGTTTGAGTAAAGAGAAGAAACGTAAGAAATAAAAGAAAAAAAGGAAGAAGAAATTAAACGAGAAGAAAACCCAAGAAACAAAAGAATAAAAGGTATAGGAAGAAGAAAACGAGAAGAAAAAGCATTAAACAAAAGAATAAAATACAGGAACAAGAAAACGAGAAGAAAACGTAAGAAACAAAAGGAAAAAAGAAAACGTAAGAAACAATAGAGTGAAAATTACAGGAAGAAAACCCAAGAAAATAACAAGAAAAACAGGAAGCCGAGAAAAGAACACGTAGGAGATAAAAGAATAAAAAAGGAAGAAGAAAGCGAGAAGAACGAATAGATGACCAAGAAACGAGAAGAATAAGAGAATAAGGGAAGAATAAAACGAGAGAAAGACGAAGAGGAGATGATGATAATAACTGATAACAATGAAATCACAACAAATAGAAAAAATAACAAAGATGGGAGGACAAATTAACGATATAACAGGCAAGCAAAGATAAACGAGACGTAGAATAAGCTAAAGATGATACACAGACAGACACTCAATTAATTCTAAAAAAAAAAGGTGAAACAGAAACCAGGTAAAAAAAAACAATGACAGTGACAACAATACCACTAACAAGATAATACCAAAGAAACAAATAATATGACCACTTCCTCTCCTCCCGTCTGTCTGTCTGTCCCTTATACTGGAAGCAACTCACTTAGCAACACCACCACCACCACTACCACCACCACTAATATCCCTGTAATCACTACCACCACCATCACCACCACAATATCTTCTGCAGGGAACAAAACTTAAAATATATGAATATCACCTCTCTCTCTCTCTCTCTCTCTCTCTCTCTCTCTCCACGCCATTGTCCTCCTCTCCCCTGCCAAGACAAGAACTAATAGGTTAAAGAAAGAAGGAAGAGGAAGAGGAGGAAAGGTAAAGGTGTCTGGTGAAGAAAGAGGAGGAGGAGGAGGCTTCATTGTTTGGGTAGGGTATCTTCCTTCTCTTCCTCCATCTCCTCACAAGACAGGGGGAAAAACAAACCGACAAACTTATATATATGTTTGTCTTACAAGTTTCTGGAGGGGAGCACACACACACACACACACACACAGTTGATGACCTGCCCCCAACCTTTTTTTTTTCTCTCCCTCACTCCTTAACACGTAAACAATCTCTCTCTCTCTCTCGAAGACAATGATCTCTTTTGTTATTTTTTTTCGTTTTGTGTTTTTACCTCAGTCAAAGTCACTCGTGTGTAGTAACTTTATGTATGCATGACACACACACACACACACACACACACACACACGATGGAAATAGGGAGAAGACATGGAATAGAGGATAGAAAATAAGGAAGGAAAGCAAGCAAGAAAATGTAAAACACGATAAATCATGTGTGTGTGTGTGTGTGTGTGTGTGTGTGTGTACGTAAATATATATAAACACACGGAAACGTTCTTCACCTCCCCATCACACACACACACACACACACACACACACTTATCTTTCCCAAAAAAGTTAAAATCACGAAATATAACAACTTAAAATTCCTTCACCACCAAGAACTAGAAACAACGCGAAAACATGGAAGAAGGAAAATACACAAACATACAAACAAACAAGCAAATTAGTTTCATATAAAGCAAATTTTTTTCATATACGAATCAAACTTTTTTATATACGGATTTTTTGCACGTGAATTTTTGTAATTTTTATGCGATCATTTGTATGCAATTTTTTTTATATATGCGATTTTTTGTATGCGAATGTTAGATACGGGTTTATGTGTGCGATTATTATTATTTTTTTTTTTATATAGGAATCAAACTTTTTCTAAACACTTACGCCCTTGCCAATCCTGCGGCGGACTTCATACTTTCTGTTGATGTGGCTGTCGATCTCGCTAATCCCTTCCCCCTTGTTCTCACTCATCCTGCCTGCTTATTAGAACAGGGAGACTCCAATGCCACGCTGCAGTCACTCCAAGAGGCGCCTTTCCGTACACCTTCCCTCCACCATGGTCTCCCTCACACTGTGTCTCGAGGCCAGCGAACCCGACCACCCGGCATCTCTCCGCGCCCGGTAAAGTAGTTCCCTATAAAAACACTTAATAACTCTTCACCCAACAACTAACGTTTGGTAGAATTACTGAAAACTGTTTAGGTATTAAGTTTTCTGGTGTTCTGCGTTGTGGTTTGGTCCGGTCGCACCTGTCCTGAGCGTGTGTCATACTGCGGAGGGATAGCGGGGTTACTCGTTGCCATGGCGACCGGTGTACACAGCTGACCCGAACTTGTCACTTTATTTATCGCTATTTTCGGGGCTTTCCTGTCACGCGGCGCCTCGTCCCGCTGCTCCTCTCGTTCATGTCCACCCGCAGAATATGTCTTCAAGAAAATCTGTCATCAAAGAAACTGAGATAATAGGTGCCGAAGAGAGAGAGAGAGAGAGAGAGAGAGAGAGAGAGAGAGAGAGAGAGAGAGAGAGAGAGAGAGAGAGAGAGAGAGAAATGCATGAATGTATGAATGAAATATTGGTTTGCATTCGTTTTCTTTTTACTCATCTTCAGGCGTTGATTCTCTCTCTCAGACGTTCCAGAGCCATTGTTTCCTCTAGGTAAGTTTCCATAATACTAATATAAATTCAACCTTGATTATTCTCTTTAGTTCCCCCTCGGATTAACTTTTAATCGTGAACTCAACTATTTTCTGCAGAGAAGAGGCGAATCTGTCTATTTCACTCCCATTTTAATAATATAACACATTTCCAACGCTCTTAAGGTGTTCTGTAAGCACCTATAACATACCGGTTAGGCGCAATTTGGAGCTGGAGTGGCAATAACTGATAAAAACAATGGACACAACACTGGTACTGTCGTCTGCTGTACTCCGTTTCAGCCTGATGACGTCACGAGCTAATGGTGGCTTCTCCTCGTGAGATGAGAAAAATTTGAGATATCTCTCCAATATCCAGTCAACTAGCAATTTATAGGACGTAATATGTGCACTACGTTAGCATTGGTACTTGGCACAAAGAATTTATAGGCTCTTCCCACAAACCGCGGAAACATGTCCACTCAAATAGGCAAACTGAGGCGTCGATATGTCTGTATGCAGGCTATTTTCAACCTATCGGGCTCCCATTAATTACGACTACTTTCCAAGACCACAGAGATCATAACCGGGTTTTAGTGGATGATTTTCCCGCTCGAGATGCAGAAGTCGCATTAAACTACAACTAGGATCACAAAAGTCCATGAAAATCCCAGCAACTTCTACGAGAGGCAATTCAAATAGGCAAACTGATCGTCGATATGTCTGTATGCAGGCTATATTCATAAACCTATCGGGCTCCCAATTATAATTACGACTACTTTCCAAGGTCACAGAGATCATAACCGGGTTTTCGTGAAAGATTTTCCCGCTCAAGATGCAGAAGTCGTGTAAAACTATCAATTAGGATCACACAACAGTCCATGAAAATCCCAGCAACTTCTACGAGAGGTTTTTCAAATAGGCAAACTCAAGATCTTAGGTAAACTGAGGTGTCGATCGAGATGTTTACGAATTCGGGCTTCTATTTCTCGTATTATTCCTGTCCCTACCTTCCTTTTCTAGTTCCTCTCTTCCTTTTTCTCTCCCATTCTTTTATTTTCAAACCTAATTGTTCTTATTCTCTCTCACTGGGTTGTTTCCGTAAAAGAAACTCCGAAAACCCTGAGCGAAGGAGCTAGGCCAAGGGGACGCCCACAAAGCTCATGGTTCGGGCAAGTTGATAGAGCCTGCCATGATGAACTTAGGATGGGAAGAAGGCTTACATGGAGACTTGCCCGGAGTTGTTATAAGCGCTAAAGTACACCGACAATGAGGGATAGCTAGGAAAACAGTATAATGAAAGTGACTGAATTAGTGCTATAAGTTGAGTTAGCCGTGGCGAGAAACAGAGGGACGGAAAGAGAAAGTAGTGATAGTGAGTGTTAGATTAGTATATAGTGCAATGCTATAAGGAGATGAGTTAGTCGTGGTAGTCATCGAAGAGGGAGACAGAGGGGACAGAAGAATAAGGAATAGTGAAGAGTGAACGATAGTAAGATATAAAGTGGTGCAGTGCTATATAAAATGTTGAGTTAGCCGCGTGAAAGTGAAGAGGGAGAGGTATAAACGAGGGAAAGAGGAAAGAATAGAGAGGAAAGGGGAGAGAACAGGAAAATGAGTGATAGTGAAAACAGAGGAACAGAGGAACGAAGAGTAGGCTACATATACAAAATGAGTGATCTAGTGAGGGCTAATGAACACTGCTGAGCTATAAGAAGATGAGTTAGCCGTGAAAGTGAAGAGGGAGAGACAGAAGGGAAGGAAAGTGGAAAGAATAGAGGAAAGTGAATGACAGTTTTAACGGAGGCAAGAATAATGTACAAAATGAGTGATATAGTGAAGGTTAATGAACAGTGCTAGACTATAAGAAGATGAGTTAGCCGTGAAAGTGTAGAGGGAGAGACAGAAGGGAAGGAAAGTGGAAAGAATAGAGGAAAGTGAATGACAGTGGAAACGGAGGCAAGAATAGTGTACAAAATGAGTGATACAATGAAGGTTAATGAATAAATGCTAGGCTATAAGACACATGAGTTAGCCGTGAAAGTGAAGAGGGAGAGACAGAAGGGAGGGAAAGAGGAAAGAATAGTGAGGAAAGGGCAACGAATAGAGGAAAGTGAGTGATAGTGGAAACAGAGGAAACAGAGAAAAGAATAGTATACAAAATGTGTGATCTAGTGAGGGTTAATGAACACTGCTGAGGTATAAGATGATGAGTTAGCCGTGAAGGTGAGGAGGGAGAGCCAGAAGGGACAGACAGAGAAAGGAATATTGTAGAAAGTGAGTGATTGTGAGAGCTTGTGAAGGATATATATAGCGACACCTGATTTTTTAAAGGTCGTATTAGTATTTTTAAACAGTAACAAATCAGCCATATTAGTGCTGGGGAAGACTAATAAATAATAATACCACACTTCATAAATCAGGTAGGCCTATGTATTGATAGCGGCCAGTTTTTTTTCAGTAAAGGATGTAACTCAAGGGCAAAAAATAAATAAGTAAAAAGAAAAAAAAAAGAAAAGGCCTGCTAATGAGTTACAATAGAACATGCTACGGTAAGACCAAGGTGACACAATACACATATACACAAAGCACATTATATTATTAACTGTACAGAAGAGGGATTTGGGATATTTGGAATTCTCTCTCTCTCTCTCTCTCTCTCTCTCTCTGTCATCATGGTTTCGTTATATATACAAAACACATTAACCTATTCTTAAACTTAACACCTACTTACCTCACAACACAGCACAACACACAACCTTACTGCAACCACTCCTTACAATATTATCAATTACTATAACAACAAAATATGGTCTTGTTTGCATTAGAGGAGAATTATGTGTCTTTTTTTCCTCTATTATTTTCTATGCATCATCAGTTTGGGTGTACTTCTGTATCGTGTTTCTTTGTTGTTGTTGTTATAATAGGTTGATTTTTTTTCTTATCTGTTTCCTTATTAATGTCTGTCTGTCCTCTTTCCTCCATCCTTGTGTATTTCTGTATCATGTTTTCTCATTTTATCTTATAACAGCATGCATTTTTTTTTGGTGGATGTCTCTTTCCTTGTCTGTTTCCTTATCAGTCTTATCTTCTTTTCCTCCATGACGACATCTGGGCATATTCCCTCGTTATGTATTTTTTTTTTTATTTCTTCTATCACTATTCTCTGTAGTAATAAAGATACATTTTCTTCAGTATGTTTGTTCTTTTATGTCTGTTCCCTAATCTTCTTTTCCCCCACAGTAACATCTGCACATTTTCCTTCAAGAAGTATCATTTTACACATTTCTTGAGACAATATTCTTCCTTTCTGTGACTATAATACAACATCCATTGCCTTATCAAATATACCCTTTTTGTCTTGTCTGTAATATATAATGGGCTTTATCATTTTCATTTTATTCATTTTGGTGTTTGTGTTCATAAGTGTTTCCTTTAAAAACATAATTTCTTTTTTAAGGATTTCAGTTTTGCCAGATCATCATCACCATTATCCATTTTAATAATTTCTGTTCCTGTTTAGTTAAAAATTCAGTTCTGTTCAGTAATAATAACATGGGGTTAGACGATCAATGTCAGTTCTTCAATTGTCTCCATCAAGTCCTTCCTTTTCATTAACCCATCTGCTGCGATTGGCATGGATTTGGCTTTCACTGGTATCCTGGTAACATATAGTCCCAGGTCTTTCTCTGCCTGTGTGGTGGATAGTGGAGTGTTTCCCATGTGGTATTGGTATACTGGATATCCCCTCCCAAGGTGCATGACTTTACATTTTTCTTCAATGAATTGTAGCAGCCACTTCTTGTTCCATTCATGTAGCTTGATGTCTTCTTGTAGGAAATCTGCAGTCAAGGGGTTAACAATGAATGCAGCTTCCTAGGTCATCCTTCACACACTTCCTCCTCTGGTGGTCATCTTCTTTTCCGTCTGTATTTCCTCCTGCATGTGACATGAAGGCTCTCAAGAGGAGTATCAAGACACCTCTTCTTCCAAAACTGACCTCTCCTCTGGCCACTCATTCTTATCTTTTTTATTGGAGCAATGCCTGGTGGGCTTTTTTGTTGTCCCCCCGAGCTACCGAATAGGAGAGTTTAGCCGATTTCCTCACAGGCTGGATATCCCCAAATGAGTGGCGTGAAACTCAAATAGATGCTGATACAATGATGCTGTTTTTGTGCTCTAGGTATGGTCAGGATCTCGAAGAAGTACCTTGAGCACACACACACACACACAAAAAAAAAAAAATAAATAAAAAAAAAAAAAAAAAAATAATAATAATAATAATAATAATAAATAAATAAATAAATAAATGAATATCAGCATCAATTTGAGTTTTGAGTGTCTCTTTTGGTAACAACATGGCATCAGTGTTGGGGCTATTCCTATTCCAAGCTCTCCTTTTCCATGGCTGTGGGTCCTCACTCCCTCCTCCAGGTCTCCTTTGGTCTGCTTGATGGTCTAATGGCACTGGCATCCTTTACATCAGCTTGACTTTTCAGTAGATATGTGCATTACAGTTCCTCCTTCACACACCTATACTGCCAGGACACTGTTGCGATGGCTCTGATATGGAAAAAGCTTGCAGTCATCCATATTTACACTGCTGAACTAACACTGATATAGAGAACTCTTCTTTGTGGTGCTTGATATGAAGACTTGTATTGTTGCAATGGTTATAGTATGAAAAAGACTAAGATAATCATCCCTATTAGAAAAAAACTTCTGAACTAACACTAATATAGAGAACTTTTGTCAGTGGTGCTTGATATGAAAATTAACAGCTGGAATTATTCTGATATGAAAAAAAGTTTGCTATGATCCCTACTGACAAAAATCAATTCTGAACTAACTTTAACAGTACAGAGAACTCCTGTTAGTGGTGCTTGATTTGAAGCTTTGCACTGCTGCGATGGTTCTGATATGGAAAAAGGTTGCGATGACCCCTACTGGCAAAAAAACATGAACTACATAACACTAGTATAAATAACTCCATTTAGTGGTGCTGCTACAAAGACTGACACTGTTGCATTTATTCTGATATGAATAAAAATGTTTGCAATTAATTCTTAAAAAAAAAAACTTCTAAAGTAACACTATATAAGTATAGAGTTCTTCTTAGTGGTGCTTGCTACAAAGGTGTTCACTGTTCTAATATGAAAGACATCATCTCTATATACTCTTCAAATCCTTATTTACAAGACACTGGTGGGTTGGTCCTTCTTGGGATATAGCATGATGTAGATGGCCACAATTATGGTAATTAGGAGCAAAGTATAGTTCTAAATGGTCCTAGTCGGTTAGGTAGAAAGGAACAATGAATGAACAATGAAAGAAACAATAAATGTTCTTACTTCATATATAGGGGACAGCAGTGATGATGCAGCTACTTTTTTAAGAAACATTTTTGGAAAAAACAGTTGAAGTAGCAGTGTAATTTTGTTGATCTCAAAATGTTCCTTCATCATTTGTCTCTATCACACCCATAATTGTATTAAGTTTTCAGCAATAGATGATATAACACTAGTTTTTAAATCATCTGAACCATCCTTACCTGTGGTGATGGTTTGGTCAGAAAGGTGTGATGGTACAGACACTCGTGTTACTCGGCATAATCAACATGACAAGTTGAATCAGCTAATAAGAAATTATCAAGTCTTAAACATTTGTTTAACCCGGTAGCAGCGACGGGCCAAATTTGTGGCTTTACCGTGTACCAGTGATGGGTCAAATTTGTGGCTTTACCGTGTACCAGCGACAGGGTAAATTTTTGCCATGATATAAACCCCCCAAAATAGATGATGCATAAACTGATCACAAATGCGTTGATGTATATCATGAAATGGTTTGTGTGAGTGATGATTTTTTTCATTAATTCGCTTAGAGGAGCCTTTAAGAAACATGATCCCCGCAGCTACTGGGTTAAGTACAAAAACATCCACTGAATATTTGTAGAAAAATAATAAAGTAAAACTAGAATAAATATCTCCAGAATAATGGAACAATGACTTCCTCTTTCTCTCACATGCACAATATCTGAATATATATCAATCAAATTAACCTCCTCATAATTATTGCAAAACAAATGTTATTTATAATGATTAAAGTCATCAAAAACTGGCGGCCCAAATCATCACGACTCTATAAAAAATAAATTGCTGGTCACACTCCACTTCCAGCACAAGGGCTAGCTATTCACGTTTTACGGCAATACCTTCGCCATGCATCGTTGCCTTACGATAATAATGCACAGTCCATTACTTGCCATGTTCAAGAAGTGATGGCTTGAGATACACCCTAAAAATATTACAGGTTCAAAAAACATAAAATCTGACCTGTTTTGAAAGGTACAGCTCTGGTGGCATAGTTGTCCTGCATGGTCCATGTCAACAAGGTTTTGCACAGTCAGACAAGATCTCAGTGAACTCAGTCCAATATGTTTCTCAATATATGTAAAGTTCAAACCATCCTAGTGTCTGAATCATAACCACTATCCCGTAATATTTCCACAATGTATCATAAAAAAAAAAAATACTGCTCTTCTGGTCTTAAGTTGGCTAAGAAAAAGGCTTTACTATTAGTTCTTAGGAAACCCAAAAGAAACGTTCTAAATAGTCCTTAGCTCACCAGTACATGTATACCAAGACACTTCAGCAGAGTGGAGCTTCATTGTAATATTAGGCCCATATTCTCAGATGCTTTCAGCTCTCACAACAAATATTTCCAAAGGCCGCACAGGAGATAAGTTTGGTTCTCAGGAGAGTTTCTCACATCTATGGTGCAGAAGCCTTGTCAAAAAGAGGCTCATAAACCTTCCTACCATGGCTATACCCACAACCTCTATGACAGCCTTACCTAATGTGGGTGTGTAAGCCCTGAGAGGTTTGAGAATATGGGCCTTATGTACATTGCTTTTTCTAAGACATTTGCTGCCACTTGCCACTTATGCTCCGAGTGCTGGGCTGGGAGTTCTACTTTCTTGGCTGACAAAAGGATGAAAAAACAATATCATCTGGCCTTTGAGATCATTTTGGGGATAATTGTGTTTGTTTTGTTTGTTTGTTGTGTAAAGCAGTTTATTAAGTCCTAACCATTTATGTGGAAATATTTGTCAGCTTTCATAGCCATTCAGAGTCAATTATTCCGGTGAAAGCAGGTACAGGCGAAAGATGTTCTAGTAATTAACTTCATTATTACTACTATCAGATTCATTGAAACCTGCACATTGCCTCAATCCACTTTCTTTCCTTTCATGACACAATAATTTAGAGAACCATTCCTGAAGGAGTCTAAATTTTCCTTAACATCTCAAGCAACTGTCTGGTTAAAAATAAAAATGTCTTTCTGTAAAACTGCATGTGGCTTCAATCTTTTTTTTTTTCTTTCAAGACACTTATTAGTTTAGAGGAGTTTAAATTTTCCTTACCATCTCAAGTGACTGTCTGGTTAAAAATAAAGTCTTTCTGTAAAACTGCATGTGTCTTCAATCTTTTTTTTTCTTTCAAGACACTTATTAGTTTAAAGAATCATTCCTGGAGGAGTCTAAATTTTCCTTAATGTCTCAGGTGATTGTCTGGTTAAAATAAAAATGTGTTTCTGTAAGATTTCTATTTTTTTGTCACATCTCAGAATTTTTCACAATTTCAGAAACAAAATAACTTGTATCTGTGTTCACAATTATCTCACATTTTCAGGTTAAACATCGGCTAAATCAACACATCACCGGCCCTTCCTGGCAATCCTCTTTGGAAACATCACAATACTATACTTAAAAAAAAAAAAGACATGCGTATAATTAGAAGGAACCGCTAAATGACAGTTCTTGCAGATTTTTCTTTTTGTAGTGATTACTCATACGATATATTTTCGACATTTACAAACCTCACGGAAAGAAATACATGTGTATACTTGGTCAATGAAAAAAGGAAAAATTAAATAAAGAGTAATAACACAATTGCTGCCTGAAGGAATATAAGGAAGGCTAAGGCTGTTAATTATCTGCTTTCCTTCATTATTTTCCAATTTTCTTTACCTCATCCTTCTCTGTACCTCCTGACATCCATCCTGCAGTCTATACTTCTTACTCTACCTTAAGTTAGTGATTCAGTTAATTCGTTTTCTTTGATGACTCATGAGAGCATTTCTAAGCCATACCCTTGATTAGGAGTTGTAGTATATGCCATAGAACAGTTACCCTTACTTTCCAGGCCCTTATTTACCCTTACGCTAAGCTACTGGACTTATGCCTGATTTTTAAAGCGTCGTATAAGTCTTCATCAACAATATTGTGACTGCTATGTCCTTTTTGACCAGTTTCTCAAGGCATGGTGAGTTGGTTTTGTTAATCTTTTATATCACTTTTTTATGAACGAGTTTGTAACATGCCAACTTAACTCTGTGAAAATCCAACACTTCCAGCTAACTCCATCCAAAAATTGGCAGTAACCCGTCCGCTGTGATTGGCACGGATTTAGCTTTATCTGGTAGCCTGGTAACATATACTCCCAGGTCTTTCTCTGCCTCTGTGGTGGATAGTGGAGTGTTTCCCATGTGGTATTGGTATGCTGGATGTCCCCCTCCCGAGGTGCTGACTTTACATTTTTCTTCATTGAATTGCAGCAGCCACTTTTTGTTTAATTCCTGTAGCTTGATGAATGATGATGTCTTTTTGTAGGGGGCTAAAAAGCCAGACTAGCCGCATCACAATTAATAAATACTAGTACGATGCTTAAAAAATCTGGCACTATTCTTCTGCCTGTTCGCCATTATCACAACCAAGGGCAACGTTACCCACAGAGGCAGGATGGGGTCGCAGGCTTTCCCCTTTTCATATATACATTTGTCAGGATGTTTCTCCTTATATTTACTTCAGATGGTAAATAAAAAGGGAATGGATGTACAGAGAAAGAAGATTTTTTTATTGAGATGGCTTCTTATTTTCAGTCTGCCTCTCCTGTTTAGCATTCACACCTACTTCCTACCTTTAGCAGCCTTTTCATGTAGTATATTCAAGTTTCATCCCAGAGTTCTTTGCCTCCTGTCTTAATCTAAGTGATCCTGCTTTCCTCTTGCAATTTTCTTCACGCCATCTACTCTCTCCTCTTCCTGAAGCTGCCTTTTGTTATTTCTAAATCTCCTTCATTAGATTATCATTTCCCTGCCTTAAAATTAAAACTTCTCAAGCCTTCAACTTCTGTTCCTCTTCCAGTACATGTTCTTATATTTTCAGCACTAGTTCAACGTCTTCATTTCCCTTACCATGAGCACTTTACATCCCTTAAGCTTCTCACTCATTTCCAGCTCCTACTCTTACTTCTTGGCTCAATAAACTTTCCAGAAGTCTACCCTTTTTTCTGCTGCTGCTGCTGCCACCCTTACTTCTTCAGCCTGCCAGCCTTGGCGTCGGTGATGGCCCCCCAGAGCTCAAAGATGAAGTCGTCGGTGAATCCAAATGCCTCCAGGTCGGAATCGTCAACGGCCTCGGCAAACTCCATCGTGTTCTGCTTTGTCTGTCCCAACTCCCAGATCTGGACGGCTGTGAGGAGAACACATGTTAGACCTCTCCTTCTCTAACCTTCCTAGAATACCCAACCCCTCTCCTCCCCTCCCCTCTTAATTAGTATACAAGAAATTAAGTCATGAGTGGGTCCACAACTATAAAGAATATGCTACAAGAGATAATTAAAACAAAAGAAAGGGAAATAAAAGGTAACAATAGGATTAGGGAGAAGGACTGTGGAGGAAGCATGTTAATCCTATCCTCTAACCTCCCTAGAACCCCCAACCCATCTCCTCCCCTTCCTGCTTAAATTAGTGAGCAAGAGTTGACCTTTCCACTAGCCATTTTGTTCTATTCTCTTTCATAGGACCAGTGCTGATCAGGCTTTCTTGTTTTGTTTTTGCCCTTCAGCTGCTTCCTTTGGTGTAGAAGAAACATAAGAATCTGAGAAGTGGAGTCATGGGTGGGGCCAGAATAGCCTCACTTTAGTCAAATCAGTTCAAATAGTCCGTCTGGGTGTTCGATTCCACGGGTCCTTTCCTCCCGTCTGCTCTGCCACACAGTCCCAACGCTTATTTTTCCCTCTCATATGTTAGCTACAGGTAACATATAAGAGGAAGGGATAGGTGTTGGGACTGTGTGGCAGAGCAGAGGGGAGGAAAGGACCCAGAAATCGAACATCCACACAGACTATTTGAATGGGTTTGATTATAGATAGGGACAGGCGAGAAATAAAACAGAAAGGAAGAAAGAATAGATTACTAAAGCCACACTTACTAGGATCAGAAAAACTTGAGAAGAAAAAAGAAAAAAGAATGAGAAATAACAAGAACTAAAGCACTAGTTTACTTGTTCTAGTATTCTCTCTTATTCTCTCCCATCTACAGAGGCAGCCATTGAGCATTTCTTTCTTCCTTTTGTTGTTTTTTCAAGCTTGTCTGTATGTGACTGTTAAACTATCTCTAGAGCATAACAAGAACCATGGCACTAGCAAACTCAATCTCTTATTCTCTCTTATGCTATCCCATGAACAGAAGCAACCACTGAGCATTTCTTTCTTACTTCCCAGGATTTTTTTTCATGTCCTGTTTTTGTGAGTTTGTCAAACCATCTCTGGAGCATAGCAAGAACCAAGGAACTAGTTAACTCATTTTCTTATCCTCTCATTCTATCCTGTCAACTGAAGGAGCCATTGACCATTTCTTTCTTTCTTCCTTTTTTTTTAACTCATTCTTTTATCCTCTCATTCTATCCTGTCTAGTGAAGGAGCCATTGACCATTTCTTTCTTTCTTCCTTTTTTTTCAACTCATTCTTTTATCCTCTCATTCTATCCTGTCAACTGAAGGAGCCATTGACCATTTCTTTCTTTTTTCCTTTTTCTTCAAGCCTGTTTGTGTGTGGACGTCAAACTATCCCTGGAAGGAAAAGGAGAACACTGCCGTGGCTCACCCAGATCATTGTCGTTGATGCCCATGAAGTTCTCGAGGAGCGCGTTGATCTTCTCCGTCGCGTAGGTGCTCAGGTCATCCGGCTGGGGGGAGGAAGATGAGGGGAGTGAGAGGGCAGGCAAGTCACATAATTATATAGGAAGGAAAGAAAATCAGAAACACCAAAACTCAGTGGAATACAGTCACACCCTGCCTGACAGCACTAATTTGTTCCAGAGTTGTGACATAGCCTATTTTTTTACAGAAACTAAACATAATGCCTTAAAATGACTAAAAACAGAGTAGAACCAGCCGTACAACACCATAAAACTAGCCGGCAAGCAAACACTGACAAACACTGACAACAGCACTGCTTGTCAATGAAGCTCAGGAGACCGGTCTCCTTCGAGTACTGTATGATGACAAACACTTGACAACTAGCGTAAACTACATGCAAAAGAATATAATTCATTAAGGGTTGGTATATGTGTAGTCATTATACTGTATGGTATATACATTACAATATGGTGCTGCTTCTAACCAAGGCTTGGTCTTGGTCATCTGGCATAGGCTACATTGCTGAGTGATTTAAAGTCCGGCATAGAGGCATTCACTGAGTAAAAATTCCTCTAGAAAAGTGGCATACAGTTGAATATGACGAAAGTCAAAATGATGTAAAGCAGGGCATGACTGTACTTGTCTTTTTTTGAGTTGTATCATTCAAGTTTGTGGATATGTGTGTCTGTACTTACCGCATCCTCCACTTCCGCCTGCCCGTTGGCCTTGAAGCGGAGTGTCTGCTTGCCGCTGCCATAACCCTTCTTGCCCGACGCCCTGGGGTCTGACCGTGGCCCAATGTTTGCTGCAATGGGCCAGAGCAGTGTTAGCAGTGGTGATGTGGATGTTGTAAAACAAGAACATAATGAGCTTGCGAAAGGCCAGAAGGCTTACACAACTGTGGGTGGCGTAGGGCCCAATGCAAGGTTAATCCGGGCCTGTTCCATTCCTTACTCTTTCCATTCTTTCTTCCTTTTCCTATGCCCTCCCATTCTCACTCTTTCACCTCTCCTTTCCTCCTTTTTCTCTTATCTTAGCTTCTCCTTTCCTATTCCCTCTTCTCTTTTCCCCTTTCTATGTTACTGCTTTCCTCTCCCTTCTCCACTTTCTCTGCTTCTTCTTTTCTGTTCCCTCTTCTATCTCCATTCCCTCCTTCCCCCACTCACCAAAGCCGGCCTTGAGGGGTTCGACGAGGCGCATGACAAAGGTGGTTCCTCTGGGTATCTCCTTGAGCATCTTGGCCACCTCGTAGTGTCTGTGGCCCACCAGTGGCTTGCCGTCAATCTTCTCTATGTGGTCGCCTACCTGCAGGGGAAAGTCTTTTAAAGTGTGCATAATGATGAGTACACCTCTCAGTTTATCATTCTTCTGATTGATTGATTGATTGATTCTATTTAGTAAGTGGTAACATTTTGTGACTGCTAAGACAGCACAGTGACTATATGCTGACTCTTACAAGGATAACACACTACAGTTGTCCAACTTATTTCCAGTGGGGTTTTCAGCCAAGACAGTAGACTAAACAGAGTAGCCAGCAGGTCCCAGTACAGTATTATGAAAGTTACAATATTAACCACAAATACCATATACCTATGTGTTTAAAAATGTACAGAAAATAGAATATACACAAAAGGGGAACAATTCACTAATCATTAAATCTAAAATACATAACTAAGGTTACCTATATCTTTTAATCCTAGGCCCTATACTGCTGCTGCTGGTTCCTCTAGGTATCTCTTTTTGCCTTGCTTGTCTCTTTTTTTCAATGACTCCTCCACATCCTCTCCTTGGCTTGGGTAAGTTCAGGTTGGTGTGGAATGATGTGAGGGTGTGTGTGTGTGTGCATAGAAATGGGAAATAAAAAAGGTAGGGCTATAAGATGGGTTGTATATAAAGCAAACCCTCTCCATATCAGAAAAGAGAGAGAGAGAGAGAGAGAGAGAGAGAGAGAGAGAGAGAGAGAGAGAGAGAGAGAGAGCTCCATTAAGCTTAAACTTTCTCTAATTAGTCAGCAAAGATTCATCTGGTGGTAAGGGAGAACTGTCACGACCACCACCACCACCACCACCACAGCCTATACACCACTTTCACCACCGTATCATATCTTTCATCAATACCTAACATCACCACACTTATCTATCACCACCACAGCCACCAGTCATCACCATAAAAGCCTATACACCACTCTCATCACCATAACAGATCACCACCACCACCATCACAACCTATACATGACTCTCACCACCAATATCTACCAGCATCATCACCACCACCACCACCACCACCACAACCAATACATGACTCTCACCACCAATATCTACCAGCATCATCACCACCACCACCACCACCACCACAACCTATACATGACTCTCACCACCAATATCTACCAGCATCATCACCACCACCACCACCACCACCACAACCTATACACGACTCTCACCACCAATATCTACCAGCATCATCACCACCACCACCACCACCACAACCTATACATGACTCTCACCACCAATATCTACCAGCATCATCACCACCACCACCACCACAACCTATACACGACTCTCACCACCAATATCTACCAGAATCATCACCACCAGTCACCACCACCACCACAACCTATACACGACTCTCACCACCAATATCTACCAGCATCATCACCACCACCACCACCACCACCTATACACGACTCTCACCACCAATATCTACCAGCATCATCACCACCACCAGTCATCACCACCACAAAATATACACCACCATAACAGATCATCACCAATACCTACCAGCATCATCACCACCACAACTTACACACCATTCTCACCACCCTCTCATCACCAATACCTACCCACATCATCACCACATCACAAATACATCAGTTTTCCCCTCACCACATGACATTTCTCAACACCAAGACCAATGAACACCATCAACACACCTATCTGTCATCACCAACCAAGAATGTGAGTTTTTTTTCTTATGTGTGTGTGGGTGGGTGGGTGGGTGGGTGGGTGTGAGGGACAGTGCCATCATCACACAAAATATGATGGATAAAAAAAAAAAAAATAAATAAATAAATAAAAAATAAAAAAATAAAAAACAGCCGGTTGTGACAGATCAACTTTTTTGTTCCTATCAAGTCTGGTCAAGATGCAAACTCGGTCCATATTCTCAGACACTTTCAACACCCACAACTATTTCCAAAGGCCACGAAGGAGACTAGTCAGGTTCGCATGAGTTTTTTCCGCGTTCATGGTGCAGAAGCCTTGTCAAACTGTCACTATATAGGCTCAGAAGACTACCCATGGCAATACTAACACAGCCTCTACCAAAGCCTGATCATATGTGGGTGTGTCAGACCCAAAACGTTTGAGAAGATGGGCAAGTCATTCTGACTGAACAAAACACAGAAGTGGGATTAAATTTTAAGAAGGTTGGTAGTAGTAGTAGTAGTAGTAGTAATGGTAGTGGTAGTAGCAGTAGTAGTAGTAATAGTAGTAATTGCAGTATCAGCAGCAGTAGTGGTAGTAGTAGTGGTAGTAGTGGTAGTGGTAGTAGTAGTAGTAGCATGAAGCAGATGGGACACACGACAAAGGGAAATAGATGAAGGAGGAGGAGGAAGTAAACCTCTCCTCCTCCTCCTCATCTTCCTGATTGCACTACACCTTTAGGGCCAACCAGAAGCGCTCTCTCTCTCTCTCTCTCTCTCTGTGTGTGTGTGTGTGTGTGTGTGTGTGTGTGTGTGTGTGTGTGTGTGTGTGCGTGTGTGTGTGTGTGTGTGGAGAAACCTAATATCGTTTAAAGGAAGGCATGACATCCATGTAAAAGAGAGAGAGAGAGAGAGAGAGAGAGAGAGAGAGAGAGACAGAGAGAGAGACAGAGAGAGAGAGAGAGATACAAGGTCAGGGCTAGATGGAAAGAGGAGGGAGAAAGGAAAGACAAACAGACAGAGACAGACAGACAGACAGACAACATATGTTAGTGAAAGCCTTAATAACCACAGAGAGGGGAGGAAAGGAGGAGGAGGAGGAGGAGGAGGGGTAATTGGGAGAGAGAGAGAGAGAGAGAGAGAGAGAGAGAGAGAGAGAGAGAGAGAGAGAGAGAGAGAGAGAGAGAGAGAGAGAGAGAGAGAGAGAGAGAGAGAGAGAGAGAGAGAGAGAGAGAGAGAGAGAGAGAGAGAGAAGAAAAAAAAGAAAGAAAGAAGGAGGCAAGGAAGCAAACCAAAGAAAAAAAGGAAAAGAAGGAAGGAAAAACCTGGACAAGAACGCAACAGTAAGGAAAATAAGTAAGGAAAAAGAGGGAGAGAAAGAAGAAAACGAAGGTAGAGGAAAAAAATAAGTAAATAAAAGGAGAAAAAGGGGATGAAAAGGAAGGAAAGTGTCACGAGAAAGCAGAGGAGTAAGGAAAATGACGAGGAGAAAGAAGGAAAGGAAAGGAAAAGAAGAAAGAAAGAAGGAAAGGAAAGGATGAAAAACAATACAAGAAAGCAACAGAATAAGAAAAGGCGATTAACAAAGAGGAGGGGAAGGAGGGAAGAAAGAAAGGAAGAGGGAAAATATATAAGAAAGCAACAGAGTAAGAAAAAGAGGGAGAGAAGGAAGAAAACGAAGGTAAAGGAAAAATAAGTAAAGAAAAGGAGAACAAGTATTAATACGGCCCCGCGTTCAGGAGGACGCGAGTTCAATCCCCGCCCGGTGCCACCAAGCTGGGATTTTTCAGCCGCCGCCGAGTGGCTTAAAACTACCCACATGCTGTCCAAAAGACCACCTATCAACCCGGGCTCTAGATTCTAGGATTAAAGATGAGCTCCGGGAGGGCAGCATGAGCCAATGCAAGATGGCGCCACTATAAACACTCGCCTGCGCCAGAACGGGCTGGGCCGACCATCAGGCCCCACCGGGATGAAGCCTTGGGCCGACCATCAGGATCCACCGGGAAGAAGCCTACCGGCGCAATGGGCCAAAGACGTAAAAAAAAAAAAAAAAGAAAAAAAAAATGAAGGCCTACCAGCGCCTCAGGCCAAGACAAAAAAAAAAAAGCTGATTTTGTTTATAATGCCATGTTGTAGGGTTCATCAGGGCGAACAAATGTTATTGTACAATGTCATGTCTACTATGCATGGGTAAGCCAGGAAAACAACTTGAAGAGAACAACACCAACAACAACAAGATGGACAATCTGTTGATCGGTGATAAAAAAAAGGATGGAAACGATCGCATCGGGCTCCCACTACGACCACTTCCCAAGGCCACAGAGAAGACTAACCAGGTTCTAATGAGTGCTTTTCCCGTTCAAGATCCAGAAGTCGTGTAAAACTTGTTACTAGCATCACCAAACAGTCCACGAAGAGCCCAGAGTCGGTATTCTCAGACGCTTCCACCCCTCACATCAACTCCAAAGGCCAAAAAGATCATTAGAGGTTTTCGTCAGGGTTGGGCTGGCCTATGTGCCCGTGTGCCAATTCATATAATAATGACAGAAACTTTAGCTTATGTGGGCCCGGGCCCCCTCCAGCCGCTAGATGGCACGGCCCCCTTAATTAAGCACCCCATTCCGACTCTGGTTCTCGTGAGTGCTTTCTTAGGTTCTTGGTACAGAGAAAGGGCTAAACTTCCACCAGGGTCATTAAAGTACCCCTGGAAATGCCTCGTAAGTCCTCAGAAAATAGTGTGAAATACGTGAGATTGGGCGCCGAAACGTTTCATAAGGTCGGTATTATAAGGGACTTTCACTTCTAACATCAGCTATTTCTAAAGGTCAAAGAGGGGGGCAGTTGGGTTCTAATGAGGGTTTCTTCAGGTTCACGGTACAGAAGGGTCGAATTACCAGCAGGGTCATAAAGCTACTCCTGGAAATGACCACAACTCCTACGAAAGCCTTGTCAATTTTGTGTTAAGAATACGGGTGCTGCTCCTCCTCACCTCTATGTGCTTGATCCTATCGATGACTGAGCCCTCCTTGATCCTCTTGATGAAGGCGTACCCGGCACCGTTGTCCGTGATGGTGAGCCCCAGCGCGTCCTCCGTTTTGGTGATCTCCACTTCCTTGGGCCGACCTGGCGAAGAGGGGGAGAGGGTGAGGTGGTGATGGGGGGTGTAGGGAAGAAAGGGGGGAGCTGAGCCTGCTGAGGTGGAGAGGCCGTGGTGGTGTGGAACAAGGATGAGAGAAGGGGGTGGTGAGGTGTGGTGGTGGTGGTGGTGTGTAGGGGAAATGAGGGAGGAAGTGGTTGTTTTAAGGGAGACGTGTAGTGGTGGTGATCAGGGAGGTTTGGTGATGGTGGTGGTGGAGGTGATGGTGTGGTGAGTGTGTGTTTTATAAGTTAGGAAATAGATACATAAAGATAGATAAATACTGATATAAAAAAATAAATAGACAAATGGAGAAAGATGCATGGAGATGATACACGGCACGCGCGCGCGCGTGAGAGAGAGAGAGAGAGAGAGAGAGAGAGAGAGAGAGAGAGAGAGAGAGAGAGAGAGAGAGAGAGAGAGAGAGAGAGAGAGAGAGATTAAATTGCACTATGTAAGATGTAAGAATAAAGAAAGAAAAAGAGAGAGAGAGAGAGAGAGAGAGAGAGAGAGAGAGAGAGAGAGAGAGAGAGAGAGAGAGAGAGAGAGAGAGAGAGAGAGAGTGTGTTTCAAAACACGTAACCTGAACACCTGAGACTTGAAGATTCGTCACTACAGGTGTGTGTGTGTGTGTGTGTGTGAAAGCAACTAAAACCAGAAACCAACCTCCAACTCAACCCTTCCTTCCTTCCTTCCCTCTCTCTCTCTCTCTCTCTCTCTCTCTCTCTCTCTCTCTCTGGCACTTACCTTTCCTGTGGGCGAATATGAAGTCATCAAGGCCGATTTGCCCCCCGAGTAGCTTGCCCATGTCGACCTTATGGGTGTTGAGCGTGCAAAACAGGATCTGGAAAGGTGGTGGTGGTGATGAGAGGTGGTGGTGGTGATGGTGGTGATGGTCAAACGGAAGAAGAGCATGTAGAAAGAATGGGAGGTGGTGGTGGTGGTGGTGGTGATATTGGGAGATTGTATTGAGGGAAGAGATGGTGTTGGTGGTGGTGATATTGGGAGATTGTATTGAGGGAAGAGATGGTGTTGGTGGTGGTGATATTGGGAGATTGTATAGAGGAAGAGAAGGTGGTGATGGTGGTGGTGGTGGTGGTGGTGATGATTCTGTGATGACATATAATAGTCCACTTAGCAATTAGACATTATAATTATTTCCATTTTCATCACTTATTTTTCTGAACATTATACAAGCTCCCCCCCCCTCCCCCCCCCTCTCTCTCTCTCTCTCTCTCTCTCTCTCTCTCTCTCTGGCAAGGTCACGTCACGGCCTGTTTCCTTTCCCTTTCCTTTTTCCTTGCAAGGTCGAAAAAAAGAAAGAAAAGAAAAAAAGTGAAATAGCTTTAATGAGGGTAAGGTAACAGTGGTAGGGAGGGGAGGAAGAGGAGGAGGGGAGGGAGAGAGAAAGGTGGGAGAGGAGAGAAGGGAGGGAAAGAGGAGAGAAAAGAAAAAGGGGAGGGAGGGCAAGAGGAGGGATGGAGAGGAAAGGAGGGAATGGAGAAAGAAATGGGAGGAAGGGGAGTGGGTAGAGGAGGAGGGGATGGAGATAAAAAGGGGGGGGAGGAAGAGGGAGAGAAGGAGAAAGGGGGAGAGGAGGAAGCGGAGGGAGAGGAAGAGGGGTTGAAGAGAAAAGGAAGGAAGGGGAGAGGAAGAAAAGGAGGGAGAGGGGAGAGGAAGAGAGAATGGAGAGAAGGGAGGAAAGGGAGAGGAGGAAAAGGAGGGAGAGGGAAGAGGAAGAGATAATGGAGAGAAAGGAGGAAGGGGAGAGGAAGAAAAGGAGGGAGAGGGGAGAGGAAGAGACTGGAGAAAAGGGAGGAAGGGAAGAGGGAGAGAAAAAGGGGGGAGAGGAGGAGGAGGAGGGAGAGGGGGGAGGACGAGAGGACGGAGAGGGGAGAGAGGGGCGGGCGCGGAAAAGGGTGGCGGGGAGAGGAGGTCGACGGGAGGGAGAGAAAAGGGGGGGGGAGGGGAGAGAAGGAGAGGGTAAATGCCCCGCAGATTAAGTAATGACTCTCTCTCTCTCTCTCTCTCTCTCTCTCTCTCTCCTTTGTATTCTCTTCCTCCTTCACTCTATACTCCATTTTGAAAAGGTGAAGAGAGAGAGTGTGAGTGAGTGAGAGAGAGAGAGAGAGAGAGAGAGAGAGAGAGAGAGAGAGAGGAAGTGAGTCAGTCTGTTCAGCTTACTTCCTTCATTTCCTTCACTTCATCCTCTCTCTCTCTCTCTCTCTCTCTCTCTCTCTCTCTCTCTCTGTGTTTAGCATGTCAGAATTAACACACAAAAAAGAAAAGAAAAAAAAATATATTTGATAACTTGCAAGAATCTCATTGTTTGTTTTGGTGAGTATGAGAACGACGGCAAGGAGGAGGAGGAGGAGGAGGAGGAGGAGGAAGGAAGAGGAAGGAGGAGGAGGAAGGAGGAGGAGGAGGAGGGAAAGGAAAATATGATGGCGATGGTGATGATGATGACGAACAGTAAGAACAATAAAGAA
>NC_066552.1:12117526-12307526 GCF_024679095.1 Eriocheir sinensis
AGTAGAGGTGATGATGATGGTGGTGGTTGTGGTGATGATGATGGTGGTGGTGGTGGTGATGATGCATATTCTCAAACTCTTCATATGTAAGAGGAATGAAAATAATACGGAAATAAATGAAGATAGTAGTAATAGGTAGTAGGTAGTAGTGGTGGTGGTAGTAGTAGTAGTAGTAGTACGTAGCAGTAGTAGTGGTAGTAGTAACACTAGTGGTTGCAGTAATAGTAGTAGTAAGTAGGAAATCATATTACGTTTAAATTGAGGTGTCATTGTGTACCTCAATTACCTTAACCACCTTGAACTTTGTCTCGACATAATGATGAACTTTTTTTTTTTTTTTTTTACGTGTTACGCCTATAGCGCCGGTAGGCTTTTCTTGAGGGGGCCCAGCCCGTCATGGCGCTGGCAAGTGTTTATAGTGGCGCCGTCTTCTCTTGGCTCATGCTGCCCCCCCCGGAACTCGTTCTTGATTCACTTGGACGGCTTCCTCTAGAGTCCGGGTTGAGGGGTGGTCTTCAGGACAGCATGTGGGTAGTTTTAAGTCACTCGGCGGTGACTAAAAAATCCGAGGTGGTAGCGTGAGGATTCGAACCCACGTCATCCTTCACGTGGTGAATGTGGGCCCAGCACGCTAACACCCAGCCACCGCCTACCCAACTGGTGTGTGTGTGTGTGTGTGTGTGTGAACGGGTATTGGGTATATATAAGGCATGGAGACATCAACAGTTCATAAGGAAATTATCCTCTCTCTCTCTCTCTCTCTCTCTCTCTCTCTCTCTCTCTCTCTCTCTCTCTCTCTCTCTCTCTCTCCTTTACTAACCACAAAAAACTTTCCAGGGAGAGAGAGAGAGAGAGAGAGAGAGAGAGAGAGAGAGAGAGAGAGAGAGAGAGAGAGAGAGAGAGAGAGAGAGAGAGAGAGAGAGAGAGAGAGAGAGAGAGAGAGAGAGAGAGAGAGAGAGAGAGAGAGAGAAAGGTAAGAAAGTGCTGTGGATTCTTCTTTTCTAGTCATACAACACCAACAGCAACAATGATACCAAAATAATAATGATAATAATAGTAATAATAATAATAATAACAGTAAACAACAAGTTTGTGTTGAAAATGGTGTGGAATAAAACCAAGAATGAAGGATGATAATGAAGAAGGGTAGGAGGAGAAGAGGAGGAAGAGGAGGTAGAAAGTAAATGCAAATGCAAACAGGAAGGGAAACACACTTTGATGTTTATGATACTGCAAGAAGAGGAGGAGGAGGAGGAGGAGATAAGAAAGGATGAAAGGTAAGAGTTTAAAAAGTCAGGACGTAGAATAATAACACACACACACACACACACACACGTAATCTTAACACCATGCCTTATACCTTATCACACAACCCTGTCATATCAGCTATCTGGGACTCAACAACACTAGTTCTCTCTCTCTCTCTCTCTCTCTCTCTCTTGTAACCACTTCCCACATCAATCCTGTTCTAACAAAGCAACAAAATACAGAATAATTGTGCCATTCACCAATTCAATCCCGTTTACTCTCTCTCTCTCTCTCTCTCTCTCTCTCTCTCTCTCTCTCTCTCTCTCTCTCTCATACACTAAACAGTAATGCCTTTCTCTTTACTAGAATTATTGCTTTTGTTAATAGAATAAAAAGAAGAGATGGGAAAAGAACAGTATCTGTAAGAAAGCTAATCCATTGGGAATATATATATATATATATATATATATATATATATATATATATATATATATATATATATATATATATATATATATATATATATATATATATATATATATATATATATATATATATAAAAAAATATAAAAATTTCAGTCCATTATCATAATTTCAACGCCACATTAACTCATGGGATAAGAAGGTTATGTATAATTGAGTGCCTTTTCTTCAGGGAGACTGTGTTACAAACTACAGAGCTGATGTTATGAACAGGTATACGATCAGTGATTTTGTGTGTTATTGTAGGGAAAAAAATGTAATTTGGGGTTAGCTTTTGATATGGTGATGCAAGGAATACCAAAAAAGAAGAAAAACAAACACAAGAAGAGCAGGAACAAGAACAAAAACAAGAACAAAACCTACACTAACATTAACACCCAAAATAACAAAACGAACCCAATACTAAATAATAACAATAACCACATCACAATTATTTTTTCTCAAGTCTCTTCCTCCTGTTATTATTATTCTCCTTCGTTCTCATCGTCTTTTATCTCCACATTATATATATTCTTCCACCATATTCACATTTTCTTTTTTTAACCGAAGAATAACATTCCCATTACATACACCACACAGGAGCAATGAATCCAAACACTGTAACACACACACACATATTGCTATTGTTAACACATCACACATTATACCCCCACAAAACACACACACACACACACACTATCACCGCTAACACACTCACATCCCACTCCAAACACCACACACCCTTGCAAATGAATCCAAACACACACACACACACCGCTATTGTTAACACATCCCACATTTTACCCCCACAAAACACACACACTAACACCCTCTTAACACACTCACATCCCACTCCAAACAGCACACACCCCTATAACACCCCCTTAACACACTCACATCCTCGGTGGGAATATCGTAACACTCCGCGATCTTCTGATACAGCTCCTTCACGTTGGTAAACCCCGAGATGATCCCCGTGGGCGACCCCTGGGCTTGCTGGCAGTGAAAGACGAGCTTGGGCCGGGTCACAGTGGGCTCCGGGGTGGGTGTGGTGTCCGTGTGTCCATTGGCGGGGTGGTGGGTGTGGGTGTCATCAGTCATGCCTCCCGCCTTCCGTGCCTTGAAGAGCGGCATGTTGGCAGCGGGCAGCCGTCACGTGGCACCGGAGGGTTCACGGTGACTCATATGCTTCAAAATGCACTCAAAATGGTGATTAGTCGGGGTTTTATAATGGGGAACGTCACGCGTGGATCCAGGGAGCGTAACACCCGCACTCGTACGTGTTTGGTGTTGGACTGCCTGTCAAGGGCCCGTGCTCTTATACCTCTCGGAGTCTAAGAACAAATATTTGACAAGGCTTTTATAGGCGTTTGGGGCATTTCCAGGGGTAGTTTAATGACCCCGATGGTAATGTGACTCTTCCTCTGGACCATGAGTGTAAAAGGAGCCTCATGAAAACCCGATTAATATTCTTTTCGGCCTTTGGAAATAGTTGATGTGGGAGCGTCTGAGACTACGGCCAAGGTGAGGCCTCCAGCAACGTTACTAGATCGTCCTATTCTTCAGTTTGTATTTCCCGATTTCCGATCCAAAACTCTATCGCACCCATACAGCTAAAGCTATTCAATGAAATTCAAAGTTAAAACCGTTAATTGGTGATGTTTTTCAATCGTCAGGGGTCAGAAACAGGAAAATACGAGGTGATGGGCATGACAACCTGGCAGAGTTGTGTGAAATTGTGTCTCAGTGTTTGGTCCGTTTCTCACATTTCTTCCTTCAAACTATAAACCCTCCCTCCCGCTTATTGATTTATCTCAGTATATACACACGTCATGAAAGACTAGTAAATGTAATAGCTTTGTACTTGGATGTTAGTTTCACGCTTAAGGAGGCGAGGAAAGGATGCATATGTCATTTGAAGAGGACGAAGTATTACGCCGTCTGAACGCTCGATGCTGGAAATCTGTAACACTGCCGGGAAGCGAGATGCTGTGTTCTCCTTCGCAGCTCTTTTGGGGATCAACAACTTCCGTATATCCACATAAAGACCATATATAACAAATCCTCCGGCATTATCCAGCTCTTAATTACACAGAAATTACCTCATCATTTCATAATAGCCACGTTTCTTGCCTATACTATATAAAAGTAGGGTTGGTCTGACGGCGAGGGTGTAGGAGGCAAGACACCACCCCTTCACAGCTCTACAGGAAACTCAACAAACTGTCTTTCGCTTAATGTCATCCAAACACCTCACATGACACCTGAGCGGCCTTATGACACCTTAGCAGTGAGGCCACGGCACTCGACACCCCCCCCCTGACTGGCCCTGCAAGCTTAAAAGACATATTCAATAACATAGTCACTCGTTTTGGGGTTCGTGACACTTGTGATTTAATTTCTCACCTATATTTTTGTTATGCTACCTCCCATGATTAATTCTTGACCCTATTTTCTTCATGCTTATCGTAATTATCTTCAGTGTTCATTAAAAGGCTATGATCATATAACAGGTAGGGAAGGGGGAGCAGGGAGGGAGAGAAGGAAAAAGAGAAAAGGAATAGAGAGGATCGAAAGAGGGCGTAAAAAGGGAGGTAAACAAGGCAATAAGAAGGAAAGAAGTGGAGGAAATGGGATATAAAAGAAATGGAAGAGGAAGAAATGAAAGTGGAGGATCAAAGTGAATGCCTTTTTGAATAGGATATAAGAGGATAATAAGATCGAAGGAAATGGCCGGATGACGGTAAAATCACTCGTCTTGAGGTTACTAGACATATTTCTCATATATATATATATATATATATATATATATATATATATATATATATATATATATATATATATATATATATATATAAATTTTTCTAATATTTTATCCCCCATATGTTAACACCTGCCCTCGTTTCCTTGAAATTCCTTCATGGTTATCGTAATCATAAACCTACCTTCAGTATTTATTGTGATATGCTCTCGAAGATAACGTTGAAATTTCCTATAACCTTCTATGTACCAACCACATGCTGTAAGAGGTTCAGTGATAATACTGTGGTTTATTGGTTATATAACAATAATAGCAAGTGAGGGGAAGTGCAACCCAACCCAAGCCAAGCCTACCGTACACTCAGCCGAGCACGGGCACATCATAACTGTAATACTGGCAACATGATAACTACTGAGGCGTTACCGTATACACTCTGACCCTACACATATATTGCTAAGGGTCAATGCGACGGAGATGAGCACCAAGGCCACGCACAGCTGTAGTGTATGCCCCCAACTTTTCCTTTTCACATAGCTCACTTGAGCCTTAGCTGTTCATCTGTCCTTAAGGTGATAACGTAAGACCATTTCGTTAACATGTGTATATATATATATATATATATATATATATATATATATATATATATATATATATATATATATATATATATATATATATATATATATATATATTATTAAGTTTTAAGGCTATGTTTGACTTTTTTATTTCATTTTTAGGACGGAGTTCGTTAAAAGTGTTGGATTTTCACAGTTGCCGACATTTTTTTTTTTTTACAGGAAAAGGAAACGGCTTAAGTGAAAAAAAAATAATGAAAAAAAAAGCCCGCAAATCACTGCTCGTATAAAAAAGTTCAGAGGAGTGGCCAAAAGAGAGGTCAATTTCGGGAGATGTGCTCATGCTCTCTCATTAATTAAAGGTGACATATAAAAAATCAACAAAATCAACTACCACGCCTTGAAATCGGGACAAAAACGACAACGCAACGACACAATTAATATAGACCGATACCACGTTAAAAAAAAAAAAAATCAGGGGTTGACCATTTTCACAGTTCGCTATGATGGGTTGGTAAGCTCCCAAACCAGTTCTAAAGACTCCGAAAATTCCTTGTACAGTGTTTGGTGTCGATATTTAAGCTAAGAAAGTTGAGGAAACCATACGGGAAATCTCTCTGGTGTTGTATTGAAAACCTATAACCATCATGAAGTGTAGGAGGTTGAATATAGTTTGATTCGGGCGACTACAAATTAAGCCACTGTGTTGGATTATGAAATCGGCTCAAAGTTTTGTGAAGTGTTGGATTTCCACAGTAATGTCAACATATTACACACTCAGTCATAAAAGATGATCAACAAAACTAACCATGCCTTGAAAAGCGGGTCAAAGAAGAGAAATCAGACACGTACTTAATGATATAGACTGATGCGATGTATACAAAAGTAGTGTAATGTATTGTAGGTATATAGTGGATGAGTTTGAGACAGTGTGTAAGAAGAGAAACCTGCATGAGAATGAATGCTAGAAAGAGAAAGGTTATGGTATCTGAGAGGGCAAGAGAGCAGACCATTGATTTTGCAAAGCCGTACAAAGTTATATACAGAGAGAACAACGAAGTGTAGGGGAAGAGAAAACAGAGCTGACGGATGACGGAAAAAACGAACGAACAGAAAAGTGGGAGGAGCCTGTAATCGTCGATACATTGTAAAAAAAAAAAAAGGCTCTGTTATTCCTGTATCTTATCAGCGGATATTATAGTACTATCTTATCTCATTCGCTCTCATTCCTCACTGACACGACAAACTTATGATATGTATTCTTGTAAATATTTTCCATTATTATCTATATCTTTAGGGCTAATTTTATATGCTAAGATTGCAATGGGTTATCCTGCACGTTGTTTACAGTTTTATTTTATATATCTACCTACTTATCTAATATTCTGGATGGTATTCGGCCCCAGCCCCTCATATGATGCAGGCAAGTGTTTATAGTGGCGCCATCTTCTTCACTGTTTTTTTTTTTTTACTTTTAGTTCTTCAAATTATATACTCAACTAAGATTGCACTGTGTTTTCCTGCATTTTGTTTATAGCTTATTTTATCTATCTATCTATCTATCTATCTATCTATCTATCTATCTACTTGTCATGATTAAATTTCAGTGGTTTCGTTAATTCTTGGCACGTCAAATGTTCTCTCCTTGGCAGCATTCCAAGATTACCGCCTGATCTTTTAAGCCTCATTATCAGTCTTCGTCAACAAAAATGTGGCTGGTTTATCTTTTTTTTTTTTTTTATCCATTTCTCAAGGCGTGGTTAGGTGGTTATGTTGATTTGTCATATATTTTTTCACGACTGAGGTTGCACGTGATATGTTGCCTTAACTCTGAAAATTTAATCCACCACTTCTAACTAGCCGTCCCCAAAATAGAAATAGATAATCAAACCCAGGTAAATAACTGTTAATAAATACTAATAAGTTAAAAAAAATTGGTTTATAAGTAAAAAATGCAGGATTTTGCTGGGAAGTCAGGGAAAGATTGAGGATCACACTGACGCAAGAAAAATATCGAAAGTCACAATCAATAGCAGGAAGAACATGACGTCAACAAAGATAAGCCCAATCAATAGGAACTTCCACCTTGCTTTATCAGCCATGAGCAGTTACAACAGGAGTGATGAACTGCATCATCATAAACTGAGTGTCTTGTTCATGCTAGATTGTTCAGTCTCTCGTTGCCTCTCAGCAAACACGCTATAGGTTACCATAGAGTCCCTTGATAGAGGGAGTCCCGACATAGGCAGCCCTGTGTATGAGGCTGCTGGGCGCCATTTTTGGCCCTTCGAGCACCGCGCCGACTGATAATTATGATATGTTTACACTAATTTTCTCTCCATATGCTAAAGTTTAGTGCAAGCAGGTAACGGAAAGGAAGCAAAGTACCTTTGCATTGATGGAGCTTGGGTAGTGTGTCAGCCACGTGGCCCATGACAAGTATATCAAGGCGCATAACGTTCAGGAGGCAGCGTCCCTCCCTGCAGGCAAGGGTCAGGTGATGAAAGGACATATGTAGGTAATAGAAAGACTTCCCCAACTACTGGCGACAATGTTTTACAGCGATAAGTATTGTTAAATCCATCCATCACAGCAGCAACACTCAAAGAGAAGCAACAGACTTGTGTGAAGTGTCTCAGTGAGCGCTGCCGCCTCAGCAGCCCGCCGTGACACGCATATATCACAGCCTGCGTGGGTTTCTGAGTGCCCCGCATCTGCCACACACACTCAATACTTTTCGTTTCCTCTCATATGTCAGCTATTTACTATCTTTAAATGAATTTAATTAAATAATTGAATAATTGAATAAGATCATATAGTATTCAGATTGTTTCGTTTTTAGGATAATAACAAATATTTTGTGTAAATACCCGCACTAGACAACGTTGTATTCCAACCGTGTCAAGTGTCCTGATATGGTGTAGGTTAAGTCTACGGACCTGAAAACCCAGCTTTCGATCATGGCCTGCCATAAAGGCAACGACAGAGTACTGCATAGGTGCTTCTGTCCATACTCATACTATGGTATGCTTTGTAGCAGTCAGTCTGCACCAGGGAGTGAAATGCGCGCGATTGACGTGCTCCAGGCGCTGAGAAAAGGGTTCGAGCAGCGTCGTCACGGTTAGCACTCGCGGCAATCTCTCCCTGGCTTATCGCAATCCTGCTGCACCTTGGGGGGATCTGTCACTTGGGATTCGGCAGTTAGGCGCGACAGCCTCAACCGCTAACCTGGAGTGGTGGGATTCAATTTTTTCTAAGAAAAGGTTCTCTCTGAGGGGTTTACCAAAATAAGTTATAAGTAAAAGGTGTTCATGGGGGAAAAGTTGAGAAGCCCTGATTTAAGCTAGCAGTAACAACTGGTCCTCGAGATTAAAAAAAATCCAAGAATAGGTTCTTGAGAACCGGTGCGAATCGGCTGAATCCCATCACTGCCGCTAACCCATTGCTGGGGTGCCTAGCCCCGTGTTCTCAGGCTGCAGCTAATGTTCTCCTGACGGGTGCGGTACGCCGCCCGGACAGAGCTTAGAGGCATCGCGCGGGCAATTTGAACGACTTTAGGCGGCGCGCAACAATTCATTATTATTTTTTGGAAAAAATCAAATATTTTTTAAAACTCCCTGATACGGGCGAGGTCGGATACGGTGCACCCGGATAACTGAAGGTTTACTGTACGTTCAAACAGTCTGCTTCATTACTCTACGTTTGATAATTTTGGGAGGCAATGTGTTTAGAAATGGGGCAAAAATCATCAAGTATTTAAGGCTAAGGAGAGTGGCAACCATGAAACACGCCTGAAGTTAAGGGGTGAATCAGGCAAGGCTTTGGAACCAAGGGAGTCAATGGTGCACCTGTAGGAGTAGTAATTGTAATAGCAAATGCAGAACTGGTAGTAGTAGCAGTAATATTACTTTTAGTATTAGTACTAGGAGGAAGAGATGTTGTTAATGTAGCCCTATAATTAATAAAATTAAGCAACAGCATCAATCATAAACTGTAGTAAAAGAGCAGAAGAGAGTAAACAATAGCAGTGTCACCTCAGCCCACTACCCGGGAACACAGGACCAGTGTGACATCCAGGTTACCAGTTTACTTTCCCCGGGTTTTCCCAGGTACCCATATATCAATCAACTGTAACAACCCTCGAGCTGACGCCTTAATGGGTCGTTCCGGGTGCTCGTTAGCAGGATGGAGATGGTGGTTGTGATGTTGGATGTTGTCTCATATTAAATATAAGTAAGTGTAAGTGTAATGTAAATATAATTAAGTATAAGTATTTAATATAAATGTGGTTTCATTTTAGAGTTGTTCATCACTAAAAGCTGTCACCCCTTCTTTTGGTGATGTAACACAACCCAAAAGGAAGGATGAACAGCTGGACTGACCGGGAGCCAACTGCCCAGGGCTAGGACCATCCCTGGGCCTAAACTTTTTTTAAGATAATGCTACAATCATGAAATGCATTGTTAGCTTGGAATGTTGTAAACACAAAATGATCTAAACAAATTACACAGAGGGAGTCAAACCTGTAAAATAGAGCTTAGCCCCTACAGTGTCACGTACGTAAAATTTATGCATTTCCATGTTGGTCAATGAAGCATCGTGTGTGTAAGATTTACGCATTTCCTGCATGACTTCCTGCAACTGAGTGGGCAGTAGGTAGATGGAAGGTATTCTACCCAACTTAGGATGATTCAGCAAGGTTTCTCAAGCCTCTCAGTGTGTCTCTAGCCCCATGTAGCAGTGCAGTGAGGCCAATGATGGGGGAGATGGTCAGGTTGTAAGGGAGGTTATGGGAGTGCAGGGGGTGGGGGCTTTAGGTTTGCGAGGAAGCATCATTTTCACATTGCTACATCTACAGAAGGTTTAACAAAGGATGGAGGCAATCATAAGTAAATGAAATGTTTGGCTGTTTGTATGTTACTATTGCCTCTAAGACGGAGAGAAAAGGGGGAAGAATGGGGAAGATATGGTAAGTTGGGAGGAACCAAGTAAAATAAATCCCATTAATATTTTTGTTTGGCTATCACAATTTTTTATATGACGGGGGTTTCATGGCCCCAATTAGACGCAATGTATGAGGGATTGGTGCACACGCATATGTAGGCATGTATAAGCAGTCTGGTCCTTGGTACCTACCAGGCTCTATTACCAACAGGAAGTGTTTGTTAATGTTGACAGCTGAACAGCTGCTTGCAGTTATGTTCCGGTGTTTATACCCATTTCATATTTTTATCATCTGATCTTTATTCATTAGTAGTTTATAATATGCATGGCATGACATACTTAAGCACTTGAAGCTGAAAAAGAAAATGGGGGATACTTTGTGATGATGACACAACAGTTGAGTGAGATTTCAATGCCTATATATTTGTAAGTGGTTGATGTAAATTGCAGTACAGTTTATGGTATGTAAAACTGATGAATAATGCAGAAGAGGAAGAGGAGACTTAATAATGTTCAAGAAAGTCAGAGGACTAGAAAAAGCATACAGATAATGGACTACAGATGATGGAAGAACAAGAGGTCATACATAAAAGATAAAGACTAAATGTGGTAATAATATAAAGGAATTTTGTTTACAATATAAGAGTATTAGATTTGAAATGAAATGGGTGAGGAGGTGGTGCAAGCAAGGAGCATCCACCACTTTAAAACTTATGTGGATAACAACAGATATGAAGACAGGACAACGCAAGACTAACTAATCATGTATGCTAAAACTAGGTAAAAACAACAAAGTAAATACACACATAAGGGGGTGTTTATATATCTTTGAGGTATATGAACATTTATATATGCACAGGACTTCATAAATTTATACATTTACATTTTTTTGACTCATACAGTAGCCATGCAATTCTTTTTTATAACAAATGCTTGCGGCATCACAAAACTAAACTTACAATACAACTGTAGAATTAATCTATCCTTCATACCTAATTAACTGTGACACATTTGAACGCCTTATCACTGAGGAACTAAGGGCCAAACTTCATGAGGGTGTTATTATTATAAACAAGCACCGTTATTATCATAAACAAGACTGTCACATTCCTCCACATAACTGCCGAAACCAAGTCAAATTCCAGATTACAGAGCATTCACTCATTACAAGCCTGCCAAAACAGTGATTAATCTTCCAAGGTAACATTGCGGAACAAATAACTCATGCTCTCATTGTTGTGAATGCGACGAATGGACTCTGCCAGGAGGATGCTGATGTCAACAGTCTTTATCTTGTGGCACTGCATCTTCTGGATCTCATGCGGCACAGTGTTTGTGACCACCACCTGAGGGTTGGTAACAATGAAGAGCATTAGTGAACCAATTTTGCATAAATAAACTTGATTCCCCGTACTATATAGGCTTTGCCTGATTTCATTGCAGAAATCAATCTTTTGTCATGAAACATATTGCACCTTTTGTGGTAGTGGCAAAATTTTTTCAACAAGTTTTGTATAATTCATAATACATAATTTTGTAAACTGTGTTATGTTATTTTAACATGCTTGTCTTCCTCTTGACCTCACCCACAGAGCCTCAGTGAGACATAGGACACTGCTGTCTCGAGACAACATGGAGAGTGCAAAACCACTCATTCAGCTTGTCACTACGACAAACCTCTAAATTCCTATAAAAAATAGGTCATGTGAAGTTAAAATTTAAAAAAAAAAAAATAATAATAATTTGCTTTTAATTCGCTATACAAAAGAAACACTAATTACTCAAAGCTATGATGTCTGCTACAAAAAATCTTACAAGTTTACTTTCCTTCATAGATACTTGGGCAGTGTGATCGTCACAAACTACGTATAGTCTGTTTCACCAAGATATTGCAGGAGGTCATGCCTCCTCTTTTTCTCTCTTGATGTTGATTAGCTCTGTGGCAGCCAGTCACTGGGCAGAACCTGTCAGTTTGCTTCTGCCTTGGCTGCTGGAGTTGTAACTCTGTGCAATGCTCTTAGTTTTCTAAAGGCGCTGTTACACTAGCACATTTTCCATCAATATTTTTCATCAACTTCCGTCTGCACTGCTTCTGTCACATGTAAACAAAACACCATGGCCCCGATACACAGACAAGCTATCGCTGCTATCAACGTGATTAGGTGTTTTAATGAAGCTGAGACAAGCCAAACATGCCAGAAGACGAGAGTGGATGTGTGAGTGGAAGGCACGTCGCGAACTTTCTTAAGAAAGTGTTTACTATCGACTCTTGAGGGAGTTCGGAGGCGACCTGGCTGTAAGCCACACGTTTCAGCCCCTTTTTCATATATAAATCATCTCTGTGGTCCCAGAGACACCTATGGTTTCTTATGCTCTCAATAAGCAATTCTTCTGAGAGTCTTGTCCACTGAGGGTGAGCCATAATTTATTCAAGGTCTGCAAAGTGAGAGAAACACACAGAGTGCATCACAGGTAAACAAGGTCTAGTCACACGAGTATACTGCGTCCTTGCCTGCCCCGTAACATATCCGAGGACGTGCATACTGTGTCCTGGCTCGCTGTAGCCAGCATATCAGTGAGGTGTCAATCTTTCAACCTCCCCCTCTCTCTATCACTCACACACACACACACACACACACACACACACACAAGACCCACCTCCAGGAGGACGGCCTTTCAGCCTTATACTTCGTGAGATCTGTGAGTATTGCCGGTGAATCAGTGGGATATTTTCCATGATCTTACGTCTGTGTCCTTCCCTTCCCTCTCCTCCACAAATCTATTTCTCTATCACAACTAACATAAGGAAATACAATTCACCAGACACACGTCATCTACGCATAACACAAATTTCTCTGTATATTTATGCATACATCTCAAAATTATCAATTAATTTATGTTTCTTTAAGTGCACCATTTAATTTTGCATATTTATATATATAATACATGATGATTATGTTGAGTTTATGGATTAAAACTTGTTATATTCAGTAACGACATTTGAAATTTGGCGTGCGCGGCCAGCCCGGATACGGGGCAGGGTGCTGTTTTGGCCCAGCCATAGTAAAGGGGTTAATAGCCCTTCATTAGTGCACCATGACTTACCTCATCAATTGGGGAGTCGTCAATGAGCCGTGGAGCATCTGAGGAGAGGAGTCCATGAGTGGCCATCACATAAATCTTGTAGGCACCACGGTCCTTTAGGACCTCTGCTGCTGCCACAAAGGAAGCCACGTCATCAATCATGTCATCCTGTAAAAGCATAAGTAATTACTGTATTTTACAAACATTCACACAATAAAAATTTACTAATGCTTCTTGTTCCTGAACACTTAGGCCAATGGCACACTATTATTGACTTCTGGGCACTCAACAAAATCACTCTCCCTCCTTGCTATTGCATGCAGGTATTAAATTTCGCAGTCTTGGTGATCAAAACACTATCTTCTTCACACTAGACGGTATGTTTTGGTTTCTGGCAAGTTGAGCTTATTCCCGATAACTGAATACAACGCCCTTTTAACCAATTCAGGATACTGTCATTATTTCTGCTACCAATGGGTCTTGTTGATGCACTCTTAGCCTTCCAACATCTCCTTGACTCAGTTTTTAGGCCTATTTGGTTACACCCTTGCCTCTTATTTGGAGGACCTTAACATTTTTGCCGAGTTAATCCCAATCAGTTAATCAATGGAGGCATATGATGGGGAGCGCATCATCTTTTGTTGCGAATTTATTGTTTGCAACACACGCTTGAAAGGGCTGAGTCACACCCACCGACTCATCTGTGAGGTTACCAGATCCTTCCTCCCAAAAAGTACCCCAATGCTCCTTCCCCCATGGGCCCAAAGGAAAGAGATACTGGTAATACTTATGGTTGTAGGGTTTTCAGAATAGGTTGGTCTGAAGTGTGTCGGCTAAGGTGTGCCGGCCTGTAGTAGTAGTAGTAGTAGTAGTAGTGTATTGTAGAGCTGCCGGCCACGTTGCTCACACATTTGTACTGCAGCACTGTTCTAGCACTAGGTTTTGCCACGTTGGCGTCTAACAACTGACTGGTGCGTGTGCGGTGGGCCAGAGCCCTTGTCTCTTACAGGACATTCTTGAACATTCTTTCATGGTTTCGAGGAGAATTCAAATAGCAACTGCTAATTTCAGATGCTCCGCTACGCTCCTGGATTACCTTCACCTCCTGGACAACCCTTAATTCTTAACACTTTCCCAATCTACGACACATATTCTGGGGTTCTTCTGGGCAAGTCTCCATGCAGGCCCTGTTCAAATCCTAACTCCTGGCATGATCTATCAACTTGCTCAAACCAAAGAGCATCCCCTTGGCTTCTTTCACTCAGGGTGGGCTCTGACAGAGACAACCCAGTGGGCAGGGTCAGCTTCTGGGTAGCACACCACATGCCCGTATAGCTGGAGTTGGTATTGACGGACTATGCAGATAATTTACAGTAAACCCTCAATCAACAGACCCGCTTTTAATGGATTTCAGATTAAACGGAAAATGTCACAGGGTAAGAAATCCACAGGGACCGACCGAGAATAGTTTTTGAACCGACCGCGCACGGTAACTGCAATAGCGTCTGCTAGCCAACTTGCCCTCCTCCCTGTATCTGCTGTCCCAATACTCTTTTTCAGCCCACCTGATGAAAAATATTCCTCCTTGTGGTTACCATTTAAATGAAGAACATATTTACACCACAAGAAAGTCTTATGTATTAATCCAGGACATAAAAGTAATGGAAAATAGCCAAGTGTTTGTGAGTGTCGGTAGAGTGTTTAGAGTAACACAATATGAAATTTACGAAAGATGGGGAGAATAACACTGCTCTGTGCCTCTGGTTGCCATGGTGATGAGTGGTCACCTGCACACCAATAAGGTAAATTTCCGCCCGGAGCAGAGGAACTGCTTGACGCGTCACGAGACATGCCAGATGTATTCCGAACAAAAGTGGAAAATGATCTGTGGCATTCGGTAGGCCGCGCACTGGAGACGAATGAGAGTGTATATGGATGCCAGATGCCTCCACCATTCTTCCGAGTCAAGAACTGGTGGTATATTTGAAATGTAGGGAGTGTAGAGGGTGATGATTATATATATGATCCCCGTACGGGTGGGGTGTGTGGTAGCCCACTTATATATACGATAGCCATAATCTAAGGGTTAACATACCACCATGATGGCGATGCGGCCCCCAACATCTCCAACCACATTAATTGGGGGCTTCTCTTTAGCAGCGAGGGCAGGCACCCCAACTCCCACATCCATGATGCGCGAGTGTTCAACAAGTGGTGGAGAATTGCGTCCATCTGCTTGTTCATCTTCATTGGTTTTCTGCTCACCATGGATAACTGCAATGCCTATAACCCAAAGGATGCAAATTAGTATATGTGAAAAAGATGCTGCATGTGTGTGTGTGTGTGTGTGTGTGTGTGTGTGTGTGTGTGTGTTTGTGTGTACCTGGCTGAAGTTTGGAGAATTTGAGACATGTTCATACTGTCCTGCGTTGAGGCTTGTTTGAGCGGTGCAACAAACATTCACAGAAATTTACTATTCATGGGGGTTCTTGTCCCTCATGGGGAGCGTCCGCCATATCTTTAATTATTAGCGTATGATCCTGATTATATTCATGTGAAATGTATCTTTATGGTGAAGTAATACAAGCTTACTTTCGGATTTATAAGTCAATACATAATAGAAAAAAAAAAAAATAAATAAATAAAACCTGACTCAATTACTCTCTCATCTATTGACCTATGATGCTGAAAAAATTACCAAATAAACTAAAAGCAGATTCCAAAAGATTCATCCAGGAAAGTTTTTCAATTTTGCTTTTGTTAAATGATGAGAATTTTTTTCATTTTTGTTGGTGTATTTAATGATATTTTTTTTTTCCGACAATTGTCCCTTATTTGAAAAAAAATTATGATGATAAACTTGCGCTTCAGCTCCTCTTTCCAGTGAAGTATTGTTTATTAAAATCGGTCAAATAGTGGCGAAGTTATTGCAGAAAAACTTAATTAAACTAATCCTGTTTTCTAAAAAGGAGAGTTTAAGTCTGTGGGGATTTAGAGTTTGCCCTTTAAACCTAGATGCCTTCCCGGTTGGTATTCTTTACTGAATTCCATTTTTTTCTTTGTTTTGAAGGATATTGTGTGTCTGATGGAGTCCTTTTCTTGGAAATCCTGGTCATGAGCCAATGTGCGACTGATGACTGATGTATGTATGTCAGCTCTGCTGCCTCCAAGGCCACCGCAGATGCTAATTTGCCTCAAGATGCCATATGAATATTCTTTTAGGCTAAATTCTATGCTGAAACATGACGGTGTATGCACCTGTGTATGGATATAGCTTTTTTTTTTCTACGTGCCAGCCTATAGCGCCGGTAGGCTTTCTTGAGGGGCCTGGATGGTAGTCGACCCCAGCCTGTCATAGCGCAGGCAAGTGTTTTATAGTGACGAGCGGAAGAGGGCGGGAAGGGCGGGGATTCAGCTATAACTGTCATTTTTGCTTATTTCTTCATAATATATTGCCACATGCTAGCTGAGGCATGTATGAAGACATGTGAATTTTTAAAATTTTATATATTTTTTTTTAATTCATGTCGGATGCTCTCCTTAAGCCCCATGAATGAAGGGGGACAGGAGTAATCTTTAATGTGTAACTTTATAAAATGCCTTTTTTAGGTCTGGATGTATGCAGTCTGCCCATCCATCCCTTTCTCATGATATTTCTATCACTCTAAGAGTAGAAACATACCACATGATAGCTCACCTCTAAACCAAATAGTCTTTGCTAATATCTCATCTCATCTCTAAACATTCCATCCATTCTTTCTTGATAACCCCGCTACAGATTAACACAGGATGGTTGTCAAAGATACTGGTCTTTGACTTAACGGTTCTTCTTTACTTCCACTTTTATCAACTGGAATTATATCCACTCTTTTCAACTTCTTTTGTACATTCTCTGTTCTTCATGAAGACTCAATTATATCACATATTGGTTGTATTAGCTGTTGTCTATAATTCTGTAAAATGTGTCCAGATACTTCATCTGGTCCTGCTGCTTTCCTTTTCTCCAGGCTCCTCATATCTCCTGCATCTCTTCTCTAATCAAAATAATTTCCTTAAACCTATGCCTTGTTTCTTCCTCTCTGTGGGTTTCTAACCCTTAAACAACAGGATGGTTTTCATAAGAATGATCTTGAGAAAAGGTTAGAAAGAAGCTGCTACTTTTTATTCATATCGTATGAAGTGTATTAATGCACGGAACACAATGGTGATATCCAAATTACGACACTCTTTGTGATACTGGTAGTCCTCGAGTTATGACTTTGTGACTTACAACTGCTTGCACTTGCGATCAGAACAATAATATTAGTAACACTATGTTAAGTAATGAGTTGACAGTTTAAATATCCCACCACGGGTAGAGCAGCTTTTTGTTAACACAGTGTTCCCACACCTCCTACCCCCCGGCCACTGTCCTCACACACTGGCGATGGGTAAGCCCTCCCACGCCTCCCCTTCAGTTGCCTGTGGAACTCAAGCTGTAAAACATAAATATGCTACAGTTGCTAGTCACTGCTCTTCCAGTTTATAGGCCTACAGTCTGCTAAGCAAGCATACTGCTAGATCTGAAAGATGTCAGCTGGCAGGCACATGTGCCAAGCAAGGGTGGGGTGAGTCTATCCAGTTACCTCAACTGTTTACAAATCTCAGCTGCATTTGGTTAATGCACTGGATTGTACAGTGCAGTGCTAATGCACTAGATTGTACAGTGAAGTGTTAGTGCCTGGGATTGTACAGTGAAGTGTTAGTGCCCTGGATTGTACAGTGAAGTGTTAGTGCCCTGGATTGTACAGTGAAGTTCTAGTGCCCTGGATTGTACAGTGAAGTGTTAGTGCCCTGGATTGTACAGTGAAGTGTTAGTGCCCTGGATTGTACAGTGAAGTGTTAGTGCCCTGGATTGTACAGTGAAGTGTTAGTGCCCTGGATTGTACAGTGAAGTGTTAGTGCCCTGGATTGTACAGTGAAGTGTTAGTGCCCTGGATTGTACAGTGAAGTGTTAGTGCCCTGGATTGTACAGTGAAGCGTGTGCCTGTGCCCGTGCCTTGGATTGTGATGAGTGACGTTTACCCTGTACCACTGATGAGGTTTCAGGCCCCGCTTCACTGCCAGCGCAGCGCTCCACAGGGCCGTCAACATTATGATGTTAACATCCAAAAAGTTAGCCTTAAAGCACATGTTTGTAACGTTGTAGGGTTTAGTGACTGCATGAGTCTTCGGTGCTCTCTTGAATAATAAATAATCTTGGCATTATCATAGTCATTTAACCATGTTTCAGTTAGTGCTATAATATCAAGATTTTTTCTTTTATAATATCACAAATATCCAACATTTTTTTCCAAACTCACTGAACACTTAAGACACAATTTACCTTTTAGTCACAATCACTAGTAGCCATGATCTGTTATGTTACAAATTCTCTCAATTGCAGTCTAAAAACCTACACAACACTGGTCATTCACTGAGTGAATAATTTCAGGCTTCTTGTACCTCATATAATTTATACATTTATTTTCAGCCATGGTGGAATCCTTTGATTTATGATCTACGGCACATTTGTTCTCATTATCAGAATTCATAACAATGTTACCCCTATTGTAAATCTTGATTCAGTTATCTGAATGCCTTGTAATGCCTGTGAAACTTTATTCATCATATCAGTTGCCTTCTCAGCTTGATCAGAGGCCTTCACATCAAGGAGATTAATTTTTCTTGACTTTCCTCCACCTCTTTGCTACAACAGCCCAATTGCCTCCTGTTGAATCCACTTGGTCAGCATGGAGCACACCAGCCACCTCACTCAACTCCACCTTGCCTTCATCAGTCCGTGATTCAACTTCATCCTTCACGACTGATATTTCTTTAGATATTTCTACTTTAAACTTATCCAATTTGGCCACAAGGTCAGTAGCCACGGTTGCCCTTTAAAAACATGGAATGAAAATCCACTTTATTCGCTTTATATTTTCAGTCTTGATACCCAACAGGAAAGCGCATTTCAGATGACTCCATCTTAGGCACAGAGAACAAATGATCCATTTCCAGAAAACGCCTGTAGATTCTTCACAGACGTAACAACACTCTTTAGCAGCCATGACTCTGAGAGCATCAGTCTGCACAGAGCGACTCGAGGCACACACCCTCACCTGACTACAACTCACCACTCACACCCACGTGCTGTGCCTGTGGCCATGTGGTAACGAGTAACAAGTGTCGTATGCCTGTGTCTGACAGTGAGAAGTTTGTTGTATTACTATGCCTGAAGGTGAGTGTGTGTGTGTGTGTGTGTGTGTGTGTGTGCTTACAGTGAACCTGTATACTGTATACACTGTGGTGTTATTAAAGCAAGAAAACCCAGCCCTGGCCACAGAGTGTCCTCCCATCTGCCTGCCTGCCCTGTCTGTGTGTGGGAGATGTGATGCAGTGTTGCAGACTCATGAGCACCAGAGTGTGTGCTGTCTCTTCTACACTGTTCTTGAGTGCTTTTCACGGCCTACGCAGGTGTGTGGTGTGTAACGCTGCCTGTTCAGGTAAAGCGTGGCTGCTCGGAGGGCGGGTGGCGTAACAATACTTTTAATACAGGAAACCAAAAGAACTTACAGTACCAGTAATTAAAAATGAAAAAAATGCATATGCATTTGTAAACTATGTGGTAAAATTTTGACTTCCTTGTTTTGCTGGTTATCAAAAGTCATATTGCTGAATTACATTTCCATAATAATGAAGATCATTTCACTGTGATGCTCATCAGTCACAAATACACCCCTAAGATGTACACCAACCATAATACAATGAAGTGCCTCAGAAAAGTCCAGAATATAGTAAGATAATGATATGAAATTTGAAATACTATTTTTCCTGTCAGATAATTTTAGAAGAGCACACATGCAAAGAATACCACATGATCCACCGTTGGCAGGGTAAAGACCAGGACTGTACAGGAGAAGTATGACACATTGTTGACAAGCAGAGCTGGGCACCTCTGATCATAAGTCTGATCGTCCGATCTTCCGATCTGATCGGAACAGCAATTGGCGATCGGAATGCAAAGATCGGATCATCTTTGTAACAGGTAATCGGACTGTGGAGGTCGGAAATTCACAAACTAACTTCCGATCACCGATCACAGTAAAGAAAGTGGTCAATGTTGTCATGGCAACAAGTGACTGCGGACTTCTTACAATTATTTTTATACACGTTGCTAAATAGTTACTTCAATAAGCGTCTTTATTTATAAAATTAAGCGATAATTATTGATCGTTAATTTATTTAATCCTGGTAAGGCATCGTGAACGAGACGCACAGGCGCAAAGTCGCTTTATTTGCTTGGCGGAACTTGTTACACGACGCCATGACAGTGTGGTGTGGGCTGCAGTATTGGGCTTCCGCTCACTCCAGTTGTCAGTTATGCATTTTCTGCCGCAGTGTTACCACCCTCTAATGACGGCAGCGTCATTTCTTTTTTGGGAAACCAACAAGACCTAAGCTAAAATGGGGGGCCTCGCCCCGCCTCGACCCCCCCCCACCTTCTTAACCGGGGGGAGGGCTTTGCCTTCCCTCGCCCCCCCCTCACCCACCCGTTGGGGTCCCCCTGCAACAAGAGGAGGAGGAGGAAGAAGGTCTCGCGAGACAGCGCAACATGCCGCCCAGACCACAGCACCAAACTAACGCCCCATACCCCTCCCATCCAAGAACTTATCTAACCTTTTCTTGAATGTATCTATCGTGTTGGCGCTCACCACATGACTTTTACATCTGTTCCACTCATCCACCACTGTTGGTAAACCAATTCTTGCCAATGTCTTTGTTGAACCTGAACTTATCCAACTTAAACCCATTGCTACGTGTCCTACCCGGTGTGGTGTCATCTGCCATCCACGTATCCTAAGACATCCCATCCAATCTGCGCATGCGCGGGATTTGTTTACAAACAAAGGGTGGATGAATGGACATGTTTCTAGTCAACATATTTACTTCAAATTCTGTCTGTATGGATAAAATAAGCCCTAAATTCAGCTATGGTACTATTTTTTCTTCATGTAAAATAGTAAATGTCGTATAAAATATGGATTAAAGTTGAGGAAAAATCACATGACCTGGAAACGGGTGCTGATTGGTCGTGATGTCACGAATTTAGCCATTTTCCCATAAAAGCTGTCATGCTGTCTTGCCACCATCTTGCCTGGACAAACTACGATATCAACACTGTGTTTGTAAACATCGGGTTCTGTGCATGCGCAGATCAGGATGGGATGTCTTCGGATACGTGGATGGCAGATGACACAACACCGGCTCACTTAAAATCAAAACCTTATTGCTTATGTTCCTCTTGTAACTAATTTATTTATGGACCAATATATTTTATTCAGAAAGCTATTTAATCAGGAAGGATAGGAGATTAATGATCACTATCGCTTGTTTTTTATAGAATAGTAAAAATATTTCCTAGATATCGATGATAAAATATTAAAAAATAGAAAAATGTTTGTCAAAAATCTAAATCAACTTCAAACAAAAGTTAAAATAGCGAACATAATTCCTTTTTCATACTTTCAGAAATTGAATAAAAAGAGTAGACTTAAATAAATGCCTAAAATAAGAAGTTAGGATCACTTTTTTTTCTTTATTATGTCCTATATACCAAAAGAAAGAGGAAAAATAAAGATATTTATAAGCAAATAATTAAGTTATTACTTATTTGAAATTATTACTTAAAGAATGCCTAAAATAGGTGTTTCTTGTAATTATTATTTAAATAAAATAATAGTAATTATTATAAATTTTAATGATCGGATGATCGGAATGGTGATCGGAACAGCAGTACTTAAAAAAGATCAGATGATCGGAGTCGGATCAGTTGCCCAAACTGATCGGATGATCGGGGATTGGAACAGCAAAAAAGTGATCGGTGCCCACCACTGTTGACAAGTTATATTAAAGGACCAACAGGACCAAGCCGTTAATACCTGCTATAAACTAAACACTAAAAACAGCAGCAGACTTAAAAATATGTGGTACCCAAAATCTGTCTACAGATACATGTTACATACTCACCGTTTCCTAAAGAATGAAGGAGAGAGCAGGAGAGATGGATTAGGAATTTCTTTTAGCACTGAGTCATGCTGTTGATTTGAGTTTTCTCATTGTTACAAATAAAAAGTGCATGAATAAACAGACTGGTAAGTCAAATATAATTTTTACTGTTGCTTCAGATGAAATTACTTATGCAAAGCTTTGACAATTTTCTACTATTTAAAAGAGAAAAACAGCTCAAAAAAGCACCTCAAACACCCTGTCCTGATAAGACCTCATATACATTAAATATTATATATATATATATATATATATATATATATATGTATATATATATATATATATATATATATATATATATATATAAATATATATAAACATATATAAACCTCGGTTTACAACTGCCTTAGTTTACAGCGTTTTGATTTACAAGCAAAAGTCCCCCAAAAAAAAATATATATATATATATATATATATATATATATATATATATATATATATATATATATATATATATATATATATATATATATATATATATATATATCTCTATATATATATATATATATATATATATATATATATATATATATATATATACATATATACATACAGTCGTCCCTCAAATAGTACGGTTTTGGTTTTATACGGATTGGCATGTAAGAAATTTTTTTGGATTTTAAAATTTCCCGCTCGTCACACCAAGAAGCCATGGCGTAAGTGGCAACACTGTTATACCAAAACTCCTGCTGAAAGCACCCCAAAGCATTCGAAAAAGGTGTTCACCTTGCAGAAGAATTCAGATTTAGGAGAAGGTACGTTTTGGGATGAGTTACGTTGAGGTAGGGAGAGCATACCACATGAATGAAAGCAGTGTTTTCTGTACCTGTAATAGTGAAAAAGAAATTCCTGCCACAGTAACTGCCAATGCTTCAGGAGTGCTGCAAGGGTAAAGATAAAGGCCGTCCTTTTACTAAGCCTCGTCAATGCTATGGTAACGGCGTCTCACTCACAGCAAAATGGGGTATGCTGATCTTCCTGATGCAATGGAAGCACTTATGTGTTTGTTTGGGCCGCCATATTTGCTGATGACATCATCACAGCACAGAATCGTTCCACCTCTCAAAGCCAGGAGTGAAGCGGACGTGCCAAGTTGGCAACTTGTGCTGCAGCATCACGCATTTGAGAGCACTCGGGACGTACTGAGAGTCCCAATTCCCTCTCTCAAATGCAGCCCAGGAGTGTTTCTAGGGGGGGGCACTAATTCTAGATGGATTTTCGAATAGTACGGGGGTCCTGAGTCCCTAACCCCCGTACTATTTGAGGGACGACTGTATACATACATACATACATATATATATATATATATATATATATATATATATATATATATATATATATATATATATATATATATATATATATATATATATATATATATATATATATATATATATAATGTCTTGCCTCTGTTCCTGTTGTTCTAGAATTTCCCTTGAGCTCATTTTTTCCTTGTCTTTCTTCACTTCTCCACTCCTTCAATTCATCATTGACCACATCCTTAATATATAAAATGTCTTGCCTCTGTTCCTGTTGTTCTAGAATTTCCCTTGAGCTCATTTTTTCCTTGTCTTTCTTCACTTCTCCACTCCTTCAATTCATCATTGACCACATCCTTAATCTTTCCTCTACCTTTACACCCACATTCTGCTGATCATTTCCAGTTTTCTTTGCTACCTCTCTTTTTATCATTTCCATCTTCTTCTCCATGTCTTCTTTTGTCCCCATCACACTCTTCTCTTTCCATTTTCAAAATTTGTATCTTAGGCCTTTTTTAATTTTTCCATCTTCAGTTGCGCTATTTCTTTTTGGCTTTCCAACTGCTCCTTAGTCAGTTTAATTATTTCTTCTCTCAAGTTCTCCACCATTTTCTTTGTCTCCTCATCTCTTCTCCTTGCCTCATCATCTCTTTTTTACTTCAGTCAGTGCCTGAATCACTTCCCCAAACTCTGCTCTCAACTTCCTCATTTCTATCACTATTTTGTCACAGTCCTGCTCCAATTTGTTTATCCTTTTCCACTGTACCGGTTCCATTCCTGATTTTGGCATGAAGCCCTCGAAACTCTCCCCTAAGTCTTCTCCCCGTCAATTAGGTGACTCTGCCATCTTGAATCTTTGTTTACCTTCCATCCAACCTCCTTCCTCTCCTTTTTCTCCCCGTTATACTTATCGCTTCTCACTCTCTCATATTCCTTTCAATTTCTAAATTCCTAGGAGACGGGACTCATAGAACTTAGCTGTTGCTCGGGCTCTTATGACTGACAAATAGATTGTTGTTCTCCGTTTCATCTATCCACGTCCTCTCGCTTCTGTGGTGTGTGTGTGTGTGTGTGTGTGTGTGTGTGTGTATGCGTGTGTGTGCGCACGCAGTGATGTGGCATATTTTACCAGGTAAGCTTTCATCCTGGGACTGGGACTATGGTCTTGTGTGTTCAGTCTGTGGACTGCTGTCCTACTGGGAGTGATATCTGACATGAATGATGAAAAATGTGCATAAAGATAATGATGATAGTAATGTAATTTGATTTATACAGCCATGATTTAGGAATTAAATGATTGTGGTTACTTACAAAAAAATGTTTGACAGTACCTGATGAAGACTATGAAGCACACTTCTACATTGCTCATTTGATGATAATGCAGAGCAGAAATTGCAACATAACACAAGATCAACTGACCTAGTCTCAGACGCTCGGCGTAAGATGTTGCCTTTTTGGCAGAGCCTGGATCACGAGCCACTATGACGGCATTGCGGTAGTCTGGGATCTGTAAAAAAAGAAAGCATTTCAGCAACACCATAAGAAAAATCCACCTGCACTAGCAGAAACTCCAGCAACACCATAAAAAATCAACTCCTATAAGCACTAAACACTAAGTGCCTCCATTTCAATGTGGTTAGAATGCCTAGCTGCAGTCACATGAATTTTGAGTTAAACCTACTGAGCAGTGCAAACTAAATCCTAATAGTTATGTTAGTGAATCTTTAACCAACGGCATCAACTTCTAATAAAAAGTTTTCAGAGGTATCTACCAATTTTCATTATACCTTCTGCTGCATACCCAGTTAGTACTTAACCCAAAAGTAAAGAAAATACCAACCATTTGATTCACATCTGCTTTGCACTTTTTTTTCTTTCTTTTTGCCACTATCTTTCCCGCGGTGGACGGCCAGCGGCATCCAGGTGTCATAGTAATCATCTTGTAAGCTTCTAGCCAAGGTTACATCCTCCAGTGTTGCAAATACATGATAATACCCCTTCCCTAACCATCAAGACTCACCAGATACCCCCTACACCCTCATAACCAACGTTGCCAGATTGTCGTACTCAGCCTCTTACGTTTGCTGATTTCCAACTCAACAACTGTTTCCTCCACCCCAATAACTGGCTTTATATATAGTTATCATTAATATGTTTTTTTACACCTTCCACAGATGTAGCAATGTGAAAATAATGCTTCCCCACAAACCTAACCAACCCTCTATGCACTCCCATAACCTCCCTTACAATCTGACCATTTCCTCCCAAGCAGTGTCTTCCATCATATGCCTCACTGCACTGCAACATGAGGCCAGACACACTGACAAGCCTAAAAAACCTTGCCGAGTCATCCTAAGATTGGTTAGGACACCTTCCATCCACCTACAGCCCAAAACTGCACGGGAAATACATGCATAAAATTTACACACACAGCGGTACATTAACCAGCACAAAAATGCATAAATTTGATGCAAACCATGCTCTTTGGGTAATCAACACAACTCAACTGAATATGAAGATGTGATATTAACCCATAAGAGGCAATGTGGAAATAGTCACTAATTATTACAAGTGATACAATGAAATATCATTCATGTTAATTGAACTGCTTCCCAAGTTATGTAAGCTACAGCTATCTGTGTATATTCTTTGTGAGGAGAATATCTAATACAGCAACCTAGGGGACTTACACTCTCCTGGATGTACTGCAGCAGGAAGGGAGAGGCTCGGAGATTGTCCACTGGGCACTCAAAGAAGCCCTGAATTTCTTTCTGGTGGAGATCCATTGTAATCACATGGGTCAGGCCAGCTTTGTCTGTTAAAATATATTATCAGTGTCAAAAGGATAATGTATAACCACAAATAGATAATCGCAAAATGCTTCCCCACAAACCTAACCACCCCATATGCACTCCCAAAACCTCCCTTACAACCTGACCATCTCCCCCTGAGCAGTGTCCTCCATCATGGGCCTCACTGCAAGAGGAGAGGCACCATGGGAGCTGCTGTATGCAGATGACTTGGTAGTAAATGCAGAGACAGCAGAAGAAGTGATAGAAAAGTTTAATAAATGGAAGGAAGGAATGGAGGAGAGAGGTTTGAAAATTAATATGGAAAAAACAAAGTACATGGTGACTGGAAAAGAAGCAAGAGAAAAGATTAAATCAGGAAAAAGTCCATGTGGATGCTGTGGGAAGGGAGTAGGTGTTAATTCTGTCTTCTGCACATGTTGCAGGCAGTGGTGCCACCATAGATGCTCAGGCCTCAGAAATGTAAGAGGAGTGCAGAATTTTACATGCCCAGCTTGTGTAAGGAGACAGCAAGGACAAGAAACTGAGAGGGATGAACTAGAGGTGAATGGAGGAAAGCTGGATGAGGTAGAACATTTATGTTATTTGGGAGATGTTCTGGACCGTGAGGCGGGAGTGGAGAGGACAGTGAAAGTGAGAGTGGCGGCAGCGTGGTTAACCCGCACAGTCCTGCTGCCGTCTATAGCCGTCACCTCATTTGTACGCCGAGGGCCCGCAGCTGTCTTTAGCCGACACCAAGTTCCTCACTTCGTCATGGCCAAACCATTCGCTTTATGAACTTTGGGTCTTTTGCATATTCAAGAAGAGGGATTGGTGAGTTTATTGCTGTAACGTTCTACTCGATGGGTGCATGTACAGCTGCACAATTAGGATGTAAAAATGAACAATTTGGGGAAAAAATGAGAAATAGCAACTCATCCCCTCTTCTGTGCCGCAGTGACAGAACCTTGTCAGTAGTCAGGAATGTTTATGTCATGTATGACTGCCACTGCTCCACTCTTTCTGCCCAAGGGGCTCTGAATATGCTTCTGAACTCTGATTGTGAGTTCAGTGAGTCTGAGTCATTTGGGGCTGAGTATGAGCCAACTCAAAAGGGTCAAAAATCAAATAAAAACGACTGAAAAAAAAACCTATTTTTGAGTTCCCAACCTTGAAACCCGCTCATTTTTTGAGAATTTCAAAAAACTTATTTAACAAATGATTTAGCCCTGCCAATGTGGTTTCCAATATGGTGCATAACATTTCCCTACTCCCAGTAGTTTCGTCGCTAGAGCTCGAAACGTAAACCCTGTCGAGAGCGATTTTCAGACAGTTTGCCATTTTCGTCTAGTGTGGCCTTGCTATTGCCTCTAGAAGGCTGTAATTTTGGCACGTAGCCTCTCTTGGCAATGTAATTTGACCAACTCGAAGGACGAAAACGGCAAAGTGTTTGGAGTTCGTCAAAATCGCTCTCGACAGGGTTTACGTTTCGAGCTCTAGCAACGAAACTACTGGGAATAGGGAAAAGTTATGCACCATATTGGAAAGCACATTGGCAGGGCTAAATCATATGTTAAATAAGTTTTTTTAATTCTCAAAAAATGAGCAGGTTTCAAGGTTGGGAACTTAAAAATAGTTTTTTTCCCGTTTGAGTTTTTTTTTTGCGAATGTATTCGATTTTTTACCCTTTCAAGTCAATTCTCGAGTCCGGTCGCTAATTAAAAAATACCTAAAACTTTTCTGTAGCCCCAGAAATAAGGGAGTTATGGCATTTTTTTTCTATAATTTTATTGGCAACTGGAAGACTGAAAAAAATCTGAAAGTACTGATTATGCAAATGAATGATTGTGCAAGAGTAAATGGTGCCACTATAAAAATTGCCTGCGCCATGATGGGCTTGGGCCGACCACCAGGCCCCTGAAGAAAGCTTACCGGTGCTATAGGCGACCACGTAAAAAAAATATATATATATAAATAAATAAATAAAAAAATAAAAAAATAAAAAAATAAATAAATAAAAAAAGCCACTGTAAAAATACAAACTTACACATCATTTTTGCAAGAAGTTTGGATACAATGCAGCCTCGTTTCCTCATCTTGCTCTGCTTGCAGTAGGGCAGGTAAGGAACGACCCCCACTATGTTACGAGCTGAGGAGGTCTTGCAGGCATAGGCCATGATCAATAACTCCATGATATTGTTGTTGACGTCTCTGGCAACAATGACATTGTGTCAACATTAATAATGAAAACAAGGCAATATTAAATGTATCATGTATATATAAGTTGAAATACTGACTTGTATCACATAGCACAAGACATCTTAAAATACAAAACAATAAACAAAAATTTTGTATTAGTAAAATAATCATTAAGAGGCCAATTCTGAAGGTAATTTGAAGTCATAATTGAAATGTGTGTGTGTGTGTGTGTGTGTGTGTGTATTTACCTAGTTGTAGTACACTGGGCCTAAGCTACACTTATGAGGTCCCATCTCAATATCTATAATTGTTCAGTCTTTCCTTAAACTGTTTGACACTCATTGCCATCACAAAATCTTTCCTCAATCCATTCCACACATATACTGTGCTATAAGGAAAACTGAATTTCTTGATATCATTTAACCACCTTCCTTTGGTCAACTTCATACTGTGTCCTCTTCGTTGTCGTACTCCTTGCTCACTTGTTAATAGCAGATACTGTCTATCTGTCTCTTCCAGACCATTCATTAATTTATATATGGTAATAATATATCATCTTACTCTTCTCTCTTCCAAGGTTGTCAAATTTATTTCCCACAATGTGTCTTCGTAAGGAAAATATTTTAGTTCTGTAGCCATACTACTTTGGCGTATTCCAATTTTGGTCTGATTAATGAAGTAATTAACTTCATCATTCTCTTGTCAGGGCAGAGGAATGCTACTCTTAAATTTCTTAATAACTCAATTGTTTCTCCAAATATTTTGTTGATGTGACTTTCAGGTGTCAATTCCTAAGTCTTTTTCATTTCTCTCTTTTGATGATAATTTATCACCCAATTCATATCACCCTGTGGGTCTTATTCACTCTTCCCAATGTCCGGCACGACACTTTTTAAAACTAAATTTAACTTCTCATTTTTTATCCATCTGTAAATTTTACCTACGTAGATCATTTTGTAACTTAGCACAGTCTTCTTGATCCTTGATTTATTATAATCCTCCTCAATTTTCCATCATCTGCAAAACAAACTTGCGTAACTCTCGATTCCTCCCGTTATATCATTTTTATTTATTAGAAACATTATGGGTGCCAAAACTGGATCTTGGAGAACACAGCTTGTTATGCATCATCACTTCAACTTTCTATCTCTTACCACTGTTTTCATTTCTCTTCCCACCAAGTAGTCTCTCATCCAGTCCCCCATTTTCCCCTGCAGTCGACCTTTCTTTTCTAATTTCCATATTAGGCTTTTATGCGACTATCAAAATGTTACTTTAAGTCCAGGTAGCTACAATGTGCTCATCCCTCTGTTGCCTGGGTAATATCTATCACTCTTGAACAGAAGCTTAGTAAGTCTGTGGCACAAGATCTTGCTTCTCTAAACCTGAAATGTCAGCTGCTCATAATGCCTTCCTTCTCTAAATACTTACTCCATTTCATTTTACTTACTTTTTCACACAAATGGTTCAGTTTTATCTCCACTTTTATATATTTGTACAATGTTTGCTCTCTTCCATTCTAAGGGCACTTTTCCTGTATTTATAGAGCATGTTATTATGTCATAAAGTGGCTCCAATTTTCTACATTCTTTTAGCATTTGTCCCGAGATTCCATCCAGTCCCATAGCTTTCCTTCCATCTAAGGTTTTCATCAGCTGTATTAGTTCGCCTTTCTCAACCTTTACATGATTTAGTTTCCCTTCTTTGCAATTTTCGAGACCCCAGTCATAGTCAGTTTCTTCCGTGAACACTTTATGAAAATTTTTATTTAATATTTCTGCAATTTCTTTGTCCTTTTCGTACAATACATTTTTTTTCTTTTAGCCTTTCCACTCCTTCATTTCTTTCTAGCTTCCTGTTTACGAATTTATAAAACATTTTTGGTTCTTCTTTACATTTAAAAACTATTCTTCTTTCAAATTTAGCTTCCCCCTCTCTCCTTATTTTCACATTATCAATTCTTGCTTTTTTTCTATTTGTTGCTATTGTTCTTATTTGGTCTTTTCTTTAAATTCCTCCATGCCTTTTTTCTATTTCTTCTTGCTGTCTCACACCTCCATCCAAACCATGCTTTCTCTCCTTTAGTTTTTACTGTGTAGTATGGAACATATATCTCTAGTCCTCTGTTGTAAATATTCATTAAAAAAGTCATATTTCTCTTGAATATCAGTATGTACTCTCTTCATATCAGTTCAGTCTACCCCGCCGAAGAAAGCCTTAGCATAACTTTTCCTTTATTCCTTATAAGCCTCTTCTTGATATTCACATCCTTCCAAAGTTTTCATCTCCAATAGTTCATGGTTGCTCTTTCCTAAGGGGCACTCATGACTGACTCCTTCATCCAACTCCACGTTTTTTGTGAAAATTAGGTCGTCTTGATGGTTCTTCATCCCCTCTCAACCTTGTTTCTCCTTACACCCACTGCATCATTGGGTTATTTGTTACCAGCTTCAATAGTTTACTTCCCCAAGTATTTTCACCACCCTCCGTTGCATAATCTTCCCATTTCACTTCTTCGCAACTGAAGTCTCCTGTTAATATTACTCTTATTATTTTTTATTTTGTCTGTCAATGCCCGTATTGTATCTTCCAGCATAACGTTATATCTTACTTCATTCCATACTTCATTGTGTGTGTATTTACCTAGTTGTAATTTTACAGGGCCTGGGCTTACGCTCGTGTGGTCCCGTCTCCGTATCTATAATTATCCAACTTTTCCTTGAAGCTCTGCACACTCTTCGCCGATACTATTTCTTCACTTAGTCTGTTCTAAACCGCTATGTTTCTTTGTGGGAAGCTATATTTCTTTATGTCTCTTGAGCATCTTCCCTTCCTCAACTTTTTACTATGTCCTCTAGTATTCCTGCTGGAAGGTTCTTCTCTTAGTAGCAATTTCTCTTTATCTACTTCTTCCATTTTACTCAATAGCCTATAGATTTGTATTAGGTCTCCTCTTTCTCTTCTTTGTTCTAGTGTTGGTAAGTCCATTTCCTTTAGTCTCTCTTTGTATGTCAGTCCCTCCAGTTCTGGAACCATTTTTGCTGCCATCCTCTGTATTCTTTCTAGTTTTTTTATGTGTTTCTTCATATGTGGAGACCACGCTGTTTCTGTGTATTCTAGTTTAGGTCTGATCATAGTAGTAATTAATTTTTTCATCATTTCTTTGTCCATGTAGTGGAATGCTGTACCTATATTTCTCACCATGTTATATGTATCACCGAAGATCCGATTTATATGACTTTCTGGTTGCATATAATCTTGCATTATTACTCCCAGGTTTCTCTCTTCATTTACTTTCTTTAATATTTCACCATCTCCCATTTTATATGTCCATTTTGGTCTTTCTACACTTTTTCCCATTTTCATAACATGACATTTCTTCATGTTGAATTTCATCTCCCATTTCTGACTCCATTTCCAAATCTTGTTTAGATCTTCTTGCAGCTCCTTGCAGTCTTCACTGTTTCTTATATGTCTTTGCAGTTTAGCATCATCTGCGAACAGGCTCATGTAGCTGTTTATTCCCTCTGGCATGTCATTAATATAGACTAGGAAGAGTACTGGTGCTAAAACCGACCCCTGGTGCACTCCACTTTCCACTGTTCTCCATTCCGATGTAGTGTCCTTAACCACGGTTCTGTGTGTGTGTGTGTGTGTGTGTGTGTGTGTGTGTGTGTGTAAGATATGGATGAGAAATTAGATAATGATAAGAAAATTGCTTAACCTCGAAATGTGTTTAATGATTACATGATTTATTAAACAGAATAAATTAGATAATGAAAAAAAAAAAAAAAAAAGTTGTACATATATATATATATATATATATATATATATATATATATATATATATATATATATATATATATATATATATATATATATATATATATATATATATATATATATATATATATGTGTGTGTGTGTGTGTGTGTGTAAGATATGGATGATAAATTAGATAATGATAAGAAAATTGCTTGACCTCTAAATGTGTTTAATGTTTACATGCTTTATTAAACAGAATAAATTAGATAATGAAAAAAAATTGTATATATATATATATATATATATATATATATATATATATATATATATATATATATATATATATATATATATATATATATATATATATATATATATATATATATAAGAAGAACAAATGGAGTAAAATGGTTAAAAAATTGTATTCTAATACTCCTGATTATGTTCTTGATTCATATGCAAGAAAATAAGGCAAAAAATGGACTCAAGAGTACTTTACAAAAAACAAAACACTTTACATGGAAGCAACAGAATTTGAGTTTGAGAAATTCAGATACATTACTAGCTACTGAAAATTCAGACAAGAAAATACTTTGATATTTTATATTTTCCTTATCTTTTATGTGATAAATCAGTAAGGCTACTGCAGCTCTCAAATGTTTGTAAACACTTATGATAGCAGAGTCATGGAACCAACTTTTGCTTATCTATCATTATTACAGTGTGTAAGGTGTCAAAGGACTGACTATCAAATAAGGACTTTAAACTCGAGGAGGCGGTGGCCAAGTGGTCAGCAGGTGGGCATGGTGAGCCAAAAGGCCTACGTTTGAGTCCTACTGCAGCGCACAGACAAATTTCAACCATCATCAAGTAGTGGAAGATGGCCTATATGCTGCCCAGATCTTCAATCAACCCTGACTTCAGCGACTTTGTTGAAGTGGAGCACTGGGGGTACCATGGGCCAACCAAGAATCCTATATCACGGCAGTCACTATAAATAAAATTTGCCTGTGCCACTAACGAGCTGTGGTCGTTCAAGAGACCCCTTAAGAAAAGTCTACCAGTGCTAAAGGCGGCACCAAAAAAATAAAAAATAAAAAAAAAAAATAAATAAATAAATAAATAAAAAAAAAAAAAATAAATAAATAAATAAATAAATAAACTAAAAAAAAAAAAAATAAATAAAAAATAATAATAATAAAAAATGGAGGTGGGTTGTGACAGGATGAGTTGCAGGAGATGTAGAATAAAACTAAAGATTTCCATTTGCTAAATTGCAATTATAATTATTGCTATTACACTATTAACTCTTTCAGTACGGTGACGCCGACGTCGGCTTCACCGCATGGAAAGGGTTAATCCCCTTCTAAACCTCTTAATCCTTTTTCATTTCCTCTTAATCCTCTTCTAAACCTATTAAGAGTAAATGGAAGAGGACTAAGAGGTTTAGAAGAGGATTAATCCTCTTCCAATTCCTCTTAACCCTTTCCATACTGTGACGCCGACGTCTGCGTCACCATATTGAAAGGGCCAACAGAAGTACAGTCAAACCTCGGTTTACGAGTGCCTTAGTTTACGAGTGTTTTGATTTACGAGCAAAAAAATCCCCCCCAAAAATGCCTTGGATTTTCGAGCGGTGACTTGGTGTATGAGCTTCTTGATCCATTTTTTTTTATTTGTCACCACCCACTAGGCGGGAACACAGGCGGAGGCTGTCAGGGTCAAGCACGTACGTACTTCTGGCAGCCTCACCTTCTCATAGTATCCAGAGAAAACACTTGCGGATACACATAAAAATGCATTTTTTTTGGATGAAATTTTGTAATACTTAAACTGACCCAGCCTACTTGGTTGAAAAAGTAAGGGTAATTGGCTGTTTAAAAAGCATGTTTTTGGAGGGGGAAAAAAAAAAAAGTGAAAAAATTATCTCATATCCTTAATGTGCATACATAATACAGGAAAACAAAACAGTGTGATGTAACACCTTACCTTTTCTCACATGTGATAGGTATATGACAATGTGTGAGGTGTGTGTATACTGACCCATGAAAGACGTACCTTGAACAGGGAGGCTGTGGCTGACAGGAAGACACTGATCAACATATATAGTTCCCAATGAATGTTTAGTGTTTTAGTAATAAGTACTGACTGATAGAAGATAATACTTTTTTTCTAATTCCCATCACTGGTTTTGCCATGAGAATGTCAAACATGCTTTAGCTATGAACTGACAAAGCTGGCAAAACTAGCTAAAGGAGCTGAAGAATGAATGAAGACCAACTCTCCTGGAGCGCTTACTTGGGATTGGCTGTCTGTATGAGGTAAACACTCTTCTCTCTCACTGATTCCATGATCTCAACACTTGTCTCTCGGTTGGCCATTTCCTTCACCTCCGCCCTCCCTACTGGCGCCTCTAGCCGGCTGCAAAGATGCCGCACACACAAATAAAACTTGTCAAGGCTACTGCACCAAGTCTGTGCCATCAAAGGACTCGCATACAAATCCCATGGCTGCATTTAACTTGATGGTGCACAACTCTACACCAGTAAATTTATGCAAAAACATATACTGTTCATTCATAAATGGATAGAAATACAAGCAGTATTATGTAGGCAACTTCTTAACAACCATGGGACCTTAGTGAGTAATACAGTGTTAAGAAAAAAGCTGAGGGAACAAATGCATTTGTGCAAAGAAGCTGCACAATCAAATAGATTGTGTCACCTCACACGTTGCAAAGCCAGACAGGAAACCGGGATACTAAATGAAAATTAAAACAAATTTTCATGAAGGCAGGGCTGCATACAACAGGAGACAGGCAATTTCATCCTGGGAGCTACTGAAGCTGGCAGCTGCTTGGACTCCTATTAGACAGCATTACTGGCACCAGTCTCCAAGGCTGAAATGCTATCAATTGGCAGAATATCAGAGACTTCAGTAAGTATTACAAATTAAATGTCACTCAAAACATAACTTTCCACATGGTATTAGTCCTCACCCTCTGCTTAATCATTCACAACTACTTAATGCAATATAAAATGTACATTTTTTTTTACAGAATATACAAAACCTGGAAGGAGGTAATAAATAAATAATCACACCAACAGGGCTCCATCTTCCAAGACTGATAGGAGTTATCAAAATGCTCTTATGGGGTGACCAATAAATGATGCATGTTTTCCATTCTCTTGAATCCTGCAATTCACACTCTGAATATCACTTATCAAATGTTATTTTTTTAACTTTAATAAACTAACAAAAAATCATCAATGAAATTGTTGTACTTTTACAATATAGAAAATTAAAATGGACTTGTAAATATATATATATATATATATATATATATATATATATATATATATATATATATATATATATATATATATATATATATATATATATATATATATATATATATATATATATATATATATATATATATATATATATATATATATATATATATATATATGTATACACACACACACACACACACAGCTAATTCGATTTACACGAGTTTGGTTTACGCATTTTTTAAATAACGCGGGGTCCAAAATCCAAATAAATGTTTAATTTACAAGTTTTTTCACTTATACGCGATATTTTATGGAGTGGCCACCAGATGTCTCACGCAACTGGACTCAAACGGCACCGCGGCCACACAGCTGAGCTCAGTTCTTCCCGCGCGCCACTTGAACAACAATACAGTACCCACGCTGCCACGCTACTCAACAATAGGGGTGGGCAGGTACCAGTACTAACGATACCAGCTATACGGTATGGTACTGGTACCAGACTGCTCGGTACTGGTACCAATACAGGTAACTCTTGATTTTCGCGAGTATTGTGTCCTTGAAGAGGTTGCGTAAATCATAAACAATGTAAATCAAACATGTGGTAGGTTTCTATTGAAAAATATATATTCATTTCATTCAGTGGAGAGAGAGAGAGTATATCCATATCACCGAGATATGCACTCAGGCACTCAGTCTCATTTCTTCCTCACTTGTGAGGAAGAAATGAGGGATACCATGAGCGACTGGCTGATATTGGTACCGGTACCGAGCAGTCTGGTACCGGTACCATACCGTACAGCTGGTACCGTTAGTACAGGTAGTGGTATCAGTACCTGCCCACCCCTATTGTTGAGTAGCGTGGCAGCGTAGGTATTGTATTGTTGTTCAAGTGGCGCGCGGGAAGAACTGAGCTCAGCTGTGTGGCCGCGACGCCGTGTGAGTCCAGTTGTGTGAGACATCTGGTGGCCACTCCATAAAATATCACGTATAAGTGAAAAAATGTGTAAATTAAAAATTTCTTTGGATTTTGGACCCCGCGTTATTTAAAAAATGCGTAAACCAAACTCACGTAAATCGCGTTACCTGCACTAGCCAGTCGCTCATGGTGTCCCTCATTTCTTCCTCACACGAGTGAGACTGAGTGCCTGAGTGGATATCTCGGTGATATGGATATTCTCTCTCTCTCTCTCTCCACTGTACTGAATGAAGTGAATATTTATTTTTCGACAGAAACCTACCTCTTGTTTGATTTACATTGTTTTTCATTTATGCGACCTCTTCAAGGACATAATACTCGCGTAAATCGAGAGTTACCTGTATATATATATATATATATATATATATATATATATATATATATATATATATATATATATATATATATATATATATATATATATATATACACAGTCACCTCTTGATTAACACGAGTTTAAATAACGCGTTTTTGATTTAACACGAGTTGATATTTAAGGAGATACGTTTAACTAATGCGATATGTTCGATTTAACACGAGTTTCATCGATGACGTCATCGATGTAACATTATTAATACATTAGTAGGTCACGGAAAAAACAAAAACACACGTTCTCATTTTATTTAAATTTGTTCTTCACCTGCGTCGGCCACCGTCCCTCCTCACCCAGCGCTCCCTTCACCTCCGCCACTCCACCTCACTTGCCTCCTTCCTCTTCCTTTGGCTACCCATGCTATTGGTGACAAAGATAACTCCTTTGAGTTCAAGTTTTCTAAAGAAAGAATTGCTACATTACATTTGTAAGTCACTGAAACAACAAAAACACGTCCTCACACTCACCATCACTTTGTTGATGCGTCACTGGTTGTCGTCGTCGTCTGCCGAATCCTCACCTCGCTCTCCCTTCTCCCTCCTCACCCCGTCCTTCCACCTCCTGAGGAGGTGGAAGGACGGGGTGAGGAGGAGGTGGAAGGACAGGGTGAGGAGGGAGGAGGGAGAGCGGGGTGAGGATTCGGCAACGACGACAACCAGTGACGCATCAACAAAGTGATGGTGAATGTGAGAACGTGTTTTTGTTGTGTCAGTGACTTACAAATGTAATGTAGCAATTCTTTCTTTAGAAAACTTGAACTCAAAGGAGTTATCTTTGTCACCAATAGCATGGGTAGCCAAAGGAAGAGGAAGGAGGCAAGTGAGGTGGAGTGGCGGAGGTGAAGGGAGCGGCTGGTGACGGGAGCGCTGGGTGAGGAGGGACGGTGGCCGACGCAGGTGAAGAACAAATTTAAATAAAATGAGAACGTGTGTTTTTGTTGTTTCCGTGACCTACTAATGTATTAATGTTTTTTTTTTAAGGTTGGAGTAACAAAATTCCCAAAATAGGCAGCCTTTCCCAGTGTCCTATATTATAAATCTTGCAAAACTGTTAATAATAATAATAAATAAATAAAAATAAAAAAATAAAAAACATATTAAGTGTGAATATGCTAATGTGAATCATAAGCATTTGGGGAATATTGAATGAGTGAAATATAATTGGACCAAACCCCTACTTTGATCCTATTTCAACTCATTATAAAGTTATTGGCATTTACTTATCACCATAACCATAGATATAAAAAACAGAAAAAATAATGTGTAAAACTTGCATGAATGATGAATGAGGTGCATGGATGAGAAAGGTGGAATCCGAGGCAGGAAGGGAGGCTACTGGGCTGATCCCCTCCTCCTCCTCCTCCTCCCTGCCGCCACTACCACCGCCAACCTCCTCCCTCTTCTCAAGGCGAGGCATAAACTACAGGCAAAACTCGCTTAACGAATATCACACAACGAAAACTTGCTTCAATGAATGTTACTTTTTACTAGCCTACCTCAGCACAAAAATTTGCTTTAAGAAATTTTTCCCATAGACTAGTTTTACCCCTTCTCTTTGGGTTCTGCTTGTGGACTTTTCCTTGGTATTCAATACCGCCAGCATTACCAGCACTACCACCAACATCAGCAATTGCCAGCAAGTACCCTGCCAATTAAAGCAAGGCTCATTTTAGTCGATCTCTAGTACTGCTGGGACCTTCACACACCACACACCCCATCCCAAGCTCAAGAGGGGAGTGACCGCTCCTTGTTAACGGGAAAATCCCGGCCTGAGCAGGACTCAAACCTCTGCCTGCCAAGCCACAAAACCTGGCAGTGCAGAGCTTTAACCACTGAGCTATTGGAGTGGTGCAAGTGTGTATGTATGTGTGTGTGTGATAAGTGTGTATGTGTCTAATTCACACACGGCCTGATAACAAGCTGGATTCGCCATTGCCAGCTGATACCCTAATGATTAGAGTAAGTCCTTATAGTCATCTCTGGGTACACACACCACACACCCCATCCCCCTTGCTCAAGAGGGAACAGTAACAGCTTCTTGTAAATGGAAAAAAAAAGTGTGTGTGTTTTTACCTAGTTGTGGTACACGGGAGAGAAGCTATGCTCGTACTGTCCCATCTCTATATCTACTATAATCCAACTTGGCCTTAAATTCATGAATCATCTTTGCATGGGCCACTTCATTTTCCAGACCATTTCAGGCCTCCACCACTCTTTGTGGACAGCTGTTCTTTATATCTCTTCTTCAGGCTTCCCTTTTCATCTTCCTTCCATGACCTCTTGATTTTCTTGTGTCCCACATTATTAGATCTTCTTTGTCCACTTTTTCCATCCCACTCACACCATATACACCACAATCAGATCTCCCCTCTCCCTCATGCTTCAATCTCTTCTTATGTTAAGCCTCTCAGTCCTGAAACCAGCTTTGTTGCTGCCCTCTGAATCCTCTCTGCTTTCTTTATATTTATCTTTGTATTCTGTGACCATACTGTTGCTGAGCATTCCAACCTTGGACGGATCATGGGTACAATCAGTTTCTTCGTCATCTCATCAACCAGATATTGAAAAGCAAGTTTTATGTTTCTCACCAGGTTATATGTCTCCTACAATTCTGCTTGTGTGTTTCTCTGAAGACAAATTATCCAAAACACTAACTCCCAGGTCCCTTTTCATTGGTGTTTTTATTATGATCTTATTTCCCAATGTGTAATTACCTAAAATTCTCTTTTTGCTTTTTCCAAACTCCATCACATCGCATTTTCTAATATTAAATTTCGTTTCTCATCTTGTCCAGGTCCTGTTGCAGTGCTTGACAGTCCTCTTTACTTCCAATCCTCCTCAGCAACTCAGCAAACAAACTTATGTAGCTGGTCACTCCCTCCTTCATGTCGCTGATGTAGATTGCAAACATGACCGGAGCCAGCACCGACCCTGTGGGACTCCACTCATCACTTTCCCCCATGAGGACCTCAAACCCCTGATCACTGTCCTCATTTCCCTAGTTTCCAAAAAGTCCTCCATCTTCCACAGCAGTCTCTTATGTGGCACCTTGTCAAATGCTTCATGTAGATCCAAGTAAATTCCATCAGCCCAACCTTCCCTTTCCTGCACTATGTCAATCACTCGTGAGTAAAAGCACATCAAGTTTGTTGTACAAGATCTTCCTCCTCAAAAGCCATACTGTTTGTCCATCAATCTGTTCTGTTTCTCTAAGTAGTCCATCCATTTGTGTGTGTGTATTTATCTATTTGTATTTACCTATTTGTAGTATACAGGGTCTGAGCTCAAGCTCAGACAGTCAATCTATATTTGTCCAGCTTTTCCTTCATTTTATGGACATTGCCCACTTCAACAATGTCTTTGCCAAGTCCATTCCATGTATCAACACTCCTGTATGGAAAACTGAACTTCTTTAAGTCTTTCAAACAAGTCCCCTTTTTCAATTTCTTGCTGTGTCCTCTTAGTTGCCTCCTCCCTTCCATCTCAATTAAATCATTTCTGTCCAACACTTCCATTCCACTTGTGTTCCTGTACAACACTATCACGTCTCCTCTTTCTCTTCTTTCTTCCAGTGTTGGTAGGCCCAGTTCCTCTAATTTAGTCTCGTATGGTAGGCTTGATAGTTCTGGTATCATCTTAGTCGCAATCCTTTGAATCCTTTCAAGTTTCCTTATGTCCTTTATGTTGTGTGGTGACCGCTTCTCACTCTCTCATAATCCTTTCAATTTCTGAACTCATAGGAGACGGGATTCAAATAACTTAGCTGTTGCCCCGGCCCTTTTGACTGACAGATAAGATTGCTGTTCTCTGCTTTGTTTGTCCACGTCCTCTCGCTACTGTGGTCTGCTTCTGTGTGTGTGTGTGTGTGTGTGTGTGTGTGTGTGTGTGTGTGTGTGTGTGTACTGGGGGGTTGTAAAACCTAAGCTACATAAGGATAAAACAAAAACATCATCTCATAGGTTATGCATTTCAGGATACAAAATGCAGAGACAAAAGTTGATTCCATGCCCTAGATCACATGTAACTAGAAATTTGTAATTAATATGGAAGTTTTTTTCCTCCTTACATGGTGAGCTGCAACAAGGTGTTTCAAAATATTTCCAATTATATCAACAATTCATTCACAGAGTTGTATGCTTACCTGAGATCAAGAATCAATATAATGAAGCTGTGGTTGATAGATAATTAGAAAATATAATATCAAGTATTTATATCCTATGAATCTATAAGGTGTTTTAATGCAAATCAAGACTACAAACCAGCTTTAATTTATTGGATTAAATAAATAAATAAATAAATTAATTAATTAGTTAATCTATATATATATATATATATATATATATATATATATATATATATATATATATATATATATATATATATATATATATATATATATATATATATATATATATATATATATATATATATATAACTAAAATCCTGCTATACACACATGATGAAATACAAAGAAGCAAAGAAGAACTAGCATTTTGCAAATGCCTCCCTTAATGAGTCAAGCCTTTTGTATTCAGTTGTGACTCACTTTGTACCAGTCTGAAGAATAAATGCATCTCGCCCTCTTACTGAGTCATCAATCTCCACCATAGTTTCCTGGTTGCTGCTGTGGTAGGCAGATAGGTTTCCAAGAGGCTTACCGAGGCGACTGATTGAAGAAAATTACAGCCACTAATCAATAAAAATTACTAGTGACATGTATCAAATCATCATCCTTAAATTTGCTACATCTGCTTTTAGGTTAGCACAGGAATGGGAAATGTGTTCCTCTGTAGAGAGCTCAATGTATATGTGAGGACCTAGTCTCAAAGGACTTCTAGCATGAGGCCACTGTTTGCACCAATGGAAAAATTATGAATGGTATGATGCAATAAATAAAGAAAACAGAATACAGAAAGTAGTTGCTCCCTGAAATAGTTATCATTAATCTCTTTGGAAACACTGTTAAAAGATCAGATAAATTTTTCATAAAATATATGTGCTCAAGGTTACAAAACATTGGGCAAAGATTATTTTAACAAGTGTATAATTCTGCAAGTTTGTCTTTCAGTCACCCTGAAGACGACAGGAACCACGGCATATCAGCATTTCTTAATTAATAGGTCAATATTCAGGGAATCAGACAACAGAAAGACAATCACTGATGAATTTATTTCTACCTCTTCACCAGGGCCATTTCTCTCTCTGTGCATATACTACTGTAAAATAATAAAAGTCTAGTCACAATATTATGGTCGTCTCACTCTGCTCTTGCTGGCCTCAACAATATGCAATGACTCAACCAGCATTCCCATAATATATCTGGGGTGGCAGCAGCCTACGAACCCACAAACTCTAGTCTCTTGGCAATATAGATAGAAATGAGTCACTTCATACAGAGCAAACAAGACATCAGCTGTAACATGACTGTTGGAGGGGTATCAGCTGTGGTGGCTGGTGCTGCCTGGTCGGCACCTGTTGTGGGCCTTGGTGCTGCTGCACTGCGGTTCCCGGTGGCTGTTGGATGGGTACCTGGTGCTGTGGAGTGTGCACTACAGGTGGCTGCTGCAGTTGCAGGTGGAGTGGTGGTGTCCAGCCCATTCGCTTCTCCTGCAGGAGGTCTGTCAGCATTGTTGTCTGGGATGCGACTGCTCTTGTTATGGTCTCCATGGCTGCTTTTATATTCACCGCTAGCTCTAAAAAATCTTGGTTAGGAACAGCCGCCTGGGAGTTGGGTTTGGGTGCAGTGGTGTTGCTGGTAGACACCCTCCTCTCATCCCTCTTCCAGATTGTGCCCTTAACATGCATGTACCTGCAGTGGTCATACAGGCACTTGAGCCTCTTGATGGAGTTCCTGCACAGTGTTGGGTGAAACATGGAGCAATTGTTATGCAATTTGCACCCGTGTGCCTTTAATTCCATGTCAGGAGTCTTTGGCATGGCGGTGGGTGCCGATAAGTGCAACCGTTTCCTGAGAAGCCATATTTGCAGGTGCCTCTTCTGTAGTGCGGGCATATGGTTATTTCCTCCATAGGCTCTTGTTGTGTCTCTTCCCTTCGGGTTGGCTGCACTGTCTGGGTGGTTGTGCTGGAAGCAGGGTCTTGACTTGCCTGCTGGGTCAGTGTATCTTGTTGTGTGGAGTCTGGTGTTTGTGCTTCTTCACTGTTGTGTGGCTGTGCCAGCAGACTTAGGTTCATGTCTACTGGTGTGTCCCCTAGCTCTGTTTCCGTGTTCCCCTGAGGTGTGTCAATATTTGGTGAGTTTTCATCAGTTTCCCCTGAGTGTTTTTCCCTCTCTTGTGCCAGCTCTGACTCAATGTCTGCTTTAGTTTTTACCACTGTTGCCTGGTATTCAGGATGAATACCTAGGGCACATATGGTGCAGGTGAACTTTCTATTTGTGAGTGTTAATATTGCTATGTTGAATATGGGCATGGCAGAGCATTTATAGTGGGACCATTTGTTGCAGGAGCCACATTTGATGCCAGTGTTGCACACATCCTGGCAGGCAATGCATAAAGGATCGGTTGACACTCCTGCCACAGCATCTTTGTTTACATTTGCGGCGGCCATATTGAAAGCGAGTTCAAGGTCAAACTCAGAATGACGATGGATTCAGTACCCAGTATGTCTTGACTACCGTACATTCAGATATGCTTCTGTGGAGTCTAAGTACTTGCGGGTTAGTGGCGTAGGTAGATGGTGGACGGCGGCACGGTGGGAGGCTTGGTGGGAGGAGTGCAGTGGTGATGTGGTGGTGGTGCCCCTGCTTCCAGGTCGGGTTAGGTCGGGTCGGGTCACGCACATGTGTACACTATATCACTTAATTTCACTGTATATTCTACCCATTTCCACGATATTTGGGTGCGCAATGTCACAGCTAGCCCCTTAGCTGATCACTGTTCGGTACTAGTAGGAGCTAGCATATAGTTCGCGACCTACAACACGGAAAAAAGCGGAGCGCGAGCGAGACTACGTCTGCCCGCTGATACTGCTACTACCGCACGGTTGCATCTCTTTCTATCTTCTATCAATAACTCAACACCTGGTCATCAGATACTGACCTCTCTTCTGGCCAATCATTCTCCTTACTTTTATAGGAGCAGGGCTTTGAAGACTTTTTTTGTTTTTGCCTTTGAGGTCATTCCTTTATTGTAAAACATAATAAAAATGCCAAGACTAAGACCAAAATCACACATTACTCAGTAAATAGTCAACAAACCAGAGTTCATCTGGTCGGAGGTAGAGTAGGGTTACAATAACATAGTCCTGTAAACTGAGGTCACACTAAGGTTAGTAATATTAAATGTTTCAACAGCATTTTTATATTTTATTAACCTCATAACAAATGAAGTTTTAAGGGGTAGCTAGGTTCCAATTATATTTTTCCCATAAGACATTCAGTTTGTATAACATTGCACTGCATATCATTATGCACTTTGTGATGAATCTGTGATGTTGTAAAGTATCTAACTGTACATATAATAAAACCAAATGGAGTCAAACTGCATGTTAGGAGAGTTTGACACTCAATAGTTGAACATTATTGTCAATCAGTTATCTATTCACACTTGCAATTTCTGCCAAAATATAGAAGAGGTTCTGGATTTATGCCATAAAAAGATCAGAAGTGCTGATATACAGTCACTACAGTGGAAGTTTAGAATAGCCACTATAAGCCTGAAATTTAGTACTGTCTGAAGAATTTTGCATGCTGTGTGCTATTGTGTAGCAATAACTTTTAGTGACAACACAAGGGATTTGGGGGTCCTGTTGTGAATGTAAAACCTCAGTGCCTGTGGAAGGGAGCAGGTGTCAAATAAGACTGTCCAATCTGACTCTCAAGTGATTTTCCATGCCTGCCATTTACCACTCTCAAGTTGCTTACCAAACCATCTGCAATGGATCATACATCATATACTGACCGCAACAAAGCTTGTATTCTATCCATAAGGGAGGAGAAAGTCCCTATACAGGAAATTTATAACCATACAAGGCAAGCAGTCAACACTTATGATGCTCCTTGCTGAAGCTTATCACCTGCCCCTAAACAAAATTCCCCAGCATAAACTTCATGTTGGACCCTGAGGGAAGACTTCTACTACTACTGATTAGTTGCTGAAGAATTGAATCCATGTCTGACAGCCTGCTAACTAAAGGAAACATATTGCTACCTTTTGATAAAGATCTCTGATTGTTCTGAAAGTCCTAAAGAGCATTTTGCCCGGCACACTGAGCAGTGTCATACCTAGGTAATTGTTGCAATCCTGTCAGTCCCCTTTATCTTCCTTTTCCACTTGGGCAGTTGAAAGTTGAAAATTATGGGGTCTGATGAAAGCACATTTGACACAGCCCCTATATGATGGCTTGGGCATGTTTTAGTGGCAAATTGAGCAGAGGAGTCCTCTGTTTCTTAGCTGAAAATTATACTATGATGTGTTATAGGACTATTTGCATGGCATGTTCACCTTCACAGCACCTCAATGTTTATGCATGATGGACTACTGCCAGGAAAATCCCTAGAGAGCTTGGTTAGAAACACTTCTGTCTTCTGCCTTGACCAGGCAACAGTTCTGACGTCAATCCCATTGAAAACACCTGAAAAAACATGAGGTGGAGGCCAAAGTTTCATCCTTACCAAAGCTCAAGGAGGTCATCACACACTTTTGATTGCAGGAACTGAATACAAATTACTTGCTCAATCTAGTTGAGAATACATCAGAGAATGATGTCATCAAGATCAAGGAGATAACCAGATACTAGTGTAAGAATTTAAGTGAGATTTGTTCATATAATCTCTGCAATAAATGTTTTGTCAGTATTTCTTGAGTGGCTAGGTCCAGTCTTCCACTGCAAAGACTGTACATGAATCACAATTTGATGCTGACTGTGTCTTTCAGCAAGGCATGTATGTGCATCTATCAAAAAAAAAAAAAAAAAAAAAAAATAGTTGCCTTACCTGGCAATGAGGTTGGCCAACTCAGGATGGGAGTTCCCAGCTAAAATGACCATCTCTTTGCTGCCACGTGTGGTGTCCATTATCCTCAGGGTTCTTCTACTTGTTGATTAAGCTATTGAAGTCTGCATAAAAAAATAAAGTAGTCACACAAGGTGTTCTTTCTTTTACATTTAAGTAATTTATGAAGAAAATAATGACAAAGCAATTATACACAAGCAAGGAATTTACTTGGCTTAATTATTGTGCACTGTAAGGTATTAACTTTACAGCTTGCTCCTTGCAGCCATATAGTCCTAACACGGTACTTATTCCTCCGTCTTCCTCCTCCAATCTGTTATTCCACTCCCCTTCCCATGGCCAACTCAACCGCATGAGGAATGAGACACCGTATAGGCGGTGGACTGCCAAGTCGCCTGTGGTAATCAAGTCACCTAAACTTGCAAGACAAAACAAGATAGATACCCAGCAGCAGCATTCTTTTAGTCTGCAGCCACACAGGCCAGCTCGTCACACAACCCAACACAGCTCACACAAGCCCGACCTCACCTCTAATATACTCATACAGCCTCCCGAGAGATGAACAAGTTGATCTGAGATGTGGCCGTGCCTGACATGCCTTACCTGGCAGGTGGGTGACTGGAAATGAGAGGTCAAAACCGCCACTCGCCAGCAACCTCCGACCCCAGGCAGCACTATAGACGCGTGAACCAAACACACCCTCGGCTAGCAACAGCCCCACCAACGTTGCCAGATTGTCGTACTCAGTCTCCTATGTTTGCCGATTTCCGACCCAAAAACTGCCTCCTTGACCCCAATAACTACTTTCATATACATTTATCGTTAAAATGGTTAATTATTGGTGTTTTCTGCATTAGCCATGGCTCAGAAACAGGCAAATACGAAGCTCTGAGTACGATAATCTGGCAATGGTGAGCATCCCATGACAACCAAGGAGCCAAGGAATTTAAAGGAAACCTATTATCCTCAATCTCACACACACACACACACACACACACACACACACACACACACACACACACACACACACACACACACACACACACACATAAAAAGTTTAATACAGTAACAGTAACAGTAATAGTGGAAAATAGCAAAAAGGCATAGAAAAGCAAAATCAGGGAAAGAAAAGATTGATTGATTGATAGAAATTGTTGCAGGTAAACAACAAGGGAGAACAGACAAAGACCTAAGTTCAGGGTGAAATGTATAAGAGCGCACTGTGAAAGCTTTCCTTCCTACCATTGTATCTTTTTTAATTTCATGGTGCTACCTACACATGTATTAATAGTTGTATAATCACACACTGTCCTGCCTGGGGGTTGGGATGGCATGTTCCTCCCTTCTCCCTTGTTGTTTACCTGCAACAATAAGCTATCAATCAATCAGTAACAGTAACAGTAATAGTGGAAAATAGCAAAAAGGCATAGAAAAGCAAAATCAGGGAAAGAAAAGATTGGTTGATTGATAGAAATTGTTGCAGGCAAACAACAAGGGAGAACAGACAAAGACCTAAGTTCAGGGTGAAATGTATAAGAGCGCACTGTGAAGTATAAGAGCGGTATACAGGTCAAAGAAGAAGAAGAAAAAGATGACATCAAGATCAAGCTTAGAAAAATAATATGGAAGCAATAAAATAAGGAAATTATTGTGCTACATTGTATTATAGTGAGCAAATATAGTGTAATCCCATGGAAAAGTAAAGAGTTTCGATAAGCAAGAGGACCTGTGAAGCGGTACAAAGCAATACAGGGTAAAAGAAGAAGAAGAAGAAGGTGGGACGCGGGAGAGTCAGTCGTCCAGGTATGTCGGGTTCTTGAAATTAAGCTGATTGATTGGACTTTATTGTACTAAAGCCTCGTTGACACATTCACGAGTGTGGCTCTGGCCAGCCGGGTTGGTATTCGTGACACAGTCGTAGCATTGTCGTGAATATGCGTGAGATCGACCAAAATTTTCGTTTGACATTCGGTGACAAGTTTCGTGGCCTAATTTGCAAGCTTTAAAGATTTACCAGAGCAGAAAACCCCATCCATCATAGTTAGTTAGTTAGTTTATTGACCAATATTTGCAAATTTACAGTACAGTGAAAGGTACAAAATTCCCATTGGTCCACATAAAGAAGTATACTTTAGCAAACTTAAATCAAAATACTGTCTCCTAAATATTCTTTTAAGACATTTACTCTCCACAATACTGATCTGTGCGCACACACAAATACTTCGGTGTCCATTTCCACTAATTTAAAATTCAACACCCACATGTACCATATCAGCGTCACAGCCAACCGAACACTGGGGAGGAACCTGACATAAAACACATAGCGTTTAACACACTCGAGAGTCGAGACCAACATCAAAATAATGGTCCATGGTGTGGGATCCTCACACACTTGTTACTTGTGTTTCTTGTTTAATCCATTAAATTTTCAATATTGATCACAACTTATATGCCATGTTAATTGTCGATGTTTCCATGTCGCAGCAGTCAGAGAACAGAAAAGTTTTTAGTTCTTTCTTAAATTTGGAGAGATCCTTTGTTCTTCTAATATCAAGAGGGAGTTTATTGTACTGTCTTGGGGTGGCAAAACTGAAAGCGTGCAATCCAACATTTGAAGAGTACCGTGGTTCATGAAGTGTGATTCCAGAAGTGGCTCAGCGAGTGTTAACGCCTTCACCTGACTGTATTTCGTCTAATAATTCTCTCAGATACGGTGGATGGCCAGTAATCTAAGCTTGGTGTGTCAAAACACATAACTTAAATACTATCCTTGCTTTTATTGACAACCAGTGGAACTGTATCAGAACTGGAGTAATTCTCTCTCGTGGTGGAATTCCTTTGATTAATCTCGCTGCTCTATATAAGACCATCTGTAATTTCCTTAATTGGAGCTTTGGCAGGTTATAGTAGATTGAGTTGCAATAATCCACTCTTTATAATATTGTTAATCACCAATTTCTTGATAGAATCTTCATCCAGGTATTTCTTGATAAAAGCAATATTTCTAAGGTGATATCCAGCAATCCCTACAACATTATTTATCTGATATTTCAGTGTCTAAGTGGAATCCAGCAACACTCCCAACTCACGAACACTTTCAACAATATGAATTTCATTACCACTTATAGTCATATTACTGTCACTAAAATAACGTAGAGTGTCCTTCTTCCCCTAAAGCATGAATTCAGTCTTATCATCGTTTAATTTCAATTGCTTATAATGCATCCAATCCTTAACTGAATTAATAACACTATTGATCTTAGCACTTGTATTTTCAATAACAGTGATGGAAAAGTAGAACTGGGTGTCGTCAGCGAATAACTTGAATCCTACACCATGTTGTTGTAGTACAGGTAACTCACGATTTACACGAGTTTGGTTTACACGTTTTTGAAATAACGCGGGGTCCAAAATCCAAATAAATGTTTAATTTACACGTTTTTTTTCCACTTATACGCGATATTTTATGGGGTGGCCACCAGTTGTCTCACGCAACTGGACTCACACGGCACCGTGGCCACACAGCTGAGCTCAATTCTTCCCGCGCGCCGCTTGAACAACAATACAGTACCCACACTGCCACGTTACTCAACAATAAGGGTGTGCAGGAACCGGTACCAGTACAGGTACTAATGGTACCAGCTGGTACCAGACGTACTAATACTAGCCAGTCGCTCATGGTGTCCCTCATTTCTTCCTCACACGAGTGAGGCTGAGACTGAGTGCCTGAGTGGATATCTCAGCGGATCTCTCTCTCTCTCTCTCTCTCTCCACTGAATGAAGTGAATATTTATTTTTCGATAGATACCCACCTCTTGTTTGATTTACATTGTTTTTGATTTACACGACCTCTTCAAGGACACAATACTCGCATAAATCGAGAGTTACCTGTATCCTGGATAAACTAATCATATATATACAGAATAAAATAGGCCCCAGCACACTTCCTTGTGGAACTCCTCTTCTCAGAGCTTCATATGAAGAAAAACAATTTCCAATTTGCATACAATAACTTCTGTTTTGTAAAGAACTCTCAAGTTACTTTAATGTATTGTCTACCACTTGAATGTTCCTTAAATCTTTTACAAGCAATTCGTGGACAACCATATTGAATGCTGCAATAAGATCTAGAAGGACCAATATAGCACATTTACTCCTATCCATCGTTTCTAATAAATCATTAACAACAGAACAGATAGGTACGTAGTGGTTTCAATAGAAAATATTGGCCTATATGCAGGCTGACTATCAGGCAAGACATGGACCTTCTCCAAGTGTTCCATCAACTGCTCAATAATTGCATACTCTAATAACTTAGACAAAATAGTCAAATTAGATACTGGTCTATAAGAACTTACATTTTGATAATCAAGTTTTATGACAGGTTTCAGAATCCAGAAATTTACACTGATAGGTTAGAGCAAATCAAGGTAATTCTTTTTTTTTTTTACGTTTCCACCTATGGTGCTGGTAGGCTTGCATGGAGGGGCCTGATGGTATGGCCCAGCCTGTTGTGTCGCAGGCAAGTATTTATAGTTATGCCATCTTGCATTACAAAAGGTCCACCTCCCCCTCCACCACCCCAGCTCCTCCTACCCCCCAAGACAAACCTGGGAATCTGTGGGGAATCAGTTTTTTGGGGGGGCGGGGAGTCAAGTTAACTGAAAAATGAGGTAAATATGGAGAGTCACTAAGCGCCTCCAATATTGCCCCCACGAGAATAATAACCTTTCGCTTTTCCCTATTGGACACAGATGTTTCAGAGATTCGATTACATCCAGTTCTTTGGTCAGTAGCAGATCTAGCCTTGTTGGGGTGTCTTCCTCTCTGTATCGTGTCTCCTCTTTGACCCACTGGGTCATGACATTGTCCATTGCTATGTTCATTAGTTTATTGCCCCAGGAGTCTTTGTTTTCCCCTACATCCCATTCTTCCCAGTGCACCTCTTTACAATTAAAGTCCCCTACTAGTATTATGTTGTCGTTTTTGTTGATCACTGTTTGTAGGCAGTATTCAGCTGTATCTGTCAGCATGTCGCGGTGCTCATCTTCCTTCCATACCCTTGTCTTTGGAGTATTCATATGGAAGAGGCACCATGTTAAAATTTGCCACACTGCTGGTGTACGGGTGGTACAGTGATACATGTAGGTGGCCTCACATATCTTCTACTGATATTTTCATGCTGTCTGCTCTAACGAACTTGCTAACTACATGCCTCCCCCTCTCCTGTGGCCCTGCTGCACACAACTTTCTACTTTAGTTCATATCAGTACTGGCTAAATCCTTTATGCAAGAGTTAACCAGCATCTTCATTTTTTCAACCTTTACACTGGTAAACTCTGCAACAGCCTTCCTTCGTCTGTATTTCCTCCTGCCTATGACCTGAACTCTTACAAGAGGAGAGCATCAAGACACCTCTCCACCTGAAATTGACCCCTATTTTGGCCTGTCTTTACTTTTATAATTTATAGGAGCAGTGATTAGCAGGCATTTTTTCTACACTTTTTTTGTTGTTGTTGTTGCCTTTGAGCTGCATCCTTTGCTGTAAAAAAAAACAAAAAAACAAAAACAAAAAAAAAAACTAACAAACATGGATATATTCAGTTATTTAGTGCTTACCACTAGTTTTAATGAAATACTTTTGTATTTGATTGCACTTTTCCCCTGTATAAAAAAAAAAAAAACAGAACATATCATAACATGCCTTAAAAGAAGGATTCTGCCAAACTGAGAACATTGTTTTTGTCAGCCAGACTATGCCATGATTGAAGCTATTGACCTGTGCCACTTCTCTTTACAGCACGCACACCATGAATCAGCTTCAGCCACCCGAGGACTTCCCATTTCCGTTCCCTCCATATGACATCCAGAAGGATTTCATGAAGAAGTTGTTCTCTGTATTGAATGAGGGCCAACTTGGGATATTTGAGAGTCCAACAGGAACAGTAAGAGAGAGAGAGAGAGAGAGAGAGAGAGAGAGAGAGAGAGAGAGAGAGAGAGAGAGAGAGAGAGAGAGAGAGAGAGAGAGAGAGAGAGAGAGAGAGAGAGAGAGAGAGAGAGAGAGAGAGAGAGAGAGAGAGAATACTCTTAGAATATTCCCGAAAATCAAAATAGATTTATGTCATTTGCTCTTCTGTATGTGACACAATAATGTAGTTTGTTTAGGATATGGTGTGCTGTTATTTGGAAGAAATAACTATTCAGTTTCTTTGTCTATCTTACGAACTTACGAACCCTTCATTTTTTGCAGTTTAACACCAGTGAAATTAAATGAAATAATGCCAATAAAATCCAACAGAATACAGATTGATTTGTATATTATACTTATTCATAATGATAAGGTGACACATAAAAGATGCTAATTATCTTTTTTACCATTTCCAGGGGAAGTCATTAAGTCTCATCTGTGGGGTGCTGACCTGGCTCAAGCTCCACAATGACCATTACAAGGTAGACTCCATCAGCCTCTTGCATTCTAGAATAATAGTCAGCTTTGGGCAGGATACAGCTCGGGGTGGTGGAGTGTGCTGCTGTATTCATCCAGGTGTGCTCTTAAAGGAAAATATGGATATTAAATAAAGAAGAAAAGTTTGGACTTGCAAAGAAATAAACTTACTTAGTAATAGACTTACATAATAAACATAGAGCGAATGATGGTGGAAAAAAGATGGTGAACATCTCCCATTCCTGTGTATGTACATATGTTAAACGAATGGACTCTAAAGCAACTGCTCTGAACTGATTGTGTTCATAAGTAGGGGAGAGTCTGTATCTATTTTAACACTTATTTCAAAACCATTAATTTTGGAACTGTTCTTGGTGAGATCCTACTGTATTATAATCTTCAGGTGTGTTGCACAATTGGAAATATGGATCTGATATTTCCCCCAATTAGTTTTTTAAATAGGTTTAGTGTAACTTGAAGTAAAGTATATGTATATATTGATTTAAAGTATTCCCCAACTGACAGGCTGAGCTCCTACAGAAGATAGAAGATGCAAAAAAGACAGTTGATGAGGGTCCAGACTGGTTTGCTGCTGCTACCAAGAGGATAATGGAAAAAGGGGAAGCTGAAAGGTGTCAAAAGGAGTTAGAAATTATAAAGAAACAAGAAGAGCGAGTAAATGCCCTGAAGGAGCACCGCAAACTGGTCAAGGTTTGTTTAGTCCATCTCAGGGAGACTGTCAGATGCTTGCCCAAGGGAAAGAACTTTTTTTTTTTTTTTTTTTTCTCACAACAAAGGAGACAGCTCAAGGGCACCAAAAAAAGGAAAATTATAAAAAAAAGCCCGATACACGCTGCTCCTGTAAACAATCCAAAGAGGTGGCCGAAAGAGGGGTCAATTTTGGGAGGAGAGGTGTCCTAATACCTTCCTCTTGAAAGAGTTCAAGTTGTAGGCAGGAGGAAATACAGATGAAGGAAGATTGTTCCAGAGATTACCAGCGTGAAGGATGAAAAAATGAAGATGCTGATTAATTCGTGTGTAAGGGATTTGGACAGTAAAGGGATGAGCTTGAGTAGAAAGTCGTGTGCGGCGGGGCTGAATGAGGTGGGGAGGCATGCAGTTAGCAAGTTCAGAAGAGCAGTCAGCCTGAAAATAATGATAGAATATAGAAAGAGAAGCAACATGGCGGCGGAAATTAAGAGGTAGAAGACTATCAGTAAGAGGAGGAGAGCTGATGAGATGAAGAGCCTTAGACTCCACTCTGTCCGAGAGAGCTGTGTGAGTGGAGCCCCCCCACACGTGAGAGGCATACCGTATTTTTCGGCTTACAAGAGGCAGTTTTTTTCCTAAAAAATACCATGAAAAATACTTGTGCGTCTTCCAAGATGAATGTTGTATTGTGGCAGCAACGTCCAGCCTCAAGTGAGCTTGGACGGTCACCGTATTGGCTCGACCAATAGGGACGTGGATTTGTATGTTGTCATTACATTATGAGGTTAACTTAAGTAACTATTTAATTCAGCCTTTTATTTGATATAACCTCAGTACTTAACTTGTTACAAGTATTTTCAATACCATAAACCTTCCTGGAGCCAAGCCACAAACCCAAACATGACCCAAACGTCTGTTGTTTATTGTGCGTCTGGTAGCGGCGGGAGCCATTCCGGTCTTGATCTTGATGGTACAGGTGGGTTATTTCCATAGACCAGCAAGCCTTTAGATTGACTGCGTTTGGATCTGCTCGAACAATACAATAGATAGTTTTAAGAAAAGGTTACATAAATTCATGGATATGGTGAAGCTGTTCTTGTGTGAGAATGACTTTTTTTCTCAAAATTTCTCTCCAATATTAGGGTGCGTCTTCCAAGATGCAGCATCTTGTAAGCCGTAAAATACAGTACTCCATACGAGGGCGGACAAGGCCCCTGTATATGGATAGCAACTGTGTGGGGGAGAAGAACTGGCAGAGACGATACAGAACGCCAAACCTCGAGGAAGCTGATTTAGTGAGAGGTGATGTGAAGTTTCCAGTTAACATTTTGAGTCAAGGATGGACCGAGGATGTTTAGTGTTGAAGATGGTGACAGCTGAGTGTTGTCGAAGAATAGGGGATAGGTGTTTGGAAGATTGTGTCGAGTTGATAGGTGAAGAAATTGGGTTTTTGAGGCATTGAAGGACACAAGGATCCTTTTACCCCAATCGGAAATGATAGTAAAGTCTGAGGTTAAGCGTTCTGCAGCCTCCAGTCTGGAGTCATGTACTTCCTGTTGAGAGGGTCTTCTGTTGAAAGATGAATAATGCAGAGTGGAGTCATCAGCATATGAGTGGATAGGACAGTCTGTTATGGAAAGAAGATCATTGATGAATAACAGGAAGAGAATGGGTGATAGGACAGAGCCCTGTGGAACACCACTGTTGATAGGTTTAGGGGAAGAACAATGACCGTCTACCACAGCAGAGAGTGAAGGTCGGAAAGGAAACTGGAGATAAAAGAACAGAGAGAGGGATAGAATCCGAAAGAGGGCAGTTTAGAAAGCAAAGACTTGTGCCAGACTCTATCGAAGGCTTTCGATATGTCTAGCGCAACTGAGAAAGTTTCACTGAAACGGCTAAAAGAGGATGACCAAGAATCAGTTAAGAGAGCAAGAAGATTGCCAGTAGAACGCCCCTTGCGGAACCCATGCTGGCGATCAGATAGAAGGTTAGAAGTGGAAAGGTGCTATTGAATCTTCCGGTTAAGGATTGATTCAAAAGCTTGTGATAGACAGGAAAGTAAATCTATAGGGCGGTAGTTTGAGGGATTGGAATGGTCACCCTTCTTAGGCACAGGCTGTACGAAGGCGTACTTCCAGCAGGAGGGAAAGGTAGATGTTGTCAGGCAGAGGTGAAAGAGTTTGACCGGGCAGGGGTCAGCATGGAAGCACAGTTTTTAAGGACAATAGGAGGCACTCCATCAGGTCCATAAGCCTTCTGAGAGTTGAGGCCAGAGAGGGCATAGAAAATATAATTCTTAACCCTTTCACTACGGGCGGGCGAAAACGGCGTTACGTTACTTCACTAGATAGAACAATCGATGGTGTTATATTTGATAGGGGCTCACAGGAATGTGGCTACTGCAGTGTGTTGTTTATATCACATGGATCAGATTTTCTAAGCATTTAGCATTATCATTCACCCTGTTTTGGTAGTCCATCTTTTTTCGTGCCGTCGTTGATGGGACATATCCCAATGCAGTAACTTTTTTCTGCAAGTCATTTATATTTGCCTGCTTAACACTTCTGCCACTGCCCCACCCATTTCCACTTATCCACAATCACCACTTGCACTTCAAACATAAGTCCTCCTCCCAGCTTTCCATTTGTATCTGTTCTCCATATTCTAATCCTACTTCTCTCACATCCAAAAGCTGTATCTCTTTGTTCAGTTTTGTTTCCACTAGGAGTCATACATTTGACTCCCTCTCTTTTAGATAATCATTTATCTTGCAAACAGCATTTTCTGCTTTTGTTTGTGCATGGATGTTGGCATCAAACATTAGTTAATGATTTTATCTGATTTGCAGAATTCCAGAATACAGAAGCTGAATGATGAGTTTGATGATTTGTTCCAAGACTTGCATGAGGTTAAGGAGGACATTAGCCGTGAATTAAATGCAATCAGAGGTAAGCTGACCCTTCTCTAACTACTTTAACCCGTACAGCGTCAGATACATATGACGTACCTATTATTTTTTAATACCATTGAACATCAGATATATACGTCGTACGTATTTAATGTATTGTTTTTTCCCGTCACTGGAGTGTGTCGAGGGTGATTTCTGTGGTGGTGCCCTGGTAGACTGATCCTTTGGGAATACTGACCACCCAATACATTTCATTTATTGCCATAACTGGCAAGCCTGGCAGCCATTATTCTGGGTACACTTTTTTTTTAATTGTGTGGATGTTGGAGGTAGTTTTGGAGATCGTGAAGTGGAAATTGAAGTGGTTGCTGGTTGGAAAGTGGTTTGACAGTGTTGTGGGTGAGGTATAAGTGGGTATACTGACGTCCAGAACTGTCAATTTTGTTCCGGCAATTTTGGTAAGGAGGGGGCCACGTATAAACTGTAATTGCGTGAGCGAACATTCTTGTGGGCGACTGCACATTGGGTTAAACTATCAAAAAGCTCAAAATGAGTTACTCTAAAAATATATATAAGTCTGTGCTAAATATGTCAAGAGAAAACGATTTACTTGGATATGCAGCCTCAAATCCAAGAAAGACTACGGATATTAACCCCTTCGCCACTGGTACGTATGCATGTACGTGATAGGGGATGCACTACGATAAACTGTCACGTCCGGGTGTACGGGTGAACGGGTTGATGTGGAGAGCTGTGACATGGGATACGGGCGGTATATGGGCCCAGGTCGGGTAAACGGGAGCGGTGCGAAAGGGGTTAATATGAACATTTTGCTTCCCGACTCGTTCAAAAATGGCCCAAAACACTGACTTCTAGGTGACAGTATGTCAAAAGACGTTTCTTCATTTTTCATGGTTTTAAGCTGTTTTATATAAAAAAAAAAAAAAAAATTTCCTCCGGCGCTGGGGCGGGAGGAAATTACAAAATACCAAAACGCTGTACGGGTTAAACTTATGAATCTTGATATGTTGTGCTATGGCTTTGGTCAGTGAAGTTGGTGTATGTCATAGGCATATCATTGGTATAAATAGAAATTTTAGATACCTGGAATGCTGTTTAGTTCAGTAAATGTGGATCAGTATGACTAATTATCTGCAACTGCTCATAACATTTTCCTCATTAATGGTGAATATTTTCTGTCTTCTCTAAAATGATTTGACTTATTTCTAATCTGATTGCAGCGTTTGACAGACGAATGCAGTAGGCATTTTTATGAGCATGTTCATCGCTGCAAAATGCATGAAGCATATAATAAGGAAGAAGAATGTAATAAAATTCAGAACGACATGAAGGAAAAAAAAAATAAAAATCACTGAAATCCACTTTCTCTGCAACAGCTGCGATCATGCTCATAAATGTAGAGGAGTGATTGTGTTATCTAGTGGTGTAAGCCAAACTGACATGAGATCACCTATAAGATAAGAGATAGAAATTAAAGTTTGCCAAAAAATGCCTGAATTCAAGTAAAAACAACAATAATCCTGTCATCTTTAAACTAGGTCAGGAATACTGTATAATAATATTCTTTAACCCCTTCACTCCGGCGACGCCGACGTCGGCGTCTGTCGGGTGTCCAACGGTGTCACTGTTAGTCCTCTTCTAAACCTCTTAATCCTCTTCTATTTCCTCTTAATCTTCTTCTAAACCTCTTAAGAGGAAATGGAAGAGGATTAAGAGGAATTTAGGGGAGGATTGAGAGGTTTATAAGAGGATTAATCCTCTTCCATTTCCTCTTGACCCTTTTCATACTGTGACGCCGACGTCTGCGTCATGGATGGAAAAGGTTAAGAGGTAAAAATATCAGGCAGATAAAAGCCATATTTTATTTTCATTAAACGACCCCCTCAATAATTTGCATTTGGTGAATTCAAATTTTGTGAGCTTTCTGTGGCATGAATTAATCACCAAATGTGAGACTTAACTATATAGCTATGTGTGCTGCTTCTCCAGTAAGAGTATAATATAATGCTTAATTGGTTTAACAGGCGAGAATATGCTACCTCCTGAGGAAGAGACACTATTGCTGGATAACTATGACAGTGATTGTGAAGGAGAAGGGAAACCTGAACCCGAGGAAGATTCAGATCAAGGCTGTTTAAAGGTAATGCATTAAGGTGGTATTACATATTGATTTTTCTCAAAATTTGTAATTTTTGTATTCCATTTACCTCAATATTTCATGTCCTCAGTATTTTTTGTCAATATAAATCCCTCTTATCTGTATATATATTCAGTGCCCTGCTCCCTCATGGGAAGCTTTGTAGCGGTAGCTTAGACCGCTACTTGAAAGTCAAGTGGAATGCTTGTGTGCTTTTGGCCGCCGAACGAAGCTGTGAGCTTCGCCGTTTTGAGTCTGCTAGGGCAGCCTTGCGGCATATAACGTGCACTGGCGTATAACGTGCACCCCAAACTTTAAGACAACGATTTTGGAAAAAAAAATTTATGGATCAGAAACCATTATAAAATTGAAAACTAATAAAAGGTATAAAAGACAATATTCATGTTAGCAGGGTCAAGGAGGCAGCATATACAGTGTGTGTAACGTATGAGAGCAGTATATGGAGACGTTTTGAGTATGGAATTTATCAGGGAAAGGATGGGAGTAGGGCAGCGTATCTTTTACGTCTCCGACACTTGAATGTCTGAGAACGGCCGATGTATCTTACGTCTGACGCTTTATGGGTTAAGGAGCAGATCTTGAAGTAAGCCTGAAATTCTTACTACATGCAACACTAGTCCTGAGATCATAAAAGAGGGCATTTATTCTTTGAGAATATTAACCCCTTCTTTACTTCCAGATCTTTTACTGCAGCCGGACGCACTCCCAGCTTTCCCAGTTTGTGAGAGAGATTCAGAAAACCGTGTTTGGAAAGGAGGCTCGCGTAGTTTCCTTGGCCTCACGTCAGAATCTGTGTGTCAACGAAGATGTCAGCAAACTGCCCAGTATATCCCTCATTAATGACAGGTGAAGTCCTAAGTTTTGCTGCCTTTGTAGGTATCTCATTTCCTGTTATGTATCATTACTCCTCCATCACCAATGTGTGAGAGCAATAGATGTACAGCTTGGAGAGGTGGACTGAGTGAATTGCCATACAGTGTACAGTGTACAGTGGTGATATTGTGAAGAATGTGGATGACTCAGTTATAAGGTTGTGGGGTAGGTGTGAGATCATTGGTAAAATGGATTAGTAGGATTGAGTAATGCTAGGTAGGAGGGGAGGGATTATGTTGTAAAAAGAGAGTGTTTGGACTAGAACTTCTGTTTTGGCCATCCCTTTAGTGGGAGTATCCAGTGGAAACGTGGGGCCAAGATGGCCCTTGCGGAGGTAAACACAACGCCACTCCCCCTCCCACTCTCCACGGCCAAAAGCCTCATCTCCCGCACCTGCCATGCCTCATGGGATGACACACTTGCTGACACCCTCCGCACCACCTCCATGGGCCAGTACCGTACCAACTCCTCTCAACAGCTGTGGGTGAGGAAAATGTCCCGTGTCCTAGACGTGGCCCTGACGCGCCTCCGCCTGGGCCACACACGACTCAGCACTCACCTCCACCGCCTGCGCCTGGTCCCCGACCCTCACTGCCCCTGGTGCGGGACCGTCGAGGAGACCATTGAGCACCTCCTGCTGCACTGCCCACGCTTCCACTCCCAGCGAGTGCTGCTCCAACACCAACTCTGCGCCCTGGACGTGCCCACCTTTGACCTGCCCGCGCTGCTGGCGGTGGCAGGCGCCCAACCCCCACGGCAGGAATCTGTCATCTGCCTCACCTTAGCCTTCTTCATGAAGATGGGGCAGCTGACCCGCCTGTGAAGCCATCACAGGACGACACCAGGGCTCATGTGAGCGACTAGATTGCTGTGGTCCAAAACAACAACAAGAACAAGAACAAGAACTCTGAATGTGCTTTTTAATGAATAAAGAGGTTAGGAATTATGAGTGTATCAGCTTACTCAGAGCCTCCCCTGCTGTCACCACCATCGCCACCCTCCTGCACAGACCAATTGCACAGCTGCCTATCATTAAACCCAGTAAAGTCCTCGGGGTTAACAGGGCTGAGTGGGGGAACAGGGGTGATGCCACACACCTGCATTCAGCTCACCTGTGGGTGGGGGGATGACCCAAACAGAACAGTAGATCAGCTGACCTCAACAAATTATTGTCCTTCACAACAGGTCCCTCACAGTATTCCTGCAAAAGCTCATCATATAGGTGACCCTTTACCGGAAACAGCAATCAGAGTAGAAATTATTAGGGGAATGAAAACAATTTTTTTTATATATCCCTCCAAAGTTATCTAGAATTAAGAAACTGCATGAACCTTACCATTCATTTGATTCAAAAGATGTCTAGAACAAATATATTGATTTAAAGAATGCCACCTCACCTACCATGTTTGTACAGGTGCTTGGATCTGCAGAGAGGGAAAAAAAACAAAGTCACCAAGCAGGAAGGCAATGGCAACCCCAGCAAGAAGAAGCGGACGTCAGCTGGCTGCCCATATTATCGTCAAAGTGCTGTAGATGCCTTGGTTGATCAGGTTTGTTTCTGTTTGTTGACTATCCTGTCTCACTTTGATTATGACTATGTACAGTTTGAGTTTCATGAATGATTTTTTATTTATGTTGCGAATTTATTGTTCTTAACCCCTTCAACACGATGTGTATACCGCGTCCTTGCGTGCCCTGTACCATATCCGAGGACATGCATACTGCGTCCTGGCATGCTTTAGCCAATATACGGGTTATTTTATCTTTATATTTATGCATCTCAAAATTATCAATTAATTTCTGCTTCTTTATGTGCACCGTTAATTTCTGCATGTTTTCATATATAATACACGATGATTATGTTGAGTTTGTGGCTGAAAACTTATTATATTCAATATCGACATTTGAAATTTGGCACGCTCGGTGATCCTGGATACTGCGCGGGGCGCTGTTTACGCCTGGCCGTAGTGACTTTATTTATGTGTGCCACTTAATTCTGCATGTTTTCATATATAATACATGATGATTGTGTTGAGTTTATGGCTGAAAGCTTGTTATATTCAATAGCGACTTTTGAAATTTGGCGCACGCGGCGATCTCGGATACGGCGCGGGGCGCTGTTTTTGCCCGGCCGTAGTGAAAGGTTTAACACACTTGTAAGGCCTGAATCACACCCACCAACTCACCTGTGAGGTTACCAGATCCTTCCTGCCAAAAAGTGGCCCAATACCCCTTCCTCCATGGCCCCAAAGGAATGAGATACTGGTAATACTTATGGTTGTAGGGTTTTCAGAATAGGCTGGTCTGAATTGTGTCGGCTAAGGTGTGCCGGCCTGTAGTAATGTAGAGGTAGTAAGTAGATGGCATGTTGCTCGCGTGTTCTACAGCAGTGTGTATGCACTGATGAATTACCACAGTGGAGCCTCACAGCTGACTGAGCGCGTGGCGAGCTAGAGCTGGCCTTGTCTCTTACGAGACATTCTAGAACATTCTTTCATGGTTTGAAGTGAATTCGAATAGAAACTGCTAATTTTGGATGCTCCGCTTCGCTCGTGGATTACCTTCACCTCCTGGACAACCCTTAATTCCTAACATTTGCTCATTATCTCTGCCAATGAAGTTGGAGGAGGTTATATTTTCGGTCCGGTCAGTATGTTTATTTATTTGTTTGTTTGTTCGTTAACAGTCTCCTGTGCACAATTTTGCGGATATCTCAACCAATTTTTTAGGGAAGCTTCGTGTCCATCCAGAATAGAACCCATTAAGTTTTTGATGTCAAAGGTCAAGGTCGCACAAAACGTCAGATTGGCCATAACTTCGGTTCTCGTCATCATAGAGACTTCAGACTTGGTTCATATTTTAGCTCATGGAAATTTCGAAACAAATGCTTCCATATGATGCACAGGATCACAGTTGATGCCCATACCAATTTTCAGGATGATCTTTGGTGGAGGTGTGCACTCTCCGAGTGCTATGCGTCTAGTTAGATTATAATATTAGATTCTTGAGTGTATCCGCTATCTCACAGTAGCACTGCCATGTTGTAGAGGTTGGTGCTCTTAGCTCTGAATCTGTGGGCCCTGTTTCAATCCTGGCCAGGGTGGTCAGTGCACTGACTACTGGGCTGCATCCTACACAGGGGGACCTGCCGGGGGAAGGTAAACTGATAAGCTGGACATCACATCAGTTCTGTGGTCCATTTTTGCCCACCACAGACATAGATTAGTGCCAATACAGGGTTCTTTCTTTCTTTCTTTCTTTCTTTTTTTTTTTTTTTTTACAACAATGGAGATGGCTCAAGGGCAACAAAGTAGAAAAAAAAGCCTGCTCCACTCTGTCCAAGAGAGCTGTGTGAGTGGTGCCCCCCACACGTGAGATGCATACTGCATACGAGGGTGGACAAAGCCCTTGTATATGGATAGCAACTGTGCTGGGGAGAAGAACTGGCGGAGACGATACAGAATGCCCAACCTCGTACATGGTGTTGAAAGTAAGCAAAAGGAAGGAAGGTACAAAAAAGGTAAAAGGTGGTGGATGCTTCAAAGAATTTATCTTATTTTATATCTATTATATATATTTATTATGAATTAATTTAGAGGGGAACATTGTTAACGACCAAATGTGAATGGATAATATTATGTGATGACTTTCCACGTCATGAGGTTTTCTTGCTAGGTGCTGCTGGAGGTGCAGGACATTGAGCAACTGGCGACCCTTGGCAGGAAGACGAATAGCTGCCCATACTATGCTTCCAGACATGCTGTGAAAGATGCTCAGGTAATTATCTTTGTCTGTCAATTGAAATCATTTACAGGTTTTAAGTTTTAAGCCTAGATTTTTTATATTTATTTTTTTACATGTGGCCTATAGCTCTGGTAGGCTATTTAATCCATAGGGGCCTGGTGGTCGGCCCAAGCCCGTCATGGCGCAGGCATTTCAGGGGCTGCCAAGTATAGGCTGGTGGGCTTTCTGTGGACCCCTTACATTCTTATGTTCTTATGTTCTTAGGCAATTGTTTATAGTGTTGCCATTATTATTGGCTCATGCTGCCCCCCCGGAGCTCATTCTTGATTTCACTTGACAGGTTGTCTTCAGGACAGCATGTGGGTAGTCTTAGGCCACTTTGCGGTGCCAGCAGGATGTGAAAGGCTGTATGTTTTATAAGCTTAGTTGCCTCACTCTCTTGCCTTTATCTTCCACTTTCTCAGCCTCCATTTCCATCATCATATAATGAAAATATATCAGTAAATATCTTTGGTAAAAATTTAGATGTAGCGAGTATGCAGCCAGACACTGCTATGGGCGTAATCTACTCCTGATGAAGTATATGGAGGCAAGGGGTTGCTGCAAGCCTTAAAGACCCTCCTGTGTCCTTACTTTGTTTCCCCTTTCTCTTAACACATTATCTGTGTTTTGAACTGCCAGTGTATTGAGCAGATGTTTCCCTTTTTGTGTAATGGTACATCTGTGGCCCGAATACAGAAGCCCCCCTGTCATTCACGGCCAAAGCGAACCATTAAGGGCAAGCGAGCTACCCCCGCCGTTCACCCGACACATGGTGTATGCCTTGCCCAGTGGTCACCAGGCAAAGCAAGCCATGAAGGCCGAGCGAGTGACCTATCCCTGTCGTTTACCCGTGCCACATGGTGCATGCATGTCTCATCCAGCGCTCGCTCATGCACGAGGCAAAGCGAACCATTAAGGGCAAGCAACCTACCCGAGCCGTTTACCCACAACCAACCACAGAGTGCGTGTTAAAATATTACAGTCCATATTTAAGTTGTGATTTATGTGTATGTAATACTATATAACAGTGCTTAGAAATGCCTTAGAAATCCATTTTTTTTTTATTTGATCGAGATGGTAGAACGAAACCCTATTTTCCCTATTTGATTATAGTCCTGTCGATCGTGGATTCGCGGATCACGGGAATCTTGCGGAACCAAATACCCATGAACGGCGGGGGGCTTCTGTATCCCTTGTTCAAACCTTTGGAAATGTGTGTATAACCAATTTGTATTTATTATGGCTACAGATGTGTTACAGTGGTATCAGATTATAAAATAATATTCATCATTATGTAAATTATGTATTTATAATCAGCCAGAAAGAGAGAGAGAGAGAGAGAGAATACCTCACCACCAGCTTGCACGCATGCGCCGATTGATCTACTGGAGCGGTATCCGTTAGAACGCCGCGCTGCATGGCTTCACGGCCAAACAGGCAGCAGTTCGAGCCCCGCTCAGCCCTGATTCTTTCCGTTGACTAGGAGTGGTTATTGTCCCCTCTTGAGCAAGGGGGATGGGGGTGTGATGTGTGAGGTCCTGGCAGTACCCAGAGATCGACTATAATAAGCACTTGCACACGTCGTGAGGGTACCTGCTGGCGAAAGTTGAGTCCAACTTGTGATCAAGCCGTGGTGAATTACACAGAGTGTAAAGTGATATCTGAAAATAATCTAGTATTATTGAAACCACATGTTATGATTGCATATAAGAAGTGCAGTGCCACAATAGAGCTGCTGGAACAGCAGCGACAGTCCCAATAGGGTGTCTGTTTGTGCTGTTGCGACTGCAAAACTCTAATAAAAAGTTCTCATGGGAGAATTTGTTCTTGGCTGCAGAATAATTTCTTTTGTTACTGACATTAATTTTCTTAGAACTATCCATGCTTCAGAAACCGTGTATAACCCTGCTATGGCAAACTACATTGAAATGGGACATTTTCATATGTCCCCTGATGGGATTATTTGGTCACCAGGATGTATTAAAATGTCCCTGGATTGTAAAGGTTAATGTTGTATCCTGTCTTCATTATCTCTGGTGCAGGTAGTGGTTCTGCCCTACAACATGCTGCTCCATCGTGGTACAAGAGAAGCCTCGGGCATCAAACTCAGTGGTAATGTGGTGATCATAGATGAGGCTCACAACCTTCTTGAGACTATCTCCAGCATCCACTCAGTGTTTCTCTCTCTGCGGCAGGTAAGGTGGGAGGTGGAAGAGGAGCTAGAAAGTGGAAGGGGCTTGGTCAAGGCCATCTCTATCTGAGGGCCTGGGTGTCAAACCACGGAAACATCACAATGTGAGGCAGCCTCTGCACAACCTACAGTTTCATTTGTCTTCCAGATCTATTGCATATTTACTTTTGTTACTATTGTTTAAGTCACTCAATGAAAACAGCAGTAACAATGATATTGATGAACGTAGAGTTGCAACAGATTCACAGAAATTCTCTTTTCTTCCTCTCTAGACAACTCTGCAGAGGCTGCCTCACACTATGTTGTTTTCATGGCTTAGGGTATGCTTGGGTGGGCACTAGAGGGGGCTTGAGCAGGAGTAATCACATGACCCTGCTGTTTTACTCGCTTGAATGTGGTTAACCTGTGAGGTAAGCAATACACCTCCAGTCAGCACGAATCAAACAACACAGCACAATTACAGACACATCAAGTATACCAAATTTCACCTTATCCTACTAGACAATTAACAACAGAAGATAGTTAACTTACAATCCTGAGGGGTCTAATAACAGCCTTGCAGTTTCTTTCCCTTTCTCATCCACCATGGGGATAGAAGCCTCCTTTTTCTTTCCCTCTTCTTCATCTCTGCTGCCGGGTGGTCCTTTCCCTGACACTGTCTTTTCGCTTGTGTCTCCTCACCTGAGGTGAGACTTGCTTATGCCTCTTCATCTGACCCTTGGGTCAAACATGATGTTCGTCACCCCTCTTTTTATCTCCCCTTCCCTCTTATGCTGAGGTCTGCCTCTTTGGAGCGTAAACAGTCTCTCTGATCATCCCGATCCTTTTCCTTGCTCCATCTTTACTACCAGAGTCCACTGTTACATTATCTTACCTTATCCTTGCTAATCTTACAGCAGTATATGTCCAGACATTGACATTACACCTTATGTTATGCTTCATGTCCTTAAATTATCCTTACATTCAAGCTCTTACAGGATCCTTACATTTCATGTGTTTACATTTTCTTTTCATTATTCTCACACATCTGTGACACTGCCATAGGTGTGACTACAGGGGGAGTATTGGCATCTTACAAACAGCAGTGAGGACTGGCTTGTCAACCAAGGCTTGTAAATAAAAACACTCGTACAATAAGGCACTCGTAAACTGAGGTATTGCTGTAGTGGGAACCTGGCCCTAGGTCGTGCGCGTGATGCCAACAATATGTAGACGTGACAAGTACATGTCAAAGTAGTGCGTAATTTGGGGCGATAATGCATTAAAGTCGAGATGGTAAGAATCTGGACTAAGCGCAAAACTTGAGGATTGTGAATCTTGGGTAGCGTGAAACTCAGGAGGGTACTGTGAAGTGCATTCAAACTGTAACAAAAGTAGCATGACAGTCCTTCTCTGCTGGTAATTAATGGGAAAATTGTAACAAATCAGTTACATATAATTTGTTGAAATTTTCCCATACTAATATTTTTCAGCTCTAAATATTAAAATACCTTTAGAAAATTGAGAACACTAAGCCTATTATTTCCCTAAATTGGGAGAAATCAAAGGATGTTTATGATAAATCTCGGAAATTTATAATTGTCTAAATATTAACAGTTAGAACTGCATTCTAGAATTTCCTTTTATTCATTAATGTTGGTCATTCCTGACTTCACAGCTCCAAGGAGCTCATGCCCAGCTGAGCCAGTACCTTCATCGTTACACCAAGAGGCTCTCCCCCAAGAACTTGCTCTACATCAAGCAGATTCTCTTCTTCATGCATTCCCTCATCAAGATGCTGAATGAAGGTCTGTCTTCTTGTCAGGTTGAATGTATAAGTGTTGTTCCCCACATGAACAAATAAAAATAACAAGGGATAGACAAGGGGCAGCTGTCCCCTTCTATGCTAAACATTCTCAATCAATACTCAAAATCTCAACTGGACACTTCATGTCTCATCTCTTACTAAATCAGCTTTCTTGAGGTTAGGCATTCTATGCTGCCTCCACCAGTTCCTTTCCCCTTCCCAGATGCTATCCATATAAAAAGGCCTTGTATAGAGCATGCATCTCATGTGGATGGGAACTCCATACACACGCAGTCCTTTTGGATAGAGTGAAGTCAAAGGCTTTCTGTCTCATCAACTCCCCTCCTCTTATTGATAGTCTTCTCCCTGTTAAACTCCGCTGCAATGTTGCCTCTCTGTCATCTATTGATATTAATACTTGCTAACTTCATGTTTTCATCCCTCCCATGGCCCCATTGTACATAACTTTCTACTCTTGCTCATCCCTATACTATCAAAATCTCTTTTGCAAGAGTTAACCAGCATCTTCATTCTTTCATCCCTTTCTCTGGTAAACTATTAAACAGCCTCCCTTTGTCTATATTTCTTCCTGCTTATGACTTGAATTCTTTCAAGGAGGGAGTATCAAGACGCCTCTCCAGATGACTCCGGCCTTCCTGTGGAAAAATCTTCAACTGAAAACTGTTTTCAGGAGCAATGCCATTGTGGCCTCTTTTGTTTCTTCTTTTTTTTCTATAAAAAATAAAAAGCATCTACATTGATTTAGGTAAAAGTATCTGTTACATTAATCTCAAGTTAGAAGAATGTGAATGGAAACACTGGGTTCTTTACTTAAGACCAAGAACTGTCAGTAATTTTTTACTGAAAATAAGTTTATATTTTCCACCCAGGTTCCAGGGATGGAAAGAGTGCCATGCCTGCGTCCACACCCACATCCAGGATGCTGGCAGTGCACCAATTTTTAGCAGAGACTCTAACTGACAAACTTAACTTTTTCAAGTTAGTTCAGTACATTGAGAAGAGCAAGATTGCCCACAAGGTAAAGGTTTACCATATTTTTAAATTTTAATTTCTTCCATAGTTTGCTGTTACAATAAAAATGTCAAATGCTCGAAGGTACGTATGATAGAAGGACTTTCCATTTCTGAGTTGTACAATGAACTGTGTTTTGGATTTACAGTGTACAGTGTTTTGGATGTATGATGAACTCAACCTTTCTGCTATGATGAAAATAACCTGTTTGTTGGGAGGGTAAATGTGCAATGGAACTTGATATTTTCTTTGTTTGTATTTCTTTAATTTTTTAGAAAGGTTCATCTTAACCCTTTCATTGCTAAGCGCTCGCAACAAGACTATCCCCTCAGGCGCGCTCGGGCACCCCAGCGGGGGAAGGGGATCTCTTTTAACCACTGTATCTCAAAAACTATTCATCACAGCTACAAAACAAAATCACCATTGGAAAGAGGAGGCCAAGATCTATAAGATTCGGTTATGTAAGCCTCTCCTGCGAATGTACAGGCACGTTCAGGGGGTGTTTTTTGCTGTGAGTGCGACTGCCGTTCGAAGCGAGCTTTTAGCACCACCAGCAAGTGACGCTAGTGCTCGCTCTCTTAATCTCTGTATCTCAAAAGCTATTCATCACAGCTAAAAAACAAACAAAAAAAAACATTGGAAAGAAAAGGCCAAGATCTATACGATTTGGTAATGTAAGCCTCTCCTGCGAAAGTACAGGCACGTTCAGGGGATGTTACCTGTGAAGACGTGCATTTATACATGCGTGACGGTCAGCCGTAAGGCAACTACTGTAGATCTCTCGATGATGGGGTGCTGGCAGGGCAGTATTGCCAACTGCAAAATTTACAACTATTTGGTCAAAATATCAGTCATGTGATAGGTGAAGCTATGCAAAAATGTCACTATATTGGACAACAACATCCACCAGTTGCTCGTCCGTAGATTTTCCGAGCTGGGCTGACATGATTTTCCACCAAATTTAGTGGAGAACCCACTCAATTGGCAATCCTGTGTTGTGAGAAATATTGTTGGAACACTCTCATACGCGGGAGATTTGAGTGCAGCTGGAGCTCGCAGTGAGCGTTTACCTCAATGATATGAAGTGCTCCAATCTAAACTAGTGATATCCCAAATTACAGAAAGCTTGATTCACTTTAGTAGACTTGAATTAGCATGAGGCATTTTTCTGGTATTTTTTATTCTATATTGTGAAATTTTCAACTAAACCTTAATTTAGATGAAAAGAAGGGATTCCCATCAACCTCATCTATACAGTGTCTCGGCTGTTCAGTTACTGCTAATTTAGTATCCTAAACACTGGGACTTGAAATCAGTGGAAATGGGGATATAGTCTTGCTCACCTTAAAGTGCGGCTCTGTAGGTGCCCTATGAGGAACAACCGGGAGTACAGCGTTGCCATGTTTTTAACCCCACATTGGTTGCCTCTCTCTCTCATGGCGTTACCTACCACGTGGATTTGAATGTTTTTTATTTTTTTTATTTATTTATTTTTTTTTTTTTTATCAGACTATTTTAACGTACAATTCTTCACAATATAATCTAACTATAATTGTGAAACTACTTACACATCCCAAAATGAAAGGGGAACTCAATAATAAGTATAGCATTTTTTTAGCAACACTGTAAAATATATATGCCATGTTTCTTTATATGTTTATAAATATCTCATCCATAATAAGTTAACTGTTCTTTCATATGTTATAATACTAAGATTAAATGTGTATCTATATTTGCTGATCATATTTGCCATGGTTTTACTTATATTAAAACATTTATACATCGCGGGCTTTGAGACATGTGGCAATGCTGTACAAGGGGATCCCCCTACGCTGAACCCCCCCCCAACCACACGTTTGGCTGAGCCAGACTATAACAATACCCGTACAGTACTGACACAAGAGGCCAGAGGAACAGGCATGTAGGGGTGCAGCCAGCCTCACCTACTGACTACTGTCCCCTGGGAGCCTTGTACATGGCAGAAAGGAGGTGAGGTAGGACCAGTGGAAGGTACAAGAGAAAGAAAGAGCATTGTAGAGAGTATGAGAAGTAGGGTGGTAGAGGTGGAACTGAGGGTGGGTGTAGTTGTAGCCTGGGAGTGTTGTAAAGTACTATGTCCTCTTACAGCTCCACTCCTTCAGTCAGCATTTTGAGGGTTCTGTTAAGGTCAGTCAGCCGTGCAAGAAGCATGCTGTTACCTCACCAACTACCTCCACCTCTTCTTTCCTAGCCAAGTTGTCTGCCAGTAAACATGTGCCGGCTAAGCTTAAAGGAGGTAAGATTACAGTTTACAATCAATTTTTTTTTTCAGAAAAGGGGGCATTTCAAGGTGAAAAAGAAGCCTGCAATAAAGCTTCTCCTGCAAATAGTGCTAGTAGAAAATTTTAAAAGAGAAGCCAAAATCATTTGGAGAGGTGTATTGATACTTCCCTCTTAACCCAGTAGCTGCGGGGATCATGTTTCTTAAAGGCCCCTCTAAGCGAATTAATGAGAAAAAAATCATCACTCACGCAAATTATTATATAATATATATCAACACATTTGTGATCAGTTTATGCATCCTCTATTTTGAGAGGTTATTTCAAGTTCACAGGAGGTGGAAGGACGGGGTGAGGAGGGAGGAGGGAGAGCGGGGCACCATTGACAGATTGTCGTACTCAGAGCATAGTATTTACCAGTTTCTGACTGCTATTGTGCATGGTGACAAAACTGATAAGTACGAGTCTGATGAATATTATTATTGTGATTATTATCAGACCAGTGACTGACAATGATAAATCATACATCAGTGATGATCCTGAGGAGGAAATGAGTGATATGGGTGACCTTGGTGACGACTGACAGTGTTGGTGTGGCGGGTGACGTGTGGGTGACACTTGGTGATGGAGATAATGTGCTGCCGTTTACAGGGCATGTGGGACTAATTCACCCAACTATCTCGTATAGAAAGCAGTTTATCACTAGGGATCAGTTACTACACCTGAGTTTCATCAGTAATGTTGGTAAAAGTGCCCACATATTCATTCTAACATGTCTCATATAATTAACTGCATTTTGTTCTACAAGTTTACTCAGTAAAAAGATTTATTTTATGTTTACCCACTAGTGTATTCCTAAATTTTGCCTATATCATGTGAAAAATCATTTTCTTACTTTTCCATTGATATATAGTTTTACATAATTTGGGTGCCAACATGTGTGAAGGAGTAAATCAATACAATAAATCTCATTCACTTTTGATCCCATTTTTTTATGTCTGGGTCAGAAGGGTTAAGGCCTAAATGAAGTAGATAGCATTTTGGAGTTTTGAGTTATGATAGTTTAAATGTCTCAAAACTGCGACTGTGATTACCTCTGTTTTTTGGTTTTGGCTCTTGTCGTTCTCTTCTTTTCAGCACCTCATAAAGTAGTTACTCTTACTAAATCTGGTGCATTCTATATGCAGAAGACAATCAAGGAGAGATGAACAAGAAATTTGAAGAACAGAAGGAAGAGGAAGAAGTGGTAATGGGATCCCCACTGATGCAAGTCCTAGAGCTCTTGAAGGCTTTACAACATCCCACGGCAGATGGAAGAGTTGTGGTGACTATGAGCTCCACCCCATGCCACTCATCCATCAAATATATGCTCCTTAATCCTGCCTCACATTTCCATGATATTGTCACTAAGTGCAGGTAAGTTACATATCCCCATCTTCATTTATGTTCTTTCTATTTATTTATTTATATTGTTCTTTTATATATATATATATATATATATATATATATATATATATATATATATATATATATATATATATATATATATATATATATATATATATATATACACACACACACACACACATACATACATACATACATACAGCAGGCACACCTACTATGCGTCTTCACACCACTTGAAACGCCTACTACGCGAGGACCTAAAAATATAACCCACAAACTCAAAGTGCACGAGTTGAACCCACAATGCGGAGGCAGGGAATGAAGGAACTGTCAAATTCCAATGAGTCAAACTGAACGCATTGAGACAGAAAAACAGAAACAGGCGATGAAAATGTAGCATACCATGTGGAAGGGCACTGTGGAATGTGCATGGCACACCTCAGACTTATGTTTGTTTTCAATTGGTGCCGCCAGCACCAATTCACCGCCTTCACCAAACCACAATGACACTCCAGTCAGTCATTCAGTCAAAACAAGAGAAATAGACAGAAACAAGCACTGAAAATTAGAATAAACACAATAACGTGTGGAAGGGTGCTGTGGAATGCTCATGGCGCACCCTTTACTTGTGTTTGTTTACAAGCGGTGCCACCCACGCCAGTCCACCACCACATCACGTCGACACTCCAGTTGGTCAGAAATAAAACATAATAGAGAGACACAGAAACAAGCGCTAAAAATGTGGGATAAACACAATAACAAGTGGAATGGTGCTGGAATGTGCATGGTGCTCCTCATAAACCACTATAAACTATAAACACTCGCCTGCGCCAGAACGGGCTGGGCCGACCATCAGGCCCCACCTGGAAGAAGCCTTGGGCCGACCATCAGGCCCCACCAGGAAGATGCCTACCGGCGCAACAGGCAGCGACGTGGTGCTGCTCGCACAAACTCACCGCCACGTACCACCACACCACGCTGTCATTTCAGTCGTCAGACAATATTAAACAGAAAAAAAACAAACAGACTATGATAATGTAGAGTAAACACAACAGGTGTAAGGCCACTGTGGAGAGCATATGGCACACCTCATGCTTTCCTTTGTTTAGCAGCACTGCCACTCAGTGCCTCCACCACCATCTCACCTTCAGCACCTTGTTGCCATAGTCATTTTAAGATTATTTACTATATTATGTCTAATTCACATCAGTATTGTATAGGCATATATAAGCATGAACTGCGTTATTCAACTCCTTTCAACAGAAGACCCTCCCAACAGGAATTACGAGACTACAGACTGGAGGCTGCAGAATGCTTAACCTCAGACTTTGCTGTCATTTCTGATTGGGATAGGAGGAACCTGGTGTCCTTCAATGCCTCAAAAATTGAAATCTCCACCTATCAACTTGACACAATTTCCCAAACACCTATCTATTACTCATTACATATATACAAATTTATGGCAATGTGAGGTGCAGAGATGCTTCAAAAATTTGCTATCAGGCATGTGTCAAGCATGTGTCTGCTGCTTTATGGATGAATGGACTTTTAATGTAATTAAACTGCTGATTTTTGTGCTACTGTACTATGAACGTGGGATGAATTTGATGATATAGATTCGAGGAGAATTTATAATAAAACAAGAGGAAGAAGCCATATCAAAATGCAGGGACAGTTGGTGTGTTTTTTTAATTTACTTTCTACTCCCCAACTTCTCTATGGCAAAAAAAAATGGGGGTTTTCAAACCTATGTTTCTATTTTAGTGTTTTTTTTTTTATTTCAATCTTAAACTCTAGTGTTTTAATTTTGTGTTCAATCTGTGTCATTTCTTGTGCTATGTCTGCTCCTCTGCAGCACCTTTGGGTGTTTTGTGGGGTTTCCACATGTGACCTTCACCCTGTCAGGGAGCTCTTGTGGTTTGTACAATGATAATAATAATAATTATAATAATAATAATAATAATAATAATAATAATAAGTAATAATAATAATAATAATAATTAATATTGTTTTCTGCTGTAATATATTTTTTGTGGATGATAACTCATATATAAAGATGTTGCTAAATCAGGAGATAATTTGGAAAAGATACCACAGCAAAGAATAATGTAGTATTTCACATACCAAGAATAAGGTAGTAATGGGTGTGTCCCACTTTGTGAACCAAAAAATAATTGTGTATGAGTAATTGATGACAGCAACTTTGCAACATTGTTGCTTTCAACAAGAATCTGATTATAGCACATAACTTCCGAACTCTTCTCAGGTCCGTGGTGGTGGCTGGGGGCACCATGCAGCCCTTCAGTGAGTTCCGGGACCAGCTGTTTCTTTCAGCTGGAGGAGAAGCAAGCCGTGTCCAGAATTTTTCTTGTGGCCATGTGATTCCTGCTAACCAGTTACTCCCTGTTGCACTTCCTCAAGGACCCACTGGTGTCACTCTTGACTTTACATATCAACATAGAGCCGACCCCAAAGTGGTAAGTGGAAAGTGTATGATATTTCATATGAGGCAATATCTGCAAGATTAGATAACAGCATTAATAACCTTTGGTAAAAAGACTACTGATTCCTCTCGTGTTGCAGCTTGATGAACTGGGCCGAGTGTTGGTGAATGTGGTCACAGTTGTGCCTGGTGGGGTGGTGTGTTTCCTCCCATCTTACGAGTATGCAAGGAAGGTGTTTTCTTACTTTGCCTCCTCTGGTGTCCTGACAAGACTTTCTGCCAAAAAGAAGGTACATAAGGATATCCTGTGAATGATCATATATATGATTATTTATTTATATTTTTGTGCACAAGTTCAAAACAAATCCAATGGAAATCATTAAATCTAACACAAAGAAAGAGAATTTCAATACTAAACAGATAAAATATAGACAAAAACACTGGCCATTTTTTTCCAACCGTTGGGGCCACAGGCAACCGTGGTTGCCCGTATGCCCAACCATTGGTCCCATCCGTACAGATGGAAAACCGCGCGGCTGTATGTAAACAAACAGACGACAGCAGTGGCTGAGGAGTGAGGAGCAGTGGAAGATGGCCCACCAAGAGACTTGTAAAGTGAACTGACAGAGCTGCTTTGTTTACTGTTTGATTGACAAGACAAGAGAACACCCCCCGTCCAGGCTTTAAAGCTGTGATCATGCCCACAACTGCTTCTTCCTCTCAATTAACTGCAGCAACAAGTCCATAACTTGGGGGATGGCAGCACAATCCACAACAGTCCTTACTTTAGTAGCAGACAGTGCCATGTTGATACAGGGTGACTGCCTTGTTTATGTTGTTCATAAGGGCAAGCAACCATGGCCATGGCCATCTCTACAGCAACATTTGCTTGCCTCATCTGCTAGATTTTATAATTAAGTGTTTCTAATAAATGCTTTAATTAGCCACATTATTGATGAATATAGGGCAACGTCTGAAATTTGCTCTGGCAAATTGTTATACTTATATAATTCTGTGTTAAAAAAAATCCCCCAAAATGATAAAATATGGCCACTAAAACCCACAGTTGAGGGAAAATATGGCCACTAAAACCCACAGTTGAGGGAAAATATGGCCACTAAAACCCACAGTTGAGGGAAAATATGGCCACTAAAACCCACAGTTGAGGGAAAATATGGCCACCAAAACCCACAGTTGAGGGAAAATATGGCCACCAAAACCCACAGTTGAGGGAATGAATATTATGTGATATGAATAATGTTCTAGAATCAGTTGTGTTCACTCTAGCATACTCATCTGTACCTGAAATTTGTATTATCACAGCTGAGAATTGTGAATTGCCTTTTACTTTTTCACAATGAAGTTTTTTGCCTTTCAGTCTTTTAATTCTTTAATCCTCTTACAGGTATTTCAAGAACCAAGGAAATCTAATCAGTTGGATGCAGTGCTGAATGAATATTCAAAAAACATCAATCTGACAGCCTCCAGCACCAGTGGGGTTACTGGCAGCCTGTTGTTTAGTGTTGTAGGTGAGTTACAATCAAATCTTGTTCCAGCAACTGTTAAGATCAATTCACACCATATGCCAACAGTTTCAGTCCTTACTTCTAACCTGCTTATCATGACAGTTGTACAGCGGTGCACTGACTTTCGTGCCTAATTGGGATGATTGTCATCAGTGTGAAAATCAAATCTACGAAGCTATATGCATTGACCTTATGTGAAATTAGCCAATCAGTGTCCAAGGACATGTTCAGTCCACCCGTTTGCCGCACAACTGATATATATATCATATATATATATATATATATATATATATATATATATATATATATATATATATATATATATATATGTATATATATTTTTTTTTACGTCGTTGCCTGTTGCGCTGGTAGGCATCTTCCTGGTTGGGCCAGATGGTTGGCCCAAGGCTTCTTCCAGGTGGGGCCTGATGGTCGGCCCAGCCCGTTCTGACGCAGGCGAGTGTTTATAGTGGCGCCATCTTGCATTGGGTCATGGTGCCCCCCGGAACTCGTTCTTGATTCGCTTGGACGGCTTCCTCTAGAGTCCGGGTTGATGGGTGGTCTTCAGGACAGCATGTGGGTAGTTTTAAGCCACTCGGCGGTGACTGAAAAATCCGAGTGGTAGCGTGGGGATTCGAACCCGCGTCGTCCATCACGCGGTGAATGTGGGCCCAGTACGTTACCAGTTCGGCCACCGCTCGCTGCGAGCGTTTAGCAATGAAAGGGTTAAGTATGATATGGAGGCGTAATATCGTATTTTGGAGGCGCGAAGTGATTCTCAATAATTACCTAGCTTTTTATGTGTCTAGCCATGTTTACTAGACGTGCACTTTTTTGTAAGATAAAAAGGTTTCTTTTGATATGAATAAAAGTTCTTCTATCAAAGTTTTGGGCAATTTCATCATTAAACTTGCATTTAATTTGTTTGTTGTGTTTCTACTGAATTATTCAAATCACTGGAATTTTGTTTTTCTCTTTTCTTATCATTGATGTACCACTGGTGGTACATGTGGCAGTTATTGGAAGTTTGCAACGTACCACTAGTAGTAAATATGGAGGTTAATGTGTTAAAGACGTTGCTGACAGATTTTGGCTTTTATATGGGTGTTACTCTTTTCACTCAGTTTAGTTTCTTCTTTGGCAAATGTTATACTTGATGGTTTCCACATAACCAGGAGGAAAAATGAGTGAGGGGATCAACTTCAGTGACGAGTTAGGCCGATGTGTTGTGATGGTTGGACTGCCCTACCCAAACACTCACTCCCCTGAACTAAAGGAGAAGATGCTCTACCTCAACAGGAATGTGGTGAGTCACAAAACATGAGACATTGTTATTTTCTTTGTCTCCTTCAAAGTTAAAAAAAAATCTTGTTTTCAGGATCTGTCATTATTTATCTGCTGCTGTATATCCATAGAACAGTTACTGTATTTGCCAAGGTAAAAAAAGCACTGGCTTACTGTTATCTATTATAGGAGCGGCAAGTAGTGGGCTTTTTTTTTTTTTTTTTTACTCTTTTTGTTGCTCTTGAGCTGTGTCCTTTGATGTGGAAAAAAAACAAAAAAAAAAACAAACAAACTGGCTGGGTCCAGCATGATGATGGGGGTGCAGCCCACACTGGACGAATCTACCCAAGGCAGCCGACACCCACTATGAGCTAGTATCGTGCAAGTGCAAAAAGAGCTGTCTGAAACGTTGCAAGTGCAAAAAGGCCGCAGCACTTGAATGCACAGCTTTGTGTGTGTGTGTGTGTGTGTGTGTGTGTGTGTGTGAGGGAGAGTGCTCACAAACTTGAGAGAACATTTTGCAAAATGGCAGCTGTCTTTAAACTTGTGGTGGCTACAGTTTATGTTTTCCTTAATTCAGTTTTTGATAAATGTTCAGACCAATGTTAGTGTTTGTATTATCCTTTGACTGGTACACTCATGTAAGGGTTTGTGAAATTATAGTAACCGCTAGCAGTCATTTTAGAAAATGGCTACCACAGTCATCAGGGACTTTGTTTTAAATGACCTAATATCCAAATCTGTTCATAATAGGATAGTCTACTATAATCTGTTCACTTAAGCTAGATTCCTGGTGCCTAGGCAGGTTGGAAAGCTTGCAGCTGATTGGCTGCTCCGCTCTCCCGCTAACACTCATGTCGGACCACATCTTGCATGCTCAAGTGAGACATGTTTCTTTATTACATGCCATAGCTCACCTCATATACGAGCTAGCCAGTTTTGGTTGACACCATCAGACTCAGCAGTGACTGTAGAATCAAGATTTATTTTAAAAACTCGACAAAACAAATAAGAAAATGGTATTACGATGAGTTGAACCATAAAGATGTTAAAAAAATGTTTATAACATGTTTTAATTATGCTCACTGTTTTCAACAGTTGTTCATTGACTGCAGAAATATATTATTACATTAAGTAGGAAAATTTCTCGTGAACACGATAGTGTGATCAGAATGCGGTTAAAGCTCTACGTATTGAAAACACAGAGTCATTTATAGCAACATTTCACTCGCCCCAACCATCACGGCGCTCGAGACACCCTGTATGATGATGTTAAAAAAAATGAGTGTCGCGCACGCCATGATGGTTGGGGCGAGTGACATGTTGCTATAAACAACCCTGTGTTTTCAATATGTGGAGCTTCATCTGCATTCTGATCACACTATCGTGTTCATGAGAGATTTCCCTACTCTTCTGAGTCTGATGGTGTCAACCAAAACTGGCTAGCTCTTATATGAGGTGAGCTATGGCATGTAATAAAGAAACATGTCTCACTCGAGCATGCAAGATGTGGTCCGACATGAGTGTTAGCGGGAGAGCGGAGCAGCCAATCAGCTGCAAGCTTTCCAACCTGCCTAGGCGCCAGGAATCTAGCTTAAGTGAACAGACTATAGCGTGCCAAATTTGGTGCTTTCCTCTTAACCCTTTCCTTGCGCGCAGTGTGGATGCGACTATCCCCTCAGGCGCAGTTGGGCAGCCCAATTAGGGGTCTCTTTTAACCTCTGTATCTCAAAAACTATTCATCACAGCTAAAAACCAAAAACACCATTGGAAAGAGGAGGTCCAGATCTATAGAAGCCACGTGAAACTGGCCGATCGGGTAGTGATGTGATGTGATGGTGTCGGAGGTATTGCCTTTACAACGGCACCTCGTGGCGGCTGTGGGGTTAGCCTCGCGCCGCATCTTACCACACACTCTCAACACCTGTCGCTTTCTCTGCAGCCACCACTACCCCATAGGCCAATTTCACGTCGAAAACTATAGCGTCGATCGCCGCCATTGGTAACGATCAAAACAAACAAAGTGACTGTGAAAGCAGCCCTTATTTACTTCACAGTGCGCACTTATACACTTCACCCTGAACTTAGGTGTTTTTCTGTTCTACAACTACAATCTTTCTCTTTACCAATACCTTCTTTTTACCCCCTCCCATGCCACCCCCCCATGGTCATGACCGCAGGAGCTATATGGGTCTGGTTGGCATCAGTAGATGACATACTTCTACTCTTCATGACTGCTAAAGAGCAAATAATATGATGATGGTGACTACATGGTGCGAAAGAGGGATGATGTTGCCACACAAGGTTCATTGGAATATACTTTGGCATTGTGGGAAATATAAATATTCACCTTGGAACATGCATCATTTTAAGATGTCTGGTGCAGTCTAACTCATAGCATCTTTAGATGTCTGGTGCAGTTTATGGGCTAAAGCTTGTAATACCACTTACACAGGAAATGTGAAAGCACCATAATTTTATCTTTATTTCCTAGAAATTTTCTATTTTATATTTTTCATGTTTTAAACATATCTGGAATGACCACATCATATTTAAAGTTATCAACTTACATGCTTGCAGAGTGATTTTTTTATTATTTTTTATTTTTTTCAGTCCACAGGTTTGGAAGGGAAGACAGCAGGATCAGTCTTCTATGAAAACCTGTGTTTTAAAGCTGTCAACCAATCCATAGGGCGAGCCATCCGTCATAGGTGAGTGTGTAATTCAAGTATGTTAACCCTGTCAATACGGTGACGCTGATTTCGGCGTCACAGTATGGAAAAGGTTAAGAGGAAATGGAAGAGGATTAATCCTCTTCTAAACCTTTTAATCCTCTTCTAAACCTCTTCTAAACCTCTTAATCCTCTTCTAAACCTCTTAATCCTCTTCCATTTCCTCTTAAGAGGTTTAGAAAAGGACTAAGAGGAAATGGAAGAGGATTAAGAGGTTTAGAAGAGGATTAATCCTCTTCCATTTCCTCTTAACCCTTTCCATACTGTGACACCGATGTCTGTGTCATGTATTGAAAGGGTTAATAATAATTTGTAAAATCTTTATACAGTACAACTTCGTTTATCCAGCACGAACAAGGGGGAAACTCATGCCAGATAAACCGTTTTGCTGTTGTTTTGAGACTTAATCCCATAGAATTGTTTTTTTTTTATGTCCAAGCCTATATCGCTGGTTGGGCGTGGTGATCAGCCCAAGCTTGTCATGGCGCAGGCAAGTGTTTATAGTGACGCCATCTATTTTCTTCTGGTAGCGGCGAATTCAAACCCACATCATCCAGAACGCAGCGAAACGCGGGACTGGCACGCTAACCACTCAACCACTGCCTCCCCTATAGAATAGAACCGCTATAGAATTGCTAATAAAGTAAATACATTCTACCCTTCCGAATAACAGGCCTAATGGTCCAGTAATAACGGTGAATGGCAGGTCTGAATACGTACGGTGGCACAACACACTGGTCTATGGCATGGTGCACTACCTTACACTGCCCATATTTCTTGACTATGTCATCGTTTATAAGGTACAGGTGGTTTTCTTACTTTGCGGGTTTTTACTTTGCGAATCTTCTAGTCTGCGAGTAATTTTTTGGGGGAGGGGGGAGGGAAATATCATGAGGAAGTAGTGGACACGAATTTATTCAATTTTCGACCCTTTTGAGTCGGTTTTCGAGCCTGGTCGCTAATTAAAAAGTAAAGCCCTTGCATTTTGCCGTCGGTTGATAATAACTTTTCTGTAGCCCCAGAAATAAGGGAGTTATGGCGATTCGCACCAAAGTGGTTAATTTTTCAAAATTCGCAGCTTAATGACGAGGGCATACAAAATCAAAAGAGAAAGACGTCCATTACTTGAGATGTTTCTGGACCATTGAATCATTCCTCTGGACTTGCAGGTCATGGACTGTGTAGCTACATCCAACCAGGGAAGGAAGACAAAACATCTGGCACAAAATCCTAGGTGCCATTAATTTTAATTATGAGCAGTGGGCAACTAAATTTGATTACCGTAAATAATTTTAAAATCGTTAGTATTGTTATCATATCGTATCTGTCCAATTCTTAAAATTCATTCTGTGAAACCCCATTTAATTTTTCACAGTATTCTTTCATCCCTTCCACTGGTAAACTCTGGAAGGTCATCTTTTGGCACCTTTTCTGTCTACTGTTTGTTTGGGGCAGTGTTGTGGGCATTTTTCTCATAATAAATGTTACCTTTGCCTTGCCTCCCGCACTATAAAATAAATTAGTCATAGAAATTGAAATATGAATGAAAATTGGTCTTACTAAGTGGTGTGCATACATACATTTTGTTAACAGACAGGACTATGCCAGCATCTTGTTGCTGGACCATCGCTACTGCCGACAGTCTTCCATCCAGGCGCTGCCAAGCTGGATCTCAAAACATCTCTGTGTCACAAAAAGATTTCCAGAAGCCTTCAGTCTTCTGAGAAAGGTGAGTACCAAACCCTGAGAGCAAGGATATGTTTGGGAGAGGTGAAAAAAGTATGTAATAAAGACAGTAGAGTAGTACATGTAACTCATAATTTTTGCATCAGAAAATGTGGCATGAGGCATATTTTTTTACATTATTGTAATTAAAGAATTTTGCCAACCTGACACTGTAGTCATCAAACTTAGTGATACATGATGTTAAGAATGTGTTTATCATACAGTAAATCTACTCTTTTACAGACCTTGATATAATAAATTTCAGATTTAACAAACTTGTTGGGCTAGTGCAGTATATGCTGAACAAGTCCTGTAATTGTGGGGCTTGGTTTGGTGGTAGGCCGGCTAAACATATACACATGTAGTGTGGCGGCTAGGCCTGATAAGGGAGCCTCCCATAACCCACTTGGCGAGTGAGGTACCTCTTTGGCTGACTCGGTAAGGAGTGGCTCTCCCATCACTCTGGTCGCGGGTTCAATCCCAGGCAGCTGGCGAATACCCTCTCCTTGTCTTGATTAATTTCTTGTGTGTTTTGATACACACAGAGGACGTGTGGGGATTATTGAGTAATAGACAGTGACAGTGGAGGCATAGCGGTAGGCATCCTCTTCTGCAATTCTGTTGAGTTTCCCCAAAGGGGTAATAGGTAGGATGGCCCATGCTCTCCGAGGTTAATAGAAAATGGGAATATTGGAGTTATGTCTCAAAGGGACATTGTGGAGCTATGTCTCAAAGGGACATTGTCAACACACAGAAATTAATCTACATAAGGGGGAAAGCCGTGTAGTGCGGTGACTAGGCCTGATAAGGGAGCCTTCCATAACCCGCTTAGCCAGTGGGGTACTTCTTTGGCCGACTCGGTAAGGAGTGGCTCTCCCGTCACGCTGGTCACGGGTTCAATCCCAGGCAGCTGGTGAATACCCTGTGCTTGTATTGATTAATTTCTTGTGTGTTTTGAGTAATAGAAAAGTAAGAAATCAATTCTCGGGGCATGCCCCGAGAGCTTATTTTTCTATTTCCTCTATTTTCCAACATGACCTCTGCGTGTATTGAAACACATGAGAAATTAATCAAAACCAGGAGAGGGTATTCGGCGGCTGCCTGGGATTGAACCCGCGACCAGCATGACGGGAGAGCCACTCCTTACCGAGTCGGCCAAAAAGGTACCCCACTCGCCAGGTGGGTTATGGGAGGCTCCCTTATCAGGCCTAGTCACCTCACTACACACACACTCAAATAAGTATCGTTACACATTCAGCACGATACAAACTGACACCAAGGACGCAGCCGTTGATAACAGGCTACTCATGTTGGTATCACTGCGTGTGTTGGGTGTGGCTTCACTTGCCTGAATCAAGTGAGTGGGACTTGTAAGTGAAGCAGTAGAATTTGAGCTGGGAGTACAGTAACGCTTCATGAAATACACAGGTGGAGTCTTAGTCGAAGTGACTTGATCTGTGTTATATGTAGCACTATAATACTGTCGTGTTTGGGTGATGAAATTATGCTGTAACACTTCACACACAACTGAATACTTAAAATTTCGTCCAGTTTGGGGACAATATGATAAACACCTTGCGTTACTGTTAGACTTAATCTTTCTTACCAGCAAACAATGCTTTTAGTGTTGCAATTTGAAGTTTTTTTTTTTTTTTTTCAGATGCCCACAGCTTATTCATGAGACAAAGACACGTTCAGTGGAAGCATTAATTCCTGGACTTTTACTCCAACTCCATCCCCTCTCAGATTTGTCTGAGGTGGGATGGAGGGGGGAGGGGGGTGTTTTGTGGGGTACTTCTATGATAATATTACTGTCTAGCAATTTATCTCAGTTATCTACAGATTAATTCATGGAAAGCATCATGAAATATGCAGCAAGTCCTCAAGTCCAAAATGCAGAGGGGCTCAGACCCCCTGCATATAATATGTTGAATTCATCACATATCACATGATAACTAACTTTTTTTTCTTTTTATTTCAGTTCTTCGTAGAGAAACGATTGGTGGCAGCAGTGTCAGATGCTGTGTAGATGATGTACGTCTTGACTGGCACAAGTTATGTACATTCTCTTCATCAGCATTCAAAAATAAGTCATTACAATAAACAAAACACTGTTTGAAATTTTGATATTTATTTAATGAATGTTAAGCTTTTTTAAAATGTCAAAATTATGATTCTTGATGTTGTTGAATAAAAGACATTCATTACATGAGTTTAGTAACCTTAAATTTTCAGTGTCAATGAAGTATTTGTCTTTAATATATACAGTAGGCACGGTTGATATATTGCATGGTAAGGTTTTTACTTGGCTTGAACTAGACTTGGTAAAATAGAAGGCTCAAGGAACAAAGAAAATACTTTTTTTCTAGTTGTACTTTGTTGGATATTCTTTGGCATTTCTAACAAGCTTCAGATACTTTGGAAGAGAGTCTGCTTGAGTCTGGAGGTAAGTTTGAGGCATGGAGTCCCACAGTTGTTGGATGGCGTCCTTGAGTAGTTCTGCAACCCAGCATCAGTCATTAGTTTTTCTTTGGCCGACTGGTAAAAGAGTGGCTCTCCCGTTACGCTGGTCGCGGGTTCGATCCCCGGCGCCGGCAAACCTTTCCTTGTCTGGATTAATTTCTCGTGCGTTTCGTTACACGCAGAGGTCGTGTGTGAGTGTAGTAAAGAGTAAAAATTCTGGCATTTCAATATCTCCCTCCCACGAATTAAGTCTTGTAACGGCGACACGGAACCCAAGTAATACGTCCGGCATAACAATAAAGTGTTGTGCTGGAAGCTTCCTCCGGCGACCATAGGCCTCTAGAAGGCTCCGGGAGGAACGAGCAGGGGGGCGGGGAACAAGGCGAGTCGTCCGCGGCCAGACGCCAGGCGGGAAGTCTTGCCAACTCGCATATACTTTTGCTACATGTTCTTGTATGATCTAAAATATACTGTAACATTCTAGACTGTACTGTTCAGGATATATATAGGAGAAGAGGGCGAGAGAGGGCTAGTCCCAGTCATAGTAAGCTAGTGGTAAGTGAAGAGTCAGTGAAGTGTACTACTAAGGAAGAATATTAAACTACAGAAGCTGTGCAAAGTGTTTACATATCTCCCTCCCACGGAGTCTCCTGACGGCGACACGGAACCCAAGTAACACGTCCGGCATAACAATATTTTCAGAGGAAATCTCGGATGGTAGACTGACAGTAGAGACATCTGGTGGGCCGTGCCTCTTCATAAGTTCCCCATTGTGATATGTAGGTGTATCTTGAAAAGTAGAGCTAACGAACAATTTTAACCGTGATATTCATTATCAGTGACCTAAAATTAGTTGGAAATTGTTACTCTGGCATCTTGTCCCGAGTAGTTGAACACCATCTTTCTTTTTGTTTCGTTGTATAATCACACTCTGTCCTGCCTGGGGGTTGGGATGGCATGCTCCTCCCTTCTCCCTTGTTGTTTACCTGCAACAATAAACTATCAATCAATCAATCAATTCTTTCATAGGAGCTGCCGATACAAAGGCTGGCTGGGAAGAAATCTCAAGGCACCTGTGACATCAAGATCAAGAGCAAGATCAACATGGCGGCGGCGGCGGCGAGTCCTCTGAGCGTACGTTTGAATTCCTTAATGTATCTCTGTCTAATTTTTTCCTTACCATGCTTTACTGTGGGCTCCGCAGCGTGTATGTCAACTAACGTAATTCGACGTTTAGATAATGTGCGTGACCAACAACACGAAAGGCAAGGGGAGCAGGGGTGCCAAACTACCCCTCGTCTCTCTCTCTCTCTCTCTCTCTCTCTCTCTCTCTCTCTCTCTCTCTCTGAAATCCTTCCTTTCCTCTTTTTTCCTCCTCCTCTTCCTCTCCCTTTCGTTACTCTTTTCCTCCTTTTCCTTCTATTGTTCCTCCTCTTTCCCCCTGGCTCCTCCTCTCTCCCACCCGTTTGTTTTTCTAGTCATTTTTTTTATCATTCTCCCCAACTCTCTCTCTCTCTCTCTCTCTCTCTCTCTCTCTCTCTCTCTCTCTCTCTCTCTCTCTCTCTCTCTCTTATTTAAACAAAAGCACATAGATGGAATCCTATTAGTAGGGTATGGTGCTGTTTCACTGTGAGATACTGAGATGTTGAATTCATTATGGCCATCTTGCTCAAAGTTGGTATGTTTTTTCCAGAAGTTCACCCGTCTCAGCGAGGGACACCTTACTGCTATGGGCATTTATTTTATCCACACACAACACTGCGGTAATTGTGGAGAGTCACTCCTCGCCTCCAAAATACGATATTACGCCTCCAGGTTATAGTTAAGGGACGAAATTCATGTCCCTCCACCATAATATGAAGGCGCAAGTACTTAAAAGTAAAGAAAAAGGCCTAATCCCCTTCCCCTAACGATCTCGAGGGACCCGTGGGAAATCGGGGTTTTTGGGTGGGGGAGCGTATTACCCATACTGCTGCATTGCGTCACTCACTAATCACTCGTTTCTGAGATATTAATTCCTTAGAGTATGGTCTGGGGGGCATGTGTCGAGGGATTTATTTCTGTTCATTGTGTTTTGGCAGCTGAGGGCAGGTCAGGTATGGTTAGGATAGATTTACTTGAGTTGGGTCAGATTAGGTTGGATGAAGTTAAATTTGGTTTGGTTAGATTCAGTTGTGATGAATATATCATCACCTTCGTAAACAAACTGCCTAAGTCATTATTTTCTACTTTTCAGGAAATCAGAAAAGAACTGTCATTATCTCATTTGGCTTAAGATTTAGGCAGAAACAAAAAGGCCAATTCTAGAACACTCGAACCCTGAATGACGAAGGCAACTGTACACATGTTGAAAAAGTTGATGTAGACAAAAACCTGGAAAACGCTGAAAAATGACTTAGACAATTATTTTATGGGGGTGACAATATGATATATGCTTTATGTTGCACTGTTTGTTGACACCGGCAGTCAGTGATCCAGTGGGTGTACTTCTGTAGTTTTACTGTTATTATATTTTGTTGTATTTTGATCCCTGAATGTAGTGCAGTATCTAATGGCATAGCCTCCAGCAAATTAAATAACTTGATATAATGATGTAAAAAGCTTGTTAGAGGAGCCTAGCAGTTAGTGGTCAGGGTGGGTTAGATTTAGTTAGCCCGTCCACTGCGATTGGCATGGATTTGGCTTTCGCTGGTAGCCTGGTAACATACAGTCCCGGGTCTTACTCTGCCTCTGTGGTGGATAGTGGAGTGTTTCCCATGTGGTAATGGTGTACTGGGTATTTCCTCCCAAAGTGCAGGACTTTACATTTTTCTTCTTTGAATTGTAGCAGCCACTTTTTGTTCCACTCCTGTAGCTTGGTGAGGTCTTCTGGTAGGAAATTCGCAGTCAAGGGGTTAAGCTAGGTTAGGTTTGCATTTGAGGGGGATCTCCTGAGAAAAACTTTTGTGGTCAAAAGGCGTTAAGCAAAACCTGGGTCAGTATTCGTAGATTGTAATGGTTATAAGTGTTTGGCAGACACGATTTGTTATCATCCAAGAAAAGACCTGTGATATTGAGATGGTTCATATGTGCCCATTCACCTTATATCTTGACAAATACTGTATGGCATAGTCTCTAGGATCAAAATGTTTTCTCAAGAATTATATGTAAGCTCATAAAAAATAAGGTCCCACCTTTTATGATGTAGAGTAGCTATTTTCTTAAGGCTGATTTACAGAAACAGTAGTGTCTTTGATTCTAAACTCCACCATTGTCATACCTACATGTCCCTACAGGTGCGCCTACAAACAGCCCTCAGCCAGCCTCAGGTGGCGACACGCTGTGAAGAAGTAGGAAGAATACTGTCAGAGGCTACAACAAAAGATGCAGGCTACATATTAAAGGCCACAGTGGAGAACCTCCTTGGCCTGACTGCACCCAGCACACTACAAGGCCACGTGGGATGGGGTCTGAGGGTCATAACTCGATCAGCTCAACCACGAGAATTTGAGCAACTACGGGCATTTCTTGGACCAAATGGACCCCTCCTGGCACTTATATTTCGGTTGGCCAGTGACCCATATATGGCATTTGAATTCCCTGTAGCCTGGCTGCCGGTACGGAACTTCTACCTTTAGAATTATTGGTATTATTAGATATGTACAGTAAGACTCACCTGCTTTTCATGTACCCAAACCATATAGATTAAGAATGGCACAGTTATGAAAACACTTAGACAGTTATGTCAATTGCAACCAAGGAGTCTATGAGAGGGAACATAGGGAATATGAAAGAGGGGCTGGCTGTGAGACTGTCAGTAGATAGATTAGTAAGATCAAATGGTACATAAAAGGGAGAAAAGTGAAAAGGAATGGAGTGAATGTTGCAAGAAGTGAGTGTATTAAGTTATTAACAGAAATAACTGGAGACCTATGTCATGAAGGACAGCTTGAGAAATTTATTCATTTCAAGTGGGCTAATTTACTAGCATGAAAGGGGTTTTGCTTTAGAGGTGATTGAAGGGAGATAAGCACATTGGATTTTTAGGGAAGGTAAGGTACGTTGGATATGATGCATGCAAATGTGATTTTTGTATGGAAGTTAAGAACCTGCATTTAATGAAAGTGATACCCGCAACATGGTGCGGGCTGCTGCTAGCTGTACAAAAACATGTGACTTAGCGCAGGGATTTTGGATGTGAAATGCTAATGCAAAGAATATGCCTGGGCATACATGTAATCTTGCTGACTACAAGTCTTATTCATGGAAGAAACTAGACAGATACCCATGTATGAATAGGCTGAAAGACAGGGCAACACTTCCATCCCAGAAAACACAGCCATGGAGACGAAAATCATGTGAAACGAATGTAAAAAGAGGCCTACATGTGGTCGCCCACAACTTCTTTCCATGTCCTCTTGTTTCTCTCTCATTCCACACACACAGGTCATCTCTGTCCAAATGCTCCACTCCGTTCGCCACCCTGTACACCTCTATCAGGTCTCCTCTTTCTCTTCATCTCTCCAGGGTTGTGAGCCCCATGCTATTGAGTCTCTTCATAAGTCCGATCTCGAAGTTCCGGTACCATCTTAGTTGCCACTCTCTGCACTCTTTCCAGCTTTCTTATGTTCTTCTTTTCTTGAGGAGACCAGACCACTGCTGCATACTCCAACCTTGGCCTTATCATTGTGACTATTATTTTCTTCATCATCTCTTCGTCCAAATACACAAATGCCGTCTTTATGTTCCTCAGCAAATTCAGAGTTTGTCCCGTTATCCTGCTGATGTGTTTGTCCGGTGACGTGTTCTCTGAGATAGTCACTCCCAAATCTTTTTCCTCCACTCCTCTGCATATTGCCTCACTTACCATTTTGTAATCATATTTGCATCATCTGCCACTCCTACCAAACTCCATTTTTTTACATTTCCCAAGGTTGAACTCCATCTGCCATGTACCACTCCACTCCTATATGTATGTGTCCGTGTGTGTGTGCGCGTGCTTGTGTGCGCGCATGTGCGCTTTTCTTATTTAGTCAAAAAGGATTTTCCTGTCTGAATGACTAGCACATCAAATTTGTATATGCAAGCTGGAGTGAGTGAAGTCATGAGAGAAGGATGTTGGCATGTAATGGGGAGTGTATGAAGTGATGTTTACAGCCTTTTCACGTGGATTTCTGCCCCCCTCCCCCCTCAGGCCAAATCCCGCATGGAAATAGAAGAAGGAACACCAAGTCCATTTTATGCCAACAAAGTCCAGTATCCTGGCCCTGGCAAAGCTCCTTTCAACATCTTGCTGAGTATCCTTTTATTAAAGTTATGTGAACATTTTTGGTGTGTAGGCAAAGGGCATTCCTATTCAGATATCTGTCTTTTCATTTGATAATTTCATATTTTATGTACTTTTTCTCTCTCTCTCTCTCTCTCTCTTCTCTCTCTCTCTCTCTCTCTCTCTCTCTCTCTCTCTCTCTCTCTCTCTCTCTCTCTCTCTCTCTCTCTCTCTCTCTCTCTCTCTCTCTCTCTCTCTCTCTCTCTCTCTCTCTCTCTCTCTCTCTCTCTCTCTCTCTCTCTCTCTCTCTCTCTCTCTCTCTCTCTCTCTCTCTCTCTCTCTCTCTCTCTCTCTCTCTCTCTCTCTCTCTCTCTCTCTCTCTCAAATATAATATATTCATAATGATTCATGTTAAAACCTTAACTCCACCTACTTATCAGATGCCTTTGAGTACTACCTTTTCCATTTTGCACACTTCCTGGTTGGTGGTAGCAGCAGCACCACCAACAACAACACAAGTGGAGGCAGTAGTGGAATGGGTCAGCGTTGGACACTGACATGGTCTACTGCTGGTGATGCTCTGTACCCGACACTGCTGGAAGAATATTTGACTGCATTTCTTCCCTGCGATGGCTCTCTTCCTCCAGGACCCCCCAGTCCACCTGTTTCTCCCAGGGGTGTCTTGGCAGCAAGGTGGGAGTTGTTTGTTTTTGTCTCCTCATTATGTTTATGTGCATTTATCTATTTATTTATTTATGTACATGCAGGTAATTCAATTTCCGGCAGTTCTATCTCCGCTGTGGTAGAGGGTCACTGTTCTTCCCCTAAACGTATCTACAGTGGTGTTCCACAGGGCTCTGTGCTATCACCCACTCTCTTCCTGTTATTCATCAATGATCTTTCCATTACAAATTGTCCTATCCACTCTTATGCTGATGACTAGGGATGTACTGATACCAAAATTTTGACCGATACCGATAGCTGTGCACTGATTTTTTTTATACAACAATTCCAGCAGCTAAAGGGCAATATCAAATGTTAAGAAAAAAAAAAAGACCCACTACTCGTTGTTCCACCATAAAAGGGAAGAAAAAAAAGTAATCAGTGCTGGCCTGAAAAAAAGGTGTCTATAGTCATGAAGACTGTGAAGAAATCCCCAGACCCTGGCAGCGTGCCCCATTGCGGGGTGACCGTCTGACTGTCGTGACTGACTGAGGCAGGCAAATGATGAAGGCAGATGAAAGATGAACAGCTGGGTGGGCTACTGGCTGACTACCCAGGCCGGGATTTGAACTCAGGCCCACAAATTCGCAGTTAGGGACGCTAACCACTGCACCGTGAGGGCTGGTTGATAAATGGTGGGTACCTGGGGAAAGTAAACTGGTAAGCTGAGTGCCACACCTGCCCTGTGTCCGAGGGTAATGGGCCTTTACTCACCACAGGCTCAAGGGCCGATGTGACAGATGAGCACTGAGGCCATGCATACCTATAGTGTTACCACCAACTTTACCTTTACCTTACCTCATATTCTTTGTACTTTATCTCTGAATTAAAATTATTCATACACCACCACACCTTTGTCACCAGACCTGGCTGCAGTGGGGCAACAAATCTGTACTTGAGTGGTCTAGCTGCCTCTCCCATCACCCACAGACCTCTCCATTCCCTTGGTCACCCACATCACAGCTTCTCAGAGGTGGTGGGAGGAGTTGGAGGAATAGTAGGTGGCATGCCCCACACATCCTCTCCCTTGCATCTCCAACAGCATCACAGCCACCACTCTCCTGTGGCCACATCTGTTGCTGCCTTGGCATCATCACCTCATGGAACAAGTCAGCCAGGTCTCAGTGTGTGGACCAGCCAGGTAGTGTTGCTCATGTGTATTGTCATTGAACCCTTGTTTATTTAAGCTCGTCCCCATTCTGTTGTACATCCTAATGCAAAACTCAACCAGTATCTTCATCATATTTTCATCCCTTTTACTGGCAAACTCTGAATCCTTGTACTTGCATCAGTAATTCCTCCTTCCTATAACTGAAACTCTTTCCAGAGGGGAGTATCTAGATACTGCTGGAACCAAAACTGTTTACTGTAGTTACTCTTTTGGCATCCATAGTATTAATTCTATAGGAGCAGGGTGTTGTTTGCATTTCTTTAATCTTGTTTTGCCCTTGCTCTGCCTCCCTCAACCCAATACTAAAATAGAGTGGTAATAAAAATATTGCTGCAGGTGTTGGTGCAAGTGTTCATTGAGATGTGGGTGAATCAGTGTGTGGTACCCAACACCACAACACGCACTGCTGCTACACCACGGCCTGGCCACCCACTGCACCACACTGCCACACCAATTGCTGCCACACAGGTGAGTCGGACATTGTAGATTGGCACGTGAGGTAAAGTTACGTCGTTGTTTCTTCTGCTGCTGCTGCCTCTGCCTCCATTACTTCTGCTGCTGTGGGTGCTGTGTGATGTGTTCTTTTGTTTCCCTAATGTCTGTCAACATCTAAAAGCAATTACAAACCACCATTAATTGATAAGTGGAAGGAGGTATGATAGCAAAGGTCACCTGCTTTCCTTGTATGAATTTTGTGAACATGTGTGAGACAGTGGCAAACCCTCTACTTCTTAACAGTAATAGTAAGACATCAGTTCCTAATCAGCTCTTGGGTGATATACAGTGGTGGGCACCGCTAACTGGTAATCCACTAACTAAAAAGTTAGCTTCACTTACACTAAATCGCTAAACTGCCAAAGAAATTAGTGGAAGCTAACGCTAACTAATGGTCGCTAACTTTTCTTTATTTGGACTTAGCTTCGGTTTAGTATTTTGGCTTTAAAACCCTTAGAAACAGACCTAGTGACCCAAAATTTTAATATATTGTAGCTTAAACATAGAGCTTTTATTGTCCTGGGCGACTTCAATGCTACTACTGGCACTGACAGGGTTGGCTATGAGCTATGTGTTGGTCCCCGTGGATCTGGTACCAGGAACATCAACAGTTCTCTCCTGAATTTTGCAAAATCCAGAAGGTTGAGAATTGCGGGTTCCTGGTACCAGAGACCAGAGCTGCACCGCTGGACTTGGTATAGCGATGCCGGAGGGGTAGCTAAGGAGATCAACCACATCCTTGTAAGTACTCGTTGGAGGAGCCTTCAGTGTGCCAGGCAAGGTGCTTGCCCACCTATTGCTGATATGAATCTGCAGCCAGCTGCTGAAGCTGCAGAGACCTGAACAGTCTGGGTTCAGGCCTGGCAAGTCAACAACTGACCGTATCCTAGCACTTCGCGTACTGGTGGAGCGCTGACGTGAGTTTCAACAGGGGATGCTTGCAGCCTATGTCGATCTCAAGAAGGCGTTTGATTCAGTGCATCTCGAAGCACTCTGGGATTTTCTGCAACTCCGTGGGATTCCTGCGAGGACTATTGGTTTGTTGACTGGCCTGTATTCTGGGACAAGGAGTGCTGTGAAGTGTTGGGGGGGCTTGTCCAGCTTCTTTCCCGTGAATGCGGGAGTGAGGTAGGGCTGTGTCCTTGCCCCATCGCTTTTCAACACTTGTATGGACTGGATACTGGGCAGAGTTGTGGAGCATCCATTGGCAATACTAGGGTCACTGACCTTGTGTTTGCTGATGATGCAGTAATCCTGGCGGAGTCGCTGGAGGTTTTGATGATGGCTCTCGAGGCACTGCACGAGGAGGCGAAGCCCTTGGGACTTCAGGTCTCCTGGGCCAAGACCAAGTTACAGGTGTTTGGAGGCTTGCTGGATGACACAGTGCAGTCTGTTCATGCGTGTGGCGAGGACGTTGAGATCTCAGAAAGTTTCACGTATCTTGGTTGCGTAGTTTATAACAACAGTGAGTCTGGCCAGGAAGTCTTACGACGGATTGGTCTGGCCCACGGTGTTATGGACTCGCTCAACACGAGTATATGGCGTTGTCGATACCTGTGCAGAAGGACAAAGATCTGGATCTTTAAGTCCCTTGGGCTCCCTGTCTTACTCTATGGTTGTGAGACATGAACACTAAATAGAAACTTGGAGAGGCGGATTAATGCATTTGGTAATAAGTGTCTACGCAGAATCATGGGATATTGCCGGAATGACTTTGTGTCAAACTGGCAACTACTCTGTGAGACTGAGTCGACATATATTACTTGCATAGTCCGTCAACGGCAACTCCGGTTATACGGGCACGTGGCACGTTTTCCGGAAGCTGATCCTGCTCATCGGGTTGTCTCTGTAAGAGACAATCCTTAGTGGAGGAGGCCAAGGGGACGCCCACAGATTGAGTTCATGGCTTGAGCAAGTCGATAGATCCTGCCGGGAAGGACTCGGGTTGGGAAGGGGGCCTGCATGGAGACTCGCTTGAGAGACACCCGGGCTTGGCGTCATAGGGTGGGCGAGGCGACGTGCCCCCCAGCGTATGCCCCCATTGATTGATTGATTGATTTCCATAAAGGTATAGCATGGCAAAATCAGATAATAAAGGTGTACATGAATTAAATTCCACACACACTTTATTTATGCCTAATATATGAACCTGCAATAGCAGTGTAGAAAGAATATCTGATAAGATATCTTATGACACACTACACAGGACTGCTCCTCCACACAACTGGGGATAGTGGATCAATTTAGATACATAAATGTAAATAATACTAAGGAGTATATTAAGTGAATAACTAAACAGCAGTTTATTTCTTGTCAGGTGGAAAATATCGAATTCCTGTCATTAAATCTCAAGTTCGAAGAGTCGGTAATATAAGATGCATCACCCTGAAATACCAAAAAGTTCCCCTAATAATTGTCCAATTACCCAACTTTAAGGCGTAATTTACCCAAAAGTGGAAGCCCTGGAATTATTGCGCCATGTGGCTCGCCTTCTCCTTCATGCCAAATATTATTTCTCTTTTACTTATCTGCCACATTTCTTACTAACTCTTCGTTTTTTTTTTTAAAGCCTTAACCACCTCTTTCTCTACATTTTCCTTCTCTTTCAGTTGCTTTTCAATTGCTTCTTTGAGGTTTACGTTAGCTTTTTCATTTTCAATTTTCCATGTCTTTATTTCACCAAACACTTCCTCTCTGACCCTCTGTTCCTCCCTGCTCACTATCACTTTCAGGTCTTCATTTTCCTTTCTTGCCACTCCTAGGCCTTCCTTCATTTTTTCATATTTTACCAACTTCTCTTTCAACTCTTCATTTTCTTGAATAATTTTTTTTTCCCTGTCCTCTAAATTGCGTACTCGTGACCGTAGATCCCTTTGTAGTTCCCTATTTTGCAAGTCCTCCTCGTCTCTGCTATTGACTATTCCAATCCACATGTCTAGTTTCTTTTCCATAAGCAGAACTCTTTTGTATATAGCCGATTCCTTACTCGCAAATCCAGAAAAACTATGATCGTATCTTTCCTCTCCACTGCTCCCTATATCTGTTCTTCGTTCCTTTCTTCATGCTCCATTTCCTCTTCTTTTTGGTGTTTTCCACTCCAAATCATCCTCCCTCCCACTCATCCTACAAACAGGTCAAAATAGGGGACGTGCCCAACATAGTAAACATCACCCAGGCCTGCAAAACACAACAACAGGTAGCCGATGAATCAACTGATCCCAGCACAGGGAGTGGGGGAGCAAGTATATATATATATATATATATATGCATATAAGCAGCTTGGCATTACTGTCATTACTGGGTAATGAGGGTATTCATATTGTCCTGTCACATAATTCAGGATATAATGCTAAGAGTAATATTTCCTGAACCAGGTATGAAGATTCATTTTCCTGTGAAATACTTTCAATAGCGTATATCTAATAGTAATAACAACTAATAATATTAATAATAATTTTCCATGCTAAGTTACATTCTAAAGCAATATCATATGAATTTTTAAAAGGCTGTTGCTTATATGGTAGACTAGAAGGCTAGTAGGCTTTGCGACGCTGGCCTAGGCGTCACTGTGTATAGTGTGGAGGCTCCAAGACGCTGACACAGGCGTTGCCGTACTGAAGAGATTAAAGTTGTGGAGTTTCCTTGCCTGTACCACCTTCACTTCCAACTCACAAGCGTGTGTGTGTGTGCATTTACTCACTTGTGTTTATGCTTGTTTTATAAAGGAGTGTGAATCGGTCTCATATTGTCATGTCTTGAGTGTCTGTGTGTGTTTATGTGTGAGTGTGTGTTCCTCACACTTTGTTTACTTACAGTATGGGCTGCAACAAGTTGGCGTTGGCGGCAGCATAAGTGCCTTTTCAGAACATACACCTCTAGAATACCGTCCGTTTTGGAACATGGGGGCATCTGTAAGTGTGTTAGGGGGAGGGCATGTTTTGTTTTGCTTGCTTGTCTTGTGGACTAGCTGGCTGGGTGCTGGCTAACTGACTGATTGAGTGAATGGTTAACCACTCACTAGACAGACGACTACAGTCTGTCCCAGTGAGTCAAAAACAGTCCTAACCTGATGGCAACAGCTTTGTTCCTCTACTTTTAACTGTTTTACTGTGTCAGCACAAAGCAGACAGCTGTCAGTATTCAGTAATCTTTATTCCATTGTAATGTGTTGATAAAAAAGTGCATTTGAGTGCATCATGGCTGAAAATTTTTTGAGACTGTGTCAAAACATAGTCTAAAGGAACAGAGAGTGTGCACGCACCAGAGCAGTCATGATGAAGCTGTTGTCTTATGGGCAGCATTGTATTTGACAGACTTACTGACATACAGTATACTTATAGTTTACTGGTTGGTTAGCTACTTCAGTGTCTGGCAGGCTGGCTTACTGGTTCACTGACTTGCTAGCTAATTAACAAGGTGGCGAGTGAACTGGGTGCTACCTGGCTGGCTGGTCAGTAACTGTCTATATTACTAATTACCTGGTTGTCTGGCTAGTTAATTACTTGTCTGTGTTTGCCTATTTGAGGAAATAACTCTCTCTCTCTCTCTCTCTCTCTCTCTCTCTCTCTGTCTCATGCGATTACTTACTGAAGAAAATAATCTGATTATCTGTCACCTACAGGCCTCCGGGTCAGTCTCTCGAAGATGATGTTGAAATGTACAGTGCATTATGGCAGTCACCTAATAACAGTGACTCACTGATATTGGGAGACTTTAATCTCCCTCATATTGACTGGGCAACATTGTTGGGTACAGAAAGTGAGTTGCATATAATGACTGAATATTTAGAGGATAACTACCTAAGTCAAATTGTTACTGAACCAACTTGACAAAATAACACTATACCTTGTTATAGCAACTCTAGAAAATCTAGTCAGTAATGTTATGGTAGGGGAACATCTCGGTTCTTACGATCATAAATTAGTGCATATCAACATTAGGTTTAATAGTGAAATTAAACATTCTGTTAATCCGTAGAGTACCATTGACACGTCTCACGTGCTAACCCCCTGGGTGCCAAGCATTTTTCACAAAATCCTTCCCCTGGTGCCAACCAAATTTGGATTTTTTTTTTGCGGAAAAGTGTTCAGAATGACTAGACAACACATAATTGATACATTTTACCACTCACCTCTTTAAAATTTCTATGATTTTGGGCGCCGGAAGTTTCCGATATTTGGAGTGTTACATCCTGTAGACTTACTCGCCCCAGGGAGCTCATCTTTCACCATCACCATATAAGAGGCACCTCTTGGCCTGAGAGGCAGCAGAGGGTTCGAAAACCCTCCTTGGTTGGGCATAATGCGAGTGGCGAGGCGTCGGCACCTCACTTTCCTCACCACTATCACTATATATATAATCTTTATTAAGGTCACAATCAGACTAAGTCACTCGCATCACTATCCATGAAGTCATTAGGGGCCTCATCAAGGGCACAAGCAAAGTTGGGCGTTCGCAAAATATGCTTTGTGCGGCGAGACATCCTCCCTGCACTGCGGTCAGGTCAAGAAAAGGACCCGTACCCTCGGGATCCCTAGAGGCTTGGTGGGGGGCTGAAGATCAGTGACTGGGAGGGGTAAAGGTGTGAAAAGTGTCCTGACAAAGTATGAAAAGCTTCTCAGTCAAAATAAGACCACGTCAATTTTTCTAAATTGCCGCCATAAATAAATGGCGTTGGCACACAGTGCGCCTACCCGCCGCTGTAGATACACGGCGCTGGCACCCTGGGGGTTAAAAGTGATTTACAATTATATACCGATGACGCGTCAGACGCGTTTGCGTCTGAAACTAAGTGAAAATGTCCGATAATCATAGTGAGGTCAGCTGGCAAGGGCCAGAACCAAATTGTATTTTCTCCATAGGTTTAGTTATTCCTATGATGCGTTTTCCTATGGCGCGGCTGTTGCTCAGAACCAATTACCCGCGCTATAAGCGACTCGACTGTATATATACCGTATATATATATATATATATATATATATATATATATATATATATATATATATATATATATATATATATATATATATATATATATATATATATAAACCTATACCAAGGCAGTCCTAACAAAAGTGCGGGACGGCAAGTTGTGGGCCACGAGCCAAGCTGGTGTGGTGTCATCTGCCATCCGGTATCATGAGACATCCCATCCTATTTTTGCATCGCGGAACCCAAAATTTACTATCATAGAGTGACTAAGTGAAGCATCTAAGTACAGGTAACTCGATTTATGTGAGTTTGGTTTACGCGTTTTTGAAATAACGCAGGGTCCAAAATCCAAATAAATGTTTAATTTACACGTTTTTTCACTTATACGCGATATTTTATGAAGTGGCCACCAGATGTCTCACGCAACTGGACTCACACGGCGCCGCGGCCACACAGCTGAGCTCAGTTCTTCCCGTGTGCCACATGAACAACAATACAGTACCCACACTGCCCTGCTACTCAACAATAGGGGTGGGCAGGTACTGGTACTACTCCCGCTTTACATAGTTTAGTCAGACCCCATTTGGAATATGCGGTTCAGTTTTGGTCTCCCCACCATGCAAAGGACAATGCTGAATTAGGTGTTCAACGTCGAACAACAAATATGATCCCTTCCTTGCGCAACAAACCTTATGAGGAAAGGCTCCCAACTCTTAACATGTTCTCTCTTGAGAAACATTGTCTCCGAAGAAAACTTATTGAATATTTTAAAATACTTCATGGCTTTACGAATGAGGACAAATCAAAATTGTTTATAATTGATCACACTTTGTGAATAAGAAATAATGGCACAAAACTTAAGTGTAAACAATTGAATTTAGACCACCAAATTTTTCTTCACCAACGTTGTAGTGCGAGAATGGAATAAGTTCCCACCTTCAGTGGTCCAGTGCAACATGATTGACTCCTTTAACCCGAGAACCGCGACGGACCTCAATTGAGGCTTGCCTGAGTAGAGGCGACAAGCCTCAATTGAGCACAATTTTTGAACGCGCACAGAAACTGCGCCAGTAGGTCTAGATGGCTGAAAATTGGACTGGATCATGTATTATATGGCATCACTCAGTAGGACTACCCACTATCACCCCACCCACCCCCAGCCGCAGCAGACCCCCTCACCCTACCCTCCCCAGCAGCTTCAGCAGCACCATGGACCCCAGCCAGAGAGGATGCAGTACTTCCCTCACCCCTCTCCATCCTCCCAGCTGGCCTCTACCCTCCCTCGCCTCCCCCTCACCTTTTCTCCACCTCCACACACACACACACACACACACACACACACACACACACACACACACACACACACACACACTCTCTCTCTCTCTCTCTCTCTCTCTCTCTCTCTCTCTCTCTCTCTCTCTCTCTCTCTCTCTCTCTCTCTCTCTCTCTCTCTCTCTCTCTCTCTCTCTCTCTCTCTCTCTCTCACACACACACACACACACACACACACACACTCTCTCTCTCTCTCTCTCAAGTAAACTTACAGTGGAGTACACAATATATGCATTTTGAGTAACAGATGAATGTCTATGAGCAAACGAATGAGAACACAGAGTTATTCAGACTACACTTAAGAAAGCAGATACATTTGGCAATTGTGCCCTTTTTTTTTTCAATGCCTTAAAGTGACACTTTTCCTTGTGTCACTACTTCAAAATCCTTTTTCGACATGTTCACTATGTGTTTAACTGCACCTCGGAGCAGCCACCTTCACCGGCTAGGTGGACACTCCCTTCCCTGTAGGCGCTGCTGCACTGAATTTGTTCCACAGGCTGACACTCTGAAGATGAAGGCCCACTAGTGCTGGCTGATGCAAGACCTTGACACCTTGACCTGCTAATGGCTGGAGAGTACCGTTCTTATATCTCTCATACAGTCTCATGGGGGAGGTTCAGCCTCGCCAGGTGTCGTACTCCTTGTACCTGTGCCGTGTGAAACACTACCAGTTCAGTGACATCCTGGGGTATCATGTCCTGTGGGGGCAAGTGAGAGTCTTTGTCTTTCTTGTTGGGTAGTGCGCTTGTGGTCCTGTTGGCGATCTGTGTGTGCTCCTGCTCCATTTAAGAGGTTTCTATTTTTCTTACAGACTCAGAGTTTTTCCAACTTCAATCTTTTATCTAGGAGAAGCTGTTTCTGTTCCCTGTATCATTTTATAATTAGTCTCAGCATCTGAGTCTCCTGCTTGAGTTGTACTAGACATTTAGCGAGCTCCTCTTTGTCAGAGGAGGTGATGAGATAGTGGACGATGTCTTCTTCTGCCTCTTCCACCAGTGTTTCTTGTTTGGCACGTTCTCACTGGTTTTCTCAGGCTAGGGTGATGGATGAGGTCACCTTATGAGTCATATGCATATATGTATGTGTGTATATGTGTATAAATGTATATATGTGCAAATTCTTGTGGAAATATGGAAGTACGTACATGTATATGTATACTTATACAAGTGACTGAAGAGTACTAAAACATACTATACATAATACAGGTTGAGAATCCTTTATTTGAATTTCCAAAATCTGAAAGTTTTTTGAATGCGTACATGACACGTCACAAATGGAAAATTCCACTAAGTGATGGGGAGGTTCCACCACGTACAGCTGTTGTGTGCTGCTCAGGGTTGCCAGGTCTGCGGTTTACCCGCCCAATTGGGTGGGTGAACCTACCTGCTTGTGCGTTGACACCTTGGGCGTAAAAACACCTGCCTGCCACCACCGCGGGTTTTGGGCAGCTTTTGGGATGGGATTGGGCAGGAACACAGTTCATGACCTGGTAACTCTGGTACTGCTATGTGTTAGTTCATTGTCAGCAGTCGTCACAGTAACACCTTCACTTGTTACTCATTGTGATTACCGTGTGTTGTGTGCTCTGTGGTGAAAATATTTTCTTGAAAATGCCAAAAGGGCCTGTATATTCTGAAATTTGAAAAAATCCGAAATCTGCAACACCTCTGGTGCTAGGAATTTCGGATGAGGGATTCACAACCGGTATTGCCAAAAAACTCATTTGATGTTGTCAGGGTTGAGTTAAGCCATGTGTGAATATACCATCTGCCAGGGAGCTTTGGCTCAGCAGATCATGCCAAATACTACCATAGTTTTTTTTGCCCAATGTAAATATATGCATATAATTGTGTGCTGTGGGCATACACCTTAATTCAGCTGTCTGGGAGCAGCAGAATTCACCATCTGGAAAACACTTACGGCATGCAGAGTTAGGGCAGTTATCCCTGGTGCAGGGGGTCACAGGCCTGTCCTGTGTAGAGTAGCTACAGATGCAGCAGCATCTGGCACCAGAGAAGCCCACCTTGCCAGCCCAGTTGATCTTTCTGTGTAATGAGATGTGGATGAGCTCAGGTCAGGTCATGCCAGGGGGGAGCAGCAGTTAATCCCTTGTGGAACACAGTCCAGCTGTGGAGGAGAGCGGAGCTCTTGGGAATCAATCCCTCTCGAGTGTAGGGGTGCAGCAACGAGGGGGAGGGGGGGGTCAGGGGGGGGCAGGGCTTGCCAGTAACCCTGCTGGCTGGTATACACCTTGCTGCACTTGTCACTGTGCACAGTCCACTGGGGCACTGCACACTTTTCACTACGCAGTACACATTTTAACGAAATTCATCATACCTTAAGTTTCTCTATGCTTTATCTTTTTCTTTGCTTCCAGACATCTTGTTTTAAAACCAATCTTTTTTCCCCCCCTTTTTTTTTTAATCTCATAGGAGGGTATTCACTTTACTACACCCTCATTACAGTCAAGTCGCGTATGACGTGGATTCGTAAGGCGCAGTTTCCTATGACGCGGTATGGTTTCAAAACTGTATGTTCAGATCACGCGGGTAAAACCATCTATGACGCAGTTCCCAGGTTCCCATTTCCCAGGTTGGATTTTTTTTCTGAGGGGGAAAATCTCATGGCGGTTGGGTTGTTTTTTGGGAGGATTTCTAATCCCCCCCCCTCCTTGATACTGAACACAATGACACTCTTCTTTTTCTCAACCGTGCCTCTTACCAGTGCCTCATTTTCTTTGATTACTTTCACCAGCTTCTCAGCCATCCTCTCCTCCAACTGCTCCTCCACAATCTCCTTAAAGCTCTGTACATTCCCACTCTGCACCATCTCTCCACCATTGTCAACTTTCTGTTCCAAATTCCTAACTCTTTGCTCCACTTCCACTTTTTCATCCTTTCGCTTCTTCTCCCACTTATTCTGCTCCTTATTCATCTTTTCCACTAAATCCACGCTTTCCTTTATACCCTCAGAGCATTTTATCAGCTGAATCTTAAGCTCCCCACTTTTGCTTCTAGATCACTTATCTTTCTCTTGTCCTCCTCTCTCTCCCTTCTCAACTCACTCACCATCTTCATCACCATTTCAAAATCACTCTCCAACCCTTTCACTCTTCTCTGCAATAATCTATTTTGTAACTCACTGTTCTTTTCCTCGAATCCCGAAAAATCAGCCACTAATTCTTGTTTACGAGATGGCGGCGTAAACAGCCCAATTTCGTTCTCGGTACGGTTCTCCATTTTCTCTTCCACAATCCACTAATACAACACTTTCTCCTCCTCCCTTCCTCCCAACCTCTTTCCGGGAACAGCACCAGTAATGTCCTCCCCCTCATGTCAGAGTTTATAGGTAAAATAGGCAAAACATTAAACAGCTAAAACGTTAAAAGTTAAAAAAAGTTAAAATCCCTCGGGGCTCCGTCCTCCCGCATCTTCCCAGCTCCAGCAGGGTAAAACAGGTAAAACGTTGAAAGTTAAAAAGCTAAAAAGCTAAAAGCTAAAAAACTAAAATCTTCCGGAGCTCCGTCTCTCCCGTCCACACAGGTCGGCAGCTGTGTGTGTGTGTGTGTGTGTGTGTGTGTGTGAGAGAGAGAGAAATTATTAGTATGTAATTTTTCCATTTTTCCACAGGAAGTGTTTGTGCCAACGAGTGATCATGTACGTGTTGTGAGAATGCTGGTTAAGCACCTTCACTTTTTTGCGAACAGTGGAAAGTCAGCTCAACCTTCACCCTTGGACTCCTTACGCAAGTAAGTGTATTTGTATTGCTTTAGTTTTAATTGCATAGTAAATATGCTCCACTAATAATCAATCATACTTAAAAGTCAACCCCCCAGTAAAAATTAATAACTTCTAGTAGATGTTGTATCTCTGGAGATATTAACCCCTAAACTTGGGCTTGAAATAATTGTTTTAATAATGTACCATTACACAAAGACATTACATAATTTTAGGACACAGTAAGGTGTCGGTTTAGTGCATGATAATTTTTCAAGAAAATCACTTGAAATAGATCTAATTTTGAATATGTACAGTAGACCCTCACCAATTCAACTCTCATAAATTTGTATTTCTGGATAATTGGCTATTTTTACAGTAGCTGAAATAATGAAAAAACAAGGAAAATTCTTAAATGCTGAATGACTAATAGTTGTCAAATTTGTAAAGCCAAATCTGTAATACAGTTCATGTACAATAATGGAAGACACTGTCAGATGGCTTCTTAAACTGTAGCCTCCAAACCTTGATTGGGGTTTTATTTCTACAAATGACATTCTTGTTACCATGCCTGTATGGAGCCCTCAGTGGGCTTCTATGGCTTCAGAAGGCAAGTATAAAAGCATTGAGATCAGCAACTTGCCGGAATGTTCTGGTGATATTTTCTCCCCTTTCTATCTGAATCTGCTGTTTAGCAAGGCTACAGATAGGGTGTTCAGGTATGTTGTTTTAGTTTGCCTCTCCAATAATCATCATCATCATCATTTCATCGACGCCTGCTCCTAGGAGCTCCCACCAGGGGATGGCCACGGCAGAAGAGCTTCCCGGGTATACTCAGGAGACTTATACCTTTATAGCTCCCACATTCCCCTCTCCTGCCCGTCCCCTTGTAAACTGGGACAATGATGGCTTTCGTTCAGTCTGCTGGCACCCCCCCCCTCCCATGCTACTTCACATATCTTGACCATCCATTTAACCCTCTCGCACACGATGACGCATTTCACGTCATCAAAGGTAAACGGTCCTGGCGCACGATGACGCGAAACGCGTCATAAAAGTAAAAAAAATTGATTAAAAATTAAGTTTTCGGTGGAAGTGCGTCAAATTTGGAGTGTCATTTGTTGGGATAAGTTTCTTAATGGTAACATATGGCAACCTTTCTAAGGAGCGTAAATGAGGAGCGTGGAGCGATTTTTAGTTGTTAGCCTACTCTGACGGGAGAAGAAAAAATACAGTTGTCTTGGTGTAACTCAGGAACTAATAGGTGTGTGAAGATTTTTAGGATACCATAAGAATCCTCACTAAATTCCACTTCAAAACATATATTCGGCTAAAAAAGTTGGTCCACAAAATTTCGAGATAGCAAGTGGGGAAGAGTTGGTACTCAGGATTTATTGTCTACAATACTCTATACGGAGACTTGAAACGAGTTTCTATTGTTTATATATATTTTTTCCTCTATTTTTATTTGCGCATGTTCTAGTATAAGTCTTTATGAAGCCATTGATACCAAATTTATTGGGGTACGTTATATCTGTGATGGTAAAATACGTACTGGAATATAGAGTTTCGCAGCGGCAAAAAAAGGCTGGTCGGGCCTGAGAGATGCATGGTGAGTGGAAGAGAAACTTATTGGAAACTTACTGTGCGCGAGAGGGTTAACACCACAATTATATATTTTTTCAAATCCACCAATATCATTGCATATTGTTTGTCTTTCACAGATTTTACTTGGTCCCACACAAGGTGGATATCGTACTGCAATTATTTGTTATAAAATTTTATTCTCTCACCTTTCTTTGACAAATTTAACACAAAAAGTTACACATATAAAAATGGAAACAAGGTAAATTCTACACCTGTGGAGTGTGCATCTCATGTGTGTGGGAGCTTCACATACACAGCTGTCTTGAACAGAGTGGAGTCTAAGGCTCTTCGTCTCAACAACTCTCCTCTTATGACAGTCTTTTGTCTCTTGAATTCTGCCGCAGTATTGCATCTCTTTCTATCTTCTATCAATATTTTCATGCTGACCATGCTAACTAAACTTGCTAACTGTATGCCTCTCCCTCTCCTGCAGCCCTGCTGCAAATGACTCTACCTCATCCGTATACTACTGTCCAAAACCAGCATTTTTATTCTTTCATCCCTTACACTGGTAAACTCTGGAACAGCCTTCCTTTGTCTGCATATCCTCCTGCCTATGACTTCACCTCTTTCAAGAGGAGAGTATCAAGACACCTCTCCTCCCAAATTTGACCTCTATTTTGGATACCCTTCTGTACTCCTTTTTATAGGGGCAGTGATTAACTGGCTTTTATTTTTTTCTGAATTATTTTTTGTTTCTTTTTTGCCATTGAGATGCTTCCTTTACTGTAAAAAACAAGTCAACATATCTCTGGGCCTTCCTATGCCTGCTCTAATCCTACCTCTGATTGATATGCTTTTGACATCAGCAAAAGAGATTTTGAACATATATATTTTGGCAATTTCTTTGATTCAGCCAAGCCAGTTTCCTTATGCTCACTTTAACACTCTCGCCTGTCGACACCTTGATGTTACTCCAGCCAAACCTCTTTGTGCAAGACTGGGATTGTTTCATTAGTTTCTCAAGAGGAAGGACTTGAAGAACATCAGCCTGAAGCTGCAGGGGTCGCAGCAGATTTCCTGATAGTAATGAAAACAGCCATTGAAAAGGATATACAATGAGCACCATCTTCAACATAGATGAAACGGGGCTTCAGAGGAAGAGTATGCCAGCGACAACTTACATCTCTCAGGAAAAGCAGGTTTGTGGTGGGAAGGTTGGCAAGCCATGGTACACAATCGTCTCTTGCATCAATGTTGCAGGCACCTGCAAAATGTCCCCCTTTCTTATTCATAAAATCAAGGAGCCACACTCCTTCAGGAATATAAAGGATATGAATGACTGAAGTTTAGTGACTGCAGCAGTCCAAGGCTTGGGCAACAGTGGGACTTGTCAAGTGGTTTGAAGAGGCTGGGTTCACACATAGCCGACTTATGTGTCCCAATCGGTCCCATTTCGTCCTGACCTAGAAAATTTTGAGGATGGGATCAATCGTGGCCGACAATACCCTGTCTCATGCCGTCTTTGGCCTGAATGTGTACCCACGGCGCCGGACCCCTGACTCACATCAACTGAAGTCTGGGTCAGGCGGGGATCTGCCTGCATCAGGCAGCGGTCCACCGCTGGCTATGTTGCACAAACAGTCCCACTTGACAGGCTCAAGCAGTGGCAGGACCCAGGCAGAACCCTGTCAGGTGTAATATGGACAGGGATGGACTGCCACCACCCCACAATGACAAAATGTGATTGAGGTCCAACATCACTACCTCATTGCGCTAGGGGGGCTGCTTGAGGCACTTGACGATGTCTCCTGCACAGTATCCTACATGGACGGTGGCAGTTGTTGGGCTGCCAGACTTGATGGACCATTTTTTTAGTGAGGCATGGTGCTTCTATAGGCGACCGAGGACAAGTGTGCTCTGGCTAGTTGGCTGGGCACTGGCACGACTCTGCTTGGCAGTGTTACCATGTGTGATGCAACGTTGCAGTTTACATCCTGCCTGATGCTGCCAGACGCCACCAGTTGGAGGCTCACCCCTGCGTGGCGGCGTGTGGCACCCTGATGATGACATGAATGATGGTGCATCAGTGATCTGTGTAGCAAACTAAGAAGGGTCTATGAGGGGGGCAGAAGAGGTGGAAGAGGCAGAGAGGCAATAACACTGAGAGACAATACTACCCCTTGCCTCATGTCTAAGTTATTGCGAACCCCTCATCACCCCATCCACATAAAGCATTTTCGTTGGTGGAGTAAAGTGAGGATCTTTAATAGTGTGGTTGCCTGAAAACCCAGAAGATACATTATTTTTCACTAAGTTATGTTATTAGTAATCCGTGGGTGGGTACCTGTCTATAATTATCGTGAATTAGGCGAGTCCGCTGTCATACACTGGGTGTATCAATCTCACCTTATACAAAATTTATCAAGAAAAATGGGGTGTTTAGCATCTCTATAAAAATCATACAAATGGGATGTTTTGAAACTTGTTGCACCACTGTAATCGAACATTGTGTGGGCCAGCTGAGCTCGGTAAAGTGGCAGCTGTCATCAGAGAAAATTTGCTTTTACTCTCAAGACCATAATATATCTTTTAATTCAAGTACTTCATTAAAGAAGTTTGGACTTGCAGGTTTTTCAGACAACCCTTCCTTATTAGTTTTCAAAACTGAGGATCTACTGTACGTTGGAAAATTGTGGATGTGCTCGTAATCTATATGTATTCACTTGACTCTTTACAACAGGAATTTGTGGAACCTGTACCGCAAAAGTGTTTACCAATTTCTGGTGCATACGTTCAAACATTGGCCACTTGACTCTTCATTTCGATTGGTGCTTGAGACCTGGCTCTCCTACATCCAGCCATGGAGGTACTGCGAATACTCTCCTTCCACCAGGTAAGTGCCCTGTGAAAGAGACAGGAGGACAAACAGACACAGATAACAGATAGACAGACAGATTGATCGATGGACAGACAGACGGATTGGTTGAAAGATGATAAGTGTTAATATTGTGACATTGTATGTAGCTTACAGCACACTGGAAGCTGATCTTCAGTTAAATAGCCTTTCTCTACTTTATTTCAACTCACTCCTCCTGTCTCCTCCTCCTCTTCCTCCAGAAGCCCCACAACCACTCAGACTACCAACACAACGGACAATGAAAGTCGTACAGTCGAAGGTAGATGGCAAGGATTTGTGGCAGAAAATCTACTCTTTTATTCGCTTCTCTTCCATCACCTTCTCCTCCGTTTGTTTCGCCTGGATCTTCATGCCCCAAGGAATGCACAGATACTGTTCCGTGTGACCAAGGTGAGTGTGTGTGTGTTGAGGGGGGAGGGGGGGGGGGATAATAATAATAATAATAATTTCCCTGGCACACATTTATGAAGCCTAAGGCCATGGTCACACAGGGAGTGAGAAACTTTAATACGTAATAACCAATGCAGGTGACCACACTGGCAGCGAGCAGGTAATGGCGAGAAAGCAGGTTGATAAGCGAGAAAGTGAGGAGAGTTGACGATTAACTTTTCTCGCGCGAGATCGTTAGGTCAGAAGGTGACATCACAGACATGCTTCCATATTATTTGCCGTAACTCAACTCATACACTAGATAGGGCATTTTGGTTACCGTTAGATGCAGCAGTAATTGGAGAACTCGAATATGTTTGTGAAAAGTCAATAAAACAAACTAAATAAGTAGTGACAAGTTGAAGTTAAAGAATCACTCTGTAATGTCTATAACACATTTTACATATAGCTACCATTTGCAGCGGCTATGAAATAAAGATTAAAATAAACAATTCCACCTTATAGAGAAAAGCCTCTTGAACACGATGGCATATACAGATTTTTCATAAAATGCCAAGTAAGTGAAGCATGAAACTCTTTATAAAAACTTTTCACCTCATTGATCCCTCGTGTGGGCCGATGGGATGGGTGCTATCAAGGTGCTAGGAGTGTGTAGTGTTGCTAGGCTATACTGCCACGGGGTCGTGTTGCCATGACAACCCTCGCCTCGCCTTGCTTTTTGTGTGGCCACAGAAACTCACCTTGCCGCTCTCGCTAGCTTTCTCGTTTTCTATGTGGCCGCGGCCTAATAATGTCACATCTCTTCCTTCTTACATTCAGTGTTGGTAGGTTCAGATTTTCAAGTCTCCATAATTTAATTTTAATATAACTATTTAGGCTAGGAGCCCATCATGTAGCAACCCTATGTATCTTCAATCTTTATTTGTAAGTTTCTTTAAATGTGGAGTTTAAACTAAACTAAAATAAATTAATAAAGTTGGACAAAAGTTATGTCCACATACAGAATAAGCAAGAGGCATGCAGCTAAGCCTTGTAACCAACAGCTCCTAAGCACAAATAAGGCATCACAACAGTCTAAACAGAATTACCAGGTCATCATGGTGCTAGTGGTCTCTGATCAACCCTTGCCTGGTACTCTTGTTGACTTCACAAGGGCACAAGCTTGGTAAATGGGATGACTGCTGTTTACACTCCATAAGCCTCAGGACTGGGAATTCAATGAATTTTCATGGTCATGCCCTTTATTAGTAATCACATTGAAGTCCATGTATTTCTAACTCATGCATCAGTGCATAGAGCATGACCACACTCATGTGAAGAGATCATGGGAGTGATGTAGTGCACCAGGCTTTCCTGTAACCTCACAGGGTTGAGTCAAGACAATGGCAATTCTAAATATATTATTATTATTATTATTATTATTATTATTTTTTTTTTTTTATTATTTTTTTTACGTTGCCTATTGCGCCGGTAGGCATCTTCCCGGTGGGGCCTGATGGTTGGCCCAAGGGTTCTTCCAGGTGGGGCCTGATGGTCGGCCCAGCCCGTTCTGGCGCAGGCGAGTGTTTATAGTGGCGCCATCTTGCATTGGCTCACGCTGCCCCCCGGAACTCGTTCTTGATTCGCTTGGACGGCTTCCTCTAGAGTCCGGGTTGATGGGTGGTCTTCAGGACAGCATGTGGGTAGTTTTAAGCCACTCGGCGGTGACTGAAAAATCCGAGTGGTAGCGTGAGGATTCGAACCCGCGTCGTCCATCATGCGGCGAATGTGGGTCCAGTACGCTATCACTTCGGCCACCGCCGAAATAATTGGCTTCTGTATAGTAGAGATGAATGATTAAACCTCAGTTTTGTTTGTAAACAAAATCTTTACCAAATTAACATATATGTAACACATGTAATAATCAATCAGTGGGAGCATATGCCGGGGGGCGCGTCGCCTCACCCACCCTACGACACCAAGCTCAGGGGTCCCATTGGGTGAGTCTCCATGCAGACCCCCTTCCCATACTGAATACCTCCTGGCAGGATGTATCGACTTTCTCAAGCCACAAACTCCGTGGGTGTCCCTTTGGCCTCCTCCACTCAGGATTTTCTCATACAGAGACTACCCGATGAGCAGGATCAGCTTCAGGGTAACGTGGTACGTGCCTGTATAGCCGGGGTTGGCGTTGATGGACTATGCAGGTAAAATATGTCGAATCAGTCTCACAGAGTAGTCAGCGGTTTGACACAGTCATTCCAGCGATATCCCATGATTCTGCCTAGACATTTATCACCAAAGGCATCAATCTGCCTCTCCTAAGACCCCATTTAGTGTCCATGTCTCACAACCATGGAGTAAGACAGGGAGCACAAGGGACTTGAAGATCCGAAACTTTGTCCTTCTGCACGGGTACCTTTTTCACGGGTATTGACAGCGCCATATACCGTATTTTGCAGCGTACAATGCGCTCCGGCGTATACCGCGCACCCTAAACTTTAAGATAACAATTTTGGAAAACTGAAAACTGGGTACTTTTACTGAAGGAGTTCCTAGAGGGAAGGGTTCATCAGGTCTGTACAGATAAATAGAAAATTGATATTGTTTGACAAGTTCCTAGAGGGATGAGTGCATCAGATCTGTAAAGATAAATAGAAAACTGACATATTGTTTGGCATCCTCAGAGATACTCTCTCATATGAAGCATGACAACAGAAGCTTAACTTTTCACATCTGTTCTGTCTATTCATGTCACTCTTCACTTCTCTAATCCAAATTGCTGTGCTACCCCAACATAGTTTCTGTTCTCTTGTGTGACACACCCCTCATTCATGACAAACTATCCTTTGTATACCATAATTGTTTTGTGTTTGACGCCAGAACTTTTATTAGAACATTGCTTTTAGAACAGATGGTCCCTGCAAATAACTAAATCACAGTTCATTCACCAGAGATCCTCAACATTTAAATATCCACAGGTTTTTTCACAACCGAATCTCAGTCGGTACATTCAAGAAATTGAATCAGCACTTGAAGATCCACATCTCATTCATCGTTCTCTCCTTGGGCCAACCTCTGCCCCCACTCTAAGTCACAAAAACTTTGGGACAGAAGGACTGGTGGGAGATGCTCGCTCGCTGGCTTCCCTTGCACGGAGCCACTGTGTTGAAATGGAGGGACTTAGCCACTCCTATCAGCCAATGTTTGGAGCAGCGAGTGTTTCCTTGGTGGGTATACCTTTTCTTTTTGGGTGTGTTTGTTTCTGGAGTCAAATCAGCTCATCTGTCTCATACAGCCATACATGGATATACATTTGTTTGAGAAATTTTGTTGTTATGATACTCAGTTCATTTGGTGTTTGTTAACTTTGGCTATTACAGTATCATGTAGGTGTTACTTATGATCACACATTATGTATAGTTACAGTCCACATTGTCCACTTGCAGAGGTAGCACCAGTGCACTCGTGTCTGCTTACATTTGTGCTCTAGTGTGCGATCTTTGTGTTTTCAGCACTATTATTATCATTATATTATTTATATACAGTAGGTATGCCTACTACACAATTATATGGGTGAATAAAGTATTAAGGGAGAGAAGGATTAGAGGAGGGGATTAAAGGGTTCAGTTCCCACATGTCACGCTGCCTCCCTGTGATTCTGCCGACCATGATGGTGTCACCACAACCACAGCAAACATTACCAAAGATGTTTGCTGATGATCCTTCACCGTTACCTGATATTAGTGAGAGGGGGCTTCAACAAGTGGATGAAGATAGTGGCAGTGTAGGCACCACAGGGATTCAAATAAGGAGGGTCAAGTGGTGGGGGAAAGGAGGCAACTCAGCTGATGAAACATACAGTCTTCATGACCACTTGTTGCCACACATTCCCAAAATCCAGATAGAGCCTAATATGTAAATCTATTATAAGTAAAGTCAGATCTTATCACCAGTTGGTGGCAATGTGGGAGTCCTGGCATGTGGTTTGAAATTAAATGTTAGAGTGATAGGGATTACATGTTGAAACAATGAAAAAGGGTACGTCAGAGCTTCAAAATATCATATAATGAATGGTTGGATGATATTGGTGTCCTGTACAAAATGACAGTAAAGTGAAGATTGGCTTCTAATCTTTGTGATAAATACCAACATATTTCTACAAATTTAGTCATTGAATATTTAGGTGTTGCTGTGAAACATAGATACATGAAAAAAGATTCCCCCCCCCCTCCCCCTTAAAAAAATGTATAAGTATTGGTATAACTTGGTTTTTAGCTATTTTATTGTATGTCTATAAATTTTGTTTTATTAATCAAAATCATAAATATCTCCACAGATTAACTCCCTGATGAAGCATGTGCGTTCTGCATATGAGGCTGTCTGCTCTGAGCAACAGCAGACACACCAGCAATCTGCCCTCTACACTGATGGAGTGGGGCATAAAGCAGGTGGATGGAGTAGCTTAATATGGTCATTATTTGAGTCGTCCATAACATCAGAAGAGGAATCAAGTGCAGAGGATATGAGGAAAACTATTGTTCACTTGGAAATGGCTCAGCGACATCTGTCTAGCATGTTTGGAGTGAGTTCATTTACCCACAGTGCTATGTCCTCTATTGTCGTTTTCTTGGAGACTCACTTAAATTTTTAGTTTATTTAATGTAAGTTGTTACTCATACTTGTGTGAAATTTTTTTTATTTTTTTACCATGTTTAAAGGTTTAATATTTGCATGGATACAACTTTTCTTTGGATTGAAATTTACAGTTAAACCTCACCATCAGTTGGTGTTAGGTAACAGACACACCCATGAATGATGGAAATCCATGAATATCTGCTGATAGATACTTATAGACTTAGAGCAACCTCTAATGTGGTTACTGCAAGTATGAAGGCGTGTTTGGAGGTGGCAGGGTGTCCGGTGAGCCGCAAATGCTTTAGCTGGCCCCAAAAGTGTTCAAGAAAACCCGTGGATACCCAAGTTTTCAACTTGATAATATCTATGGACTGCCCTGTGGATATTCAAATCCGTGAATGTTAAATTGTGGATGTTGAGGTTCGACTATTTCTCACTGGAACACCTCTGCCTTGGAGGATCAATTTTTACATGAGTTCCTTAAATTGCGACTTACAAGTCGACCTTGAGCCTGAAAACATCTCTCCAAAACTAGGGGTCAACTTATTCGTCAAGGATTAAATGCGAACGTTTACCACTGAGTGGCAAACAAGTGGAGCAGCACTGCTAAGAATTGCTGTACGCTGTATGTAACACAGATTAGTTTATGAATATTAAATGATCACAAAAGTTGTTTATATCAACACAAAGCCATAGGCTGTTTCCAACAGCTGATACACAGATTGTAAACACTGACTGGAACACCACTGGACCCAAGCGGCCAGTCAGACAACTACAATATGTGCCACTTCCAGGGGAATCCAAGGTCGCTCTCCAACTGCCTGGATGCTAGCCGAGTGCCTCCCCATGCTGCCCTCCCCGTCCGCCCAACTCATCATATCTCACATTCTAACAGTACACCCTTACCTTGTATGAAATGCAATATTAAAGAAAAGCAAGATGGATTGATGCCTGGCGGAGTGGAAATCCTCACTGTGTGATGGCTGCTCGCCGAATGCCCAACCAACCATCTTTGTTGATGATGTCACGGCAAGCTCACAAGCCCAGGTGCGGGCCTTTACATAAGCTGTCATCTGGTGCTCAAGAATTACCCCAGAGTAAGCAAGAATTATCTCAAATCTTGCAAAATTCTTGTGTTTCTTGATCTGGCAAGTCAGATTTTCAAGAAGTCCTTCCAATTCTTGGCAAGTATTGGTGGCAAGAATTGGGGGTCTGGCACAAGCTGTGGCGGGGCTGGTTTAGCCACTTTCTTGCTGGCGACACAGGTAAACACACCGAGCCGCACCTCCATAGGCCTATGGCGATGACCTTGGTTCCACCCACAGTGTTGTCAGGTTGGCATGTGGATAATGTGTGGGTATTGAATGGATGCCGTGAAGAGCATGAAGCCTACCAGTAGCTTTGGGGGCCTACTTATGCGGCAAGTATAGGCCTAACCCGTAATAATCTTCAGGTTGACTTGTACGCCAGGTCGACTTATATGCCGTAATTTGCAGTATATATATATATGTGTGTGTGTGTGTGTGTGTGTGTGTGTGTATATATATATATATATATATATATATATATATATATATATATATATATATATATATATATATATATATATATATATATATATATATATATATATATATATATATATATATATATATATATATATCCTATCATTGTGTGTGGGAAATGTGAGTTGTTCAGAAATTCAATATCATGGTAACTCTATCTCCATCTCTGTGCTCCAAAGCCCTGTTCCCTCACGGTAACTTCTCTCAGGGGGATGGTCATAACAAAAGAATCTCCAACTTTCTCTTCTTGCACTCCCTTACAGCACACTTAATCTTTTGCCCACCAACTCTGTCTCCAGTACTAGTCAACTAAATTGATCCATTTCACTGGACTCCCCCTAACACTTAATCCTGCCGTCATATACTGATATAAAAAAGTCAAACTCATTCATTTTCATTACCTAACTTTTCAAAGCTATCTTTAAAGAAAAAATGTTTTGCCCTCCTTCCAAATCAAGTGCATCCAACTTTTCCGGGCCATCTTAATGAAATAAGAAAATGTTTTACGCCATGAGTTCTGAACTGACATTGGCCACTTGAGGAGCTGAATTGAAGACAATAATGCTCCCTTGTCTTCATGTGCATGTGTGAGTACCTGCTTCATTGGCCTGCCACTCCTCATCAGCTGACAGAAGCAGGCAAAGATGGATTTAAAGATTGACATGGACAATAACATTTTGTGGCTACAGACAAATAGACCACTAATTTGCTGCTATACAGGATGCATGGGGGTGTGTCAGTGTGTGTAGTAACCTGTTACTCTGCGAGTCTCTGACTGACTTGTATCAACTAATGAGGAGTGGCAGATCAATGATATGGGTACTGAGGCATGCACAGTATTAGATATGCGACTTCGCCTTCTGGAGGCGTCTTATCGCCACAACCACTTATGGCAGCTAAAGTTTCGTTTAGTCGGCGCAACATCTGTGGTCATATGCCGGAGAGAGACAGAAGGGGAAGGAATTATAGGAGAAGGGAACAGATCCCAGGAGATGGGACACAACCCCCGATTAATACCTGGTACTCATTCACTGCTGGGTGGACAAGGGTGTAGGGTATCAGAAAAGCCGCCCAAATTTTTCCACTCTGCCCGGGAATCGAACCCGGGCTCTCTCGGTTGTGAGCCAAGTGTGCTAACCACTGCACCACGAAGCCCCTAACACTTATGGCAGAAAATGGGTGACAAAGTTAGGTGAAACATCAGCAGAGCGCCATGCATAAAATGTTTCAGGCACTGGTCAGGAGGTGGGAGTGTTGCCATCTAGAAGTACCTTTATTTTATCTCATGAGATGGGAGTGTTGCCATTTAGAGGGACCCTTATTTTAGCTAAACTTAGAAGACTGGAACATTCATATACATCTTCCCCAGCTTCTTCAATGTTTTTTTTTCTTTTTTGTACAAAGTATGAGAAAGTATAATTACTGAGGCTCACAACAAGACCAAAATCACCTCTTCAGAGTGATCAGTAATTGCTACAATTGGTGGAGTTAAAACTTCTTGACATGACTGGTTGCACACAGCCTCAGCTAAGTCACATATAACCCTTTTTTTTTTTTGCAAACACCTCTGATGTGAAAGGATTAAAATAGCTCTTAAACTGGTTTTGACCTTCCTCTGGCTACTAAAGCTGGCTCTTACTGACAGGAGCAGTACTTTGTTTTTTTGACCTTTATTTACCTTTAACCTGAGAACGTTGGCAGACCCTTTTCTGGGCTTTCACGAGTTGTGGCTGTGGTACGGTGGACCCTAAAAAGGGCTTACCATAAAACCCATAATTTGAGCTAATTGTAGGCGGTGGTGGCATAGAGCAACTCGCCATATGTGCCCTGGGTCATAGTGGTGGGTGAGTGATCTTGAGATGGGCTTTTTTGTCATAGGTAGTGCTATAAGGTCATGGCAGACTGAATTAGCTATCCACATAGTGATCACTTGTCAAATTCTCTAAAGTAGACAACAAGTGACTCTAGGCTAGATGCCACACATCACAAGACTTTATTTTGTAACAAACACCACCCAAAAAGAATGGAGTCTGAGTAAAAGTAAATATTTTTAACAGCTTTATGGTTATGAGATGAGTACTCTGATGTATGTTCCATGCTCTTTTCTTAGTCTCAAAATGCAGTGTAATTTTGTCGTTTCTCGGCCACTTCTTGGCTTTCACATAGCCGAAGCCCATGGGTTAAACTACTTCCTGTAAAAAATAAGAAAAAGTGAAGAGCATGCTATGTTGATTTGAATTCTGAGCATAAGTCATATATATTGCATTAATGAACATCTGCATTCACAGGTTCCAGTGCCCCTAGAACTAAGTTGTCATGATAATGTAGTGAATGGTAGTTATCAGCACCAACCTTCAGCACAACTGGAAAGAAGTCACAACCACACCAAGGACCCCACCTCTCCAGAACAGGTGCAGACCCCTAATGGACCTGTACTGACAGCATATGGTAAGAGCATTATCATTAATGTCACATTCTGTTCCTCCTTGCTTTTTCTTAATCCCCTAGGGCCTAAAGGATGAGTGGCCAGCAGGCGGAAATATTAGTGGGTTCCATAAAAGGATGAGTGTCCCGCCTTTTTCTTTTACTTCCCTTGTTGCCTCATGACCTTTGCTAATGTTCTACATCTGAAATACACTCTTTGAAATATGAACATGAATGGGAATACATTGATTCCTAATAATAATAATTTGAACACAAATTAATCTGAATATTGTATTGAAATGAAGTCAGTTATGAAAACTCCATCCCTGCCCTATAATACTATGATAATCAAAGAGTACGGTAATACTATGATAATCAAAGAGGAAAGGAAAGGAGGGAGGCAACAGGAAGACAGAGAAGGAAACAGGGAGGATGGGAGGAAGTTAATAAGAAAAGATGGAAAGAAGAAGGATGGATATATTTCATGTTTAATTGAGGAATGAATTAAACTAAGAAAAGTGGTCCTATATGTTTTAAGTTTGAGATTTGTTTTTCGAAAATTAAAATAGAATAATTTTTAAACAAGTATATGCAGTAGTCAGAATAACAAGTGAAGTAAGTGAACAACAAATTATAGTAGCAAAGTTTTTCTGTTCTCTCCTGTTACAGGTCGGCAGCAGTTACGGTGCGGTTTGCGTCGTCGTGACCTAAAGTATGAGGGAGACCCAGACCTGCGTCCCATCACCAGCTATGAGATTGTCTTTCTGGTGCGCTGGCTGTATACTGTGTCACTTCTCCTCAACACTAAGGTGAGAGAGGGAGGGAGAGAGAGCATTAATAGAATGAATAAAGAGGAAAGGGATGCAATCAGTCACTAGGAGAAGCAAAGTACAAGGAGCTTACAGAGGCCTACAAAGGGATGTAGAATTACATCAGAAAACAGTAGTCACAGATTGAAATAGAGTAATGGTGTTCAGGTATGGGAACGACAGAATTAGCAAAGATCACAGATACAGTATAGTATGTCAAAGGACAGAAAGGGACACAGAAGTCAGGGGAAGGATTGAAGGGCATTCAACAGTGTGGCAGTGACAAGTATTCATTCATGTGTGTGTATGGGACAACTAAGAGAGTATTAAGAAAAAGTGAAATGAGAGGAGAAGGTTAGCAGGAGGTATGTAATCAATCATTCCAATCTCACCTAACAGTATGGAGATAGAATGGCTGCAGCTTATCACCGCCAAGATGTGATTGGTTGGATTGCACGCCGTGTACTACAGAGTCCAGACACAATCTTTGAATACCATAAAGATGTGCAAGGTGCTCCCCCAGCTCATACAGAGCGACACCTACCCCCAAGAATCAGCCTACGGCTACAAGCCAGCAAGAGGGTGAGTACTGTCTCAGACTTTGGCATGCTACCTTCCATTTTTGGTGCCATTGGGTTATGATTCTGTGAGTGGCCAGAAGAGAGGTCAATTTCGGGTGGAGAGGTATTTTGATACTCCCCTTTTGAAAGAGGTTGTCATAGGCAGAAGAAAATACAGATGAAGGAAGGCTGTTAAAGAGTTTACCGTTGAAGGAATGAAAGAATGAAGATGCTGGTTAACTCTTGCATAAAGGATTTGGACAGCATAGGGATGAATGAGTTAGAGTTGAGAAAGTCACGTGCAGCAGGGCAGAGGGAGAGGGGAGGCATGCAGTTAGCAAGTTTAGAAGAACTTTCAGCATGAAAATATTGATTGAAGATAAAAAGAGAGACAACACTGCTGCAGACTTTAAGAGATAGAAGACTGGTAGTAAGAGGATGGGAGTTAATGAAATGAAGAATCTTCGACTACTCTGTCCAAAAGGGCTGTGTGTGGAGCCCCCCCACACAAGGTGCATACTCCATACAAGGGCAGACAAGACACACCATTTGCAAGGGGAAAAAAGTTGATGGAGACGATACAAAACACCCAACCTCAAGGAAGCTGATTTAGTAAGAGAGGAGATATGAGGTTTCCGTTTAAGATTTTGAGTAAAGAATAGACATAGAATGTTTATTGTAGAAAAAAGTGACAGCTGATTGTGTCAAGTTGAGAGGGGGAGAAATTGAGTTTTTGAGGCATTGCAGGATACCAGGTTCCTTCTACTGCAATTGGAAATGATAGTAAAGTCTGAAGCATTTTGCAGCCTCTAGCCTATAGAATCTTGTCATTTCTGTTGAGAGGGTTTTGTGTCGAAATATTTTGAATAATGCAGAGAAGAGTGATCGGCATATGAGTGGATAGGATAGTTTGTTTTGGAAAGATCATTAATGAATAAATAGAAAGAGAGAGGGAGATAGGGCAGAGCCCTGTGGGACACCACTGTTAATGGGTTTAGGAGAACAGTGGCTTTCTACCACAGCAGAGGTAGATGGACCAGAAAGGAAACTTGAGATAAGAGTAGAGAGGGATAGAATCCTAGGAGGGTAGTTTGGAAAGCAAAGATTTGTGCCAGACTCTGTCAAAAGCTTTTGAGATGTCCTAGACAACAGCAAAAGTTTCACCAAAGCAGCTGAGAGGATGAGCAAGAATCAGTTAGGAAAGCAAGAAGATCACCAATAGAATGCCCCTTGCAGAATACATATTGGGGATCAGATAGGTCAGAAGTTGATAGAAGCTTGAGAATTTTCTGGTTAAGGGTTGATTCAAAAGCTTTAGAAAGACAGAGAAGTAAAGTTATTGGATGGTCGTATTTGGGATTGGAATGATCACCTTTCTTAGGCTCTCAAGACTTAGGTTCTCAAGAGGGGAGTATTAAGACATTTCACCAACAGAACCTGATTTCCCTCTTGACTACTCATACTTTTATCTCTGCAAGAACAGCCTTTTACAGACTTTTATTTATTATTATTTTTTTATTTAGCTGCTTTAAGAAAATGTCAACATTCCCAATCAAAAACTTTATACATAGTTTCATTGGTCTCTATATTTATTAGCACAAATTCTGTGAAGTCACATGTTACCATGGCCATCAGTCATGTGATTAGGGCAATATTACTGAAAGGTGTTAATAGAAATTATATAGATTTATGTAAGGCAGAGGGTGAAGAGCTGGTTTTCAAGAGTAGCCTGTGTAGGCCTCTATATCATAGTATATTCTTATTTAACCCCCTCTCGCACCATAATTTTCGATAAGTTTTCTTTTCCGCGCTCATTTCAAACATCGGGTCTCGCCGGTCGAGGCAGTTTTTTTAGAGCGCCAAAATTTTTTGTTTCTCAGCTACTTTCTTCCCCCAAACCTGCATTTATCATTATTCATAATATATCAATGGCTTCCTTATTTGTTGTAGTTTTTCATGAATCAATAAAAAAATAATAATAGTAATTCATAGGACCGTTTATGGACATGGAATAAAGTGCGCATAAACAATTTTTCTACTTAGGTCATGTTCCCACCTCCATGACTAAAAACTTTGTGTGTCAACTTTTCAAGGTAGATGTATTTATAGTAGCAGAATTTTATCAGGATTCTTATGGTTCCTTCAAATCTCCAATCGGACAATTAGCACCATGAAATATTTGCAGAAAAGTAAAAATATTGAAAAAAGTCTTTCCTTCTGAATCTAAGTCTTTTTTGCTCTCATCACTTTCTCTCGCAAAGTGGGGAATGCTTTCTGTTTCACTCTCACCACTACTTTCACTGTCTGAGTAAAGGAGTGGTTAATGTTCCTTGGGTTTCAGGGGCCTCCGTGCCATTACGTATTTACGTCCTCATGTAATTCACAAAATATAATACGCTACTGCCTGTAAAGAGAACAGAATACAAGTTACACCCAATCAAATCACTGTATTGCACTACATAATACTATTATCACTGTTATGCAGTGGGCTGCATGGGCGCGCAGAAGCGTTTAAAGCCCACAGCAGTGAGACTTGCAGATTGACTGATGAGAGAGTGACTGGAAGCTGTCTTTGTTTTCTCAACCGCACTCAAATCTGTGCATGCAAAGAGTGTTGCCAATTAGTTAATTTCGGAGAGGGTGAGGAAACACCCTCAAACAAAAAATGACGCGACTGGAGTGAATATAACTATTTAAAAGTAATATTTTTGTTCAAATTGACACCAATGGCGTCACAGTACACTTTGCCCCTAAAAAAATTTACACGCTACTGGCATCACAGTGCGTGAGCAGGTTAAATATCTGTGAACTTGACCAGCCTTGCTTTGTATTTCCTTTTTTGTAGGACTAATGTATGATAATGACTTTTCCTGTTGTTCAGGTCCTTGGGTATGAGCTGGCCCTCTTCCTCCTGCTGCACTTTTTGGGCATGTGGGGTTTGGTGCTGCGACTGTTTATTGCCACTGCCGTTTGTATCTTCATACTTGGGTCCCTAATTCACGGCTACGCTCAAGCATACCACATCACTACTACAGCAGTTACTACTACTATTACCACCAGTGTTTCTTCCACCTCTGCCATTTCAGGGGAGAGTATGGTGTCATCTCCTGGACTTTAAGAAAATGCGCCAGCTAACCAGCTTCCTGTCATTAAGTAAATGTGCCTTCTGATCAGCTTCCTGCCATGAGTCATTTGTTGTGACAGGAATAGATAGTGTTGAGGGGAAAATGATAGAGAGTATCACAGTGGTCACAGCAGGGTTACATTGAGGGCCATTTTTTCCCCATAGTCAGTTAGCATATGGTTAGCAGTTCATTCTTGCTCTTGCCCAGCTGAGTCCCAGCCCATTAATATTGAGTATCTTCTGAACAAAGTCAGGAGAATATCCAGTGTACACTCATTCTGATTGTAAGATTGTTGTTTTTATGCATGCAAAGCAAGAGTTGTGTTTAATGGGAAAAGTACAGGAAATTGTGTGGCCAAAATTTTAGTTTGTTTTTAAGATCCTATATGTAGGAGAATAGTTGTCGCTTTTTCACGTACTATGGGGCCCCATATCAAGTGATATTAGGAGACTGAAAAAACGTAGCTTGTTCTGTAAACGCAAGTTTTGGGGCAAATTTGATACAGTAAAAAATAAAAACACTGAAACCTTTCATAAGTTACTTTTTTGCTCTATTTCTCCTGCTGTAAACAACTAAAACTTACATTTAAATGTACACCTGTCCCCCTGTATTTGCTGGTTTACTATTGTGGACTGACACATTCACAGATTTCCCCCCAAATGCACAAAGGCAGCCCCGAAGGAATTTTCTCGCTGCCGCTCCGAACATTCATGGTCCGCCCTTAGACATTGCTGTTCCTAAGGAAAGGGTGGTGTACACACGCATAAACCAACATAAAATATCATGAGTAGCACAGCCCCCTAATACTTCGCCCTACAACCTCCCATGTTCTTGTATGTATGTAGTGAAAATGCGTAATAAAGCACTGGAAACACTGGGATGTGCTGGAAGTCTGCTGCGAATGACAACAGCAAACTGATGCGTGGAGCCCAGCGGCGGCTTTTACTGAAAATACTCTTGATTTAAAAGAATTTTACTTCTAAATTGCATGGCAATAACATAATTAAAATTTTCTGCTAAATAGTATTCTGCTATATCGAGCTTTTACAGTACTTCTACTTGTACTCAGACTAAAAGTACTCGACAGTTTTACAAGTACTTTTGAGTACAACAGAAAATGCCAGCGTGTAGTGAGTGTGCTGTTTGATGACTTGTATGAGTGGAGATATGAGGTCATGGTAAGGGATTAACAAAGGTGCGTCCTAAGCTCAGGGAGACCACGGACCATATAATAAAGACTTCTAGTAGTGAAATTTAGCTTTCAAAGTGAGTTTCTTCTAACTTTCCTACTAGAAATCCTTAAAAGCCACTGAAAATGTAAGTCCTTGAGGGGTACTTTTAACCCGTATAGCACGGTTTTAGGAAATCCCTGCTTTGGCAGATAAAGCGGGATGCGGGAATTCCCGTCATCTGCTGTCCCGCCAAAATTCGTACTTCACCACATAATATCTCCACCGTGCTGCAACCGAGGGATTTCTAGTTTCTTTCAACATGTAGGTAAAAGATTGGCGGTGAAAAAGCACTATGAACTATTAATGTTTTTGTCTGATACCCCCACACAGAGCATTGATGAAAAACACCAATTTCGCCAAAATTCAGCACCACGGCACACACTGCGAGCAGAGAATCGCCCTCTCGCCCGTCCTTTAGGGGTAAATGCCTTAAGAAGCACGGAGTGAACTTAACAGGACACCAAAACGTAAAGAGTTCTCTGAAAAGAATGAACCTTGTCAAGTGTTCAAAGAGGGAACATTGGGTTAAGATTCGTTTTAGGTCCGTGCCAGTATCTCATTACCTACCTTATGAAACATCAGTATCTCTTCATATATCTTTTCTACAAACCTTCAACAGTCATGGAAACGCTTTGAAAATCCAATTCAAGGACTTTTTTTTTACTCTTGAAAATAGGGGATAATGTTTACGAAAGCGCGTCGCCTCCTCTGCTGGCCGCGGCGACCTGCAGCGGGTGTTGCGAGAAATACCTCCTCGCTGAAATAAGTCACATACATGAGGGGGGGGGTCCAGGGGGGGGCGCAGCCCCCCCTGGTTAGAAGGAGGGGTCGAGGGGGGCGCAGCCCCCCCGTTAGTAGGTCGTAAAGTTCGGTTGGAGTAGTTTAAATATACTCCCCGACCCTAAGCCCTCTGCGAGCTATTTTGCGGCTGCGGCGGCTGCAGCGTCGCCGCGGCCAGCAGAGGAGGCGACGCACTTTCGTAAACATTATCCCCTATTTTCAAGAGTAAAAAAAAGTCCTTGAATTGGATTTTCAAAGCGTTTCCATGACTGTTGAAGGTTTGTAGAAAAGATATAAGAAGAGATAGTGATGTTTCATAAAGTAGATTATGAGATGCTGGCACGGACCTAATACGAATCTTGAACATTGTCAACTTTCATAGCGCACATCTGTTCGTTCTGTTCGCCGTGAACTTAGCACCTGAGGAAAACTAAATTATGCGAGGTGGGTACGAAGGATGTGTGAACCGTCAGCCACGTAGAGGAACGGCACATCTGAGCGCTCACGCAAGACCCATCAGTTCGTTGACTTTATCTTTTGTTTTAAACTGTTTGAGGTAGATTCCTTTGACTTTCAGAAGGGAGCATGTAAGCACTAACTATTATAATACAGGTCTCTTCTCTCCAACCTTTGATTTGATGAAACAAATAGTCCGGTAAAATAGACAGGAATAAAGACTACCCAATACACTAGTCATGGAATAGGCGAGTTTGTCCAACTTTAGCTATCTTAGGCGCCATCTGTTACCCAGAAAGCCGCGCGAAATACAAATTAAAGCTGATAGAATAGTGTTTGAGGGGACTGTAGGTATGGTCAGGATTTCGAAGAAGTACCTAGAACACACAAACAAAGTATTGTATTGGCATCCATTTTAATTTCGCGCGGCTCTTTAGGTAGCAACATGGCGCCTGAGATGAAGTTGGCCAAAGTCTCCTATTCTATGGCTCTTCTTCCAAGTACAACGTAAAATATATTATTTTGAATTAACGGCAAATGGAACAGAAAGGTGTCTGCCATGACAGTTAACAATGTTTCTTTAAAGACTTGACAAGGGTCGTTCTTTTCAGAGAAACCTGGTTTCAGTTTCCCTTAAAGTTCCCATCGCGTCCCTTAGATTATATATTAGAGCCATAGAATAGGAGACTGTGGCTAGCTTTTTCAGGGAGAGAAAAGAAGGGAGAAAAGAGAGAGGAGACCGGCAAGAAAGGATATAGGAAAAATAAAAGTGCTGGAAAATAGATGATTTTTTTTTTAATATAACGATATATAGTAGCCTTCATATTAATCGTAAGACTCTCTCATCTCTTACTTAAACAGTAACTCCTTCCTTCACACACACACAAAACATTCCTCACGGGACAACCTGTATATAAATATAAGTAGAACCACAAGTCCACAACCATCCTGCAGTCAAATTTGCCCCTATTTTTGTACTTAATTTCATCCCGGGATTTCCTGGGATGTGCAAAAATATCCCGGGATTATTAAACCTTGAAAATTGTCCGGGATCCCGGGATCCCGGGAAACAAACCCTAGATGGGACCCTCGCGTGTGTATAGCAAGTGTGGGCTTTGGTAACAGGTGGCACAGGTAAGGATGGGACCCTAGCGTGTGTACAGCAAGTGTGTACTATGGTAATAAGTGGCACAGGTAAGGATGAGAGGAGTATATAAAAAAAATAGACCTCGTGTGTGTCCCTCAGAGCAGTCTGTGCCACGACTCAGCTACGTCAAACGTTGCTCTGTCAAGATGACTGCTAGGTGGTGGCTGGTTGTCTCCTTGGCGACAGTGGTGCTGACAGACGACTTGGCCTCAGGTGACGAGAAGGTACGGCTTGCTTCCACTCTGCTACATGCCAGAGGGAGTGTTCGGGGGATATTTTCACCCAGCTGGGACCTACTCCACACCGACGTTTGCCCCTCCGACTGTCGTTCCTGGAGGTTTTCAACTCGACTGACTTTCCCCTTAGACCTATTCCTTCCTAAACAATCCCTCCCAAAGTAAACTTCCATTTGGACGTCCTCCACACCCGGAAGGTCCTTCCAGGACATTACTCTCCTGACTGATTGATCTCCTGGACATTTACTCCTTTATATTACCTCTTGACTTCGTAGAGGTTGAAATCTGACTGCTTTGCTGTTTGATGCACCGTAAATACTCGTGTTTCAAGCTAGGTGCATTACTATTTATACTTGTGTTAATTAAAGTCGATTTCATGTCAGAGTTGCCCCTTCCGGTGATATGTATTATTACGTATGTAGGTCTGTATTTGTGTTTGTGTATGTGTGTGTTTGAGTTTGGCGCGCGAGGTGTTGGGCGGGAATTGCTGTGTGAGCTTTGGGACGGCAGAGCCGTGCGCGGGGACGTGCAGAGTCTGCTTGGAGCCGCCAGAGAAGGAACACGCACCCGGTACAGCTGTCCGAGTCCGCCCCTGTGTGCCTTTGTCCCTGAAGTTTCTGTACTTTTGCCTACGGAACTGTTTACGGTGTACTTAGCTTGCCATCAAAGTGGGAAACCGCTATTATTGTGCTTTTAGTGTTATCCCTTGCCTTCCTCCCCTCTGTGTCTATCCGCGCCGCGGTTCGTCTGGCTTCCTGTGAAGCGTCTGCTCGGGCCCAAGATCGAAGTAAGTAAGGTCGACCAACGCGCAGCCCGTCGATGACGTCACGAGAAGGGATCTCTCATTCTCTCTCAGATGCGGTTCCTCTCCCATTCTCTTTCACAATTCAACGGGAGCTAGGCTACTTTCAAAGGAGGAAGTCTCTCTCTCTCTCTCTCTCTCTCTCTCTCTCTCTCTCTCTCTCTCTCTCTCTCTCTCTCTCTCTCTCTCTCTGTGTGTGTACACACACACACACACACACACACAGAGATATATATATATATATATATATATATATATATATATATATATATATATATATATATATATATATCTATATATATATATATATATATATATATATATATATATATATATATATATATATATATATATATATATATTTTTTTTTTTTTTTAAACAGCTAAGGAGACAGTTCAAGGGCGTAAAGAAAAATATAAAAAAAGCCCGCTACTTACTGCTCCTGAATAGAGGTAAAAGGAGTGTCCAAAAAGAGAGGTCAATTTCGGGAGGAGAGGTGTCCTGATACCCTCCTCATGAAAGAGTTCAAGTCGTAGGCAGGAGGAAATACAGATGAAAGAAGATTGTTCCAGAGTTTACCAGCGTGAGGGATGAAAGAGTGAAGATGCTGGTTGACTCTTGCATAAGGGGTTTGGACAGTATAGGGATGAGCATGAGTAGAAAGTCGTGTGCAGCGGGGCCGCGGGAGGGGGCGAGGCATGCAGTTAGCAAGTTCAGAACGGCAGTCAGCATGAAAATATCGATAGAAGATAGAAAGAGAGGCAACATGGCGGCGGAATTTAAGAGGTAGAAGACTATCAGTATGAGGAGGAGAGCTGATGAGACGAAGAGCCTTTGACTCTGTCAAGGAGAGCTGTGTGAGTGGAATCCCCACACACATGAGATGCATACTCCATACGTGGGCGGACAAGGCCCCTGTAAATGGACAGCAACTGTGCAGGGGAGAAGAACTGGCGGAGACGGTACAGAACGCCCAGCCTCGAGGAAGCTGATTTAGTAAGAGATGAGATATGAAGTTTCCAGTTGAGATTTTGAGTTAAGGATAGACCGAGGATGTTTAGTGCTGAAGAAGGTGATAGCTGAGTGCTGTCAAAGAATAGGGGATAATTGTTTAGAGGATTGTGTCGAGTGGATAGGTGGAGAAACTGTGTTTTTGAGGCGTTGAAGGACACCAGATTCCTCTTGCCCCAATCGGAAATAATAGGAAGGTCTGAGGCTAAGCGTTCTGTTGCCTCCAGCCTTGAATCGTTAAGTTCCTGTAGGGTGGGTCTTCTATTAAAAGAAGTTGAGTAATGCAGATTGGAGTCATCGGCGTAAGAATGGATAGGACAGCTCATTTTGGAAAGATCATCAATGAACAACAGAAAGAGAGTGGAAGATAGGACAGAACCCTGTGGGACACCACTGTTAATAGGTTTAGGGGAAGAACAGTGACCGTCTACCACAGCAGAAATAGAACGGTCAGAAAGGAAACTGGAGATAAAGGTACAGAGAGAAGGACAAAAACCGTAGGAGGGTAGTTTGGAAAGCAAAGATTTGTGCCAGACCTATCAAAAGCTTTTGATATGTCCAACGCAATAGCAAAGGTTTCACCGAAACGGCTAAGAGAGGATGACCAAGAGTCAGTTAGGAAGGCAAGGAGATCACCAGTAGAACGCCCCTTGCGGAACCCAAACTGGCGATCAGATAGAAGGTCAGAAGTGGAAAGGTGCTTTTGAATCTTCCGGTTAAGGATTGATTCAAAAGCTTTAGACAGACAAGAAAGTAAAACTATAGGACGGTAGTTTGAGGGATTAGAACGGTCACCCTTCTTAGGCACAGGCTGTATGAAGGCATACTTCCAGCAGGAATGAAAGGTAGATGTTGACAGGCAGAGGCGAAAGAGTTTGACCAGGCAAGGTGACAGCACGAAGGCACAGTTTTTAAGGACAATAGGAGGCACTCCATCAGGTCCATAAGCCTTCTGATGATTGAGGCCAGAGAGGGCATAGAAAACATCATTTTGAAGAATCTTTATAACAGGCATAAAAGAGTCAGAGGGGGGATGAGTAGGAGGAATATGCCCAGAATCGTCCAGGGTGGAGTTGTTACAGAAAATTTGAGCGAAGAGTTCAGCCATATATATATATATATATATATATATATATATATATATATATATATATATATATATATATATATATATATATATATATATATATATATATATATATATATATATATAGAGAGAGAGAGAGAGAGAGAGAGAGAGAGAGAGAGCATCGCGGTGTGAGTGTGACGGATGGAGTTGCCGGCTAGCTCTGCTGTTTGTATACCCTGTGTTACGTCACGTAAAGGACGGGGAGGATGCGCGGAATGGAACGAATTTTGGGCCGCCCGTCGGGTCGACCTTACTTCGATTTTTCTCGGGCCTGTTTTGTTTCACTACCCCGTGTTATTGTACGCAGCCTGCCTGCCTGGGGGTGTGTGGTTATCCTGGTATTGGTGGGCTTGGTGTGGCGTAACAGTATCATTGAGGATTAAGTGTAAACCTCCCCAGTAGCCATATCCAAAACTGGTTTCCTAAACTTACTCTAGTATAAATTCGTTAAAAAAAATCGACCTTTACATTAGTATATGCTGTAAATGCTCAGTCAGAACTGCTCTTTAATTATACGCAAGAAAACAATACTCACTGGAAACAAATGAATACAATTACCCTTGATCAAAACCTGTCTCTGTCTCTCCCTGGCGGTGATCCCCATGCCATCCACTCTTGGACGGTGAAGCAGCAGGAGGAGTGGTCCTGTGACTTTATTGGTGGCAAGTGTGTGGCGAAGGCTGCAAAGTGCCCTGAGAACCTGGCCGAGTCAGCAGACTGTCCGGAGGGGTGGTGCTGCTTCGGAAGTAAGTGACACGATTGGTCACACATCATTTAACAAGTGTTGCCCTTCGCTAAATGGGGGAAATCTTCACACGCCTTACGTGTGTTCATATATATTACATGTTGAGTTTCTTTAGTTCTGGCACCAGTAACGAGATGAAGGACTTTCTACCCCCAGGTCCCGCTCTCTTTATAACGTCTGTTGCCTTCATCTTCCGCTACGTTCTCTTCCTCAGCTTTCACTTCTCCCTTTCCCTTTCACGCTTTGCTCACACTCTCGGGCCCGCTTCCTGACTTAATAGAACCCAGGTCAAAGGTTGGAAAATGGACACCCTTCACATAATTGAAAATTCATCGAAATTTTAGGGTAACTTTTCTTACAATTTCAAACAATAACTTCGCATACATCATCGACATTTTATCGGTTTCTATTGAGACATAGTGGTTGTTTTCGTCAAAAAAGATGAAAATTTCAACTTTCAAACGGAGGAGGTAGCAAGGAAAATGTAAATATTACGGACCATAGTCCGGACCCACTCACCAGATGCGGACTGTTAGTTCTTGGGGTCCGAGGCTACTTCAGGTCCGGGGTCATTTTCATATACATTTATACATATTTCATATATTTTGTTTTAGTACTTGTTTCGAAGTGAATAATAGTAATTAGCGTCATGTGTAGGTAGGCAAGTTTTGTTTAATTTATACTGAAAGGATTGATTTGTTGTTATACTGTATCTTATCGTATACATACATAGGTAAATTTGATTACAAACTTGACCAATAGAAGACAATGAAAATATTATATTGTATGATTCACATATTCATCCCAAGTGTACAAGTGACCTAATCAGCTGTTATTTAAAATGGCCCCAATTGCATTTTATAAACTGACTCATGTCTGAATAAAAATATCGATAATAATTGTCTATATTTCCATAACAAACTCAATATTTTGAAAATATTACTGGTTTGTTGCTGTTAAGTTTTCCTTAAATAAAAAAAAAAGATTATATGAACTATTATCTAAGGAAACTAAAGTCAGTGCTCCAAATGCAAGTTAACGCGAAATCACTTACTATGTCTTCAAAGTTTAACTTCCGCAAAATACTATTCTCTATGTACTTGAGTGGCACCATGTTTAGACGCTTTTCTTTAATTTTTGCCCGTGCTTCATTCTTTATCAATCTAAGTGTTGAAAAGCCACGGTCTCCATTACAGTTTGACACCATGAGAGACAGTTAGCCTACAACCGATATATTAGTTCAACCTTCGGAAAGACTTCTTTCAATGTGTTGCAAGAGCATTCGGTATAAAAATAACTCATTGCTACAGACTTGGTTTTCAGTTCGACTACGGAAATCATTGTATTGGGGCTTTGGAAGTGGAGTATTTCCTTTCATCTGCGAGTTGTGGCACTAACAAGCCTCTGAAGAATAATGCTGAACTAACAAATCACAGTTATGTTTAAGTGAACTCCTATCCATTGTCATCACTTTAGACAGGTAAACAAATTTTGAGCTGCCATCATGATGAACTGGAGCACGGCATGTTATAATTTAGTCCAGTGTTCAACTGAGCAATAATTTTTAGAAAGACCTCGACTCAAAATTTAACGCTTGAGCTCTCGGCAAACTGTTTTTTATTTTTTTCTGATGGTGGAGTCCTCATTATAAGTGTCAGTTTCACTAAGCTCTTTTCCTTGTTCTTCAAAACCATAAAATTCTGAGCGAAACCAAAGCACAAAATCCTTTACAGAATTCAAGAGACCAGCTGCGTAGCACACTGAAATGCTTTGCTTCTTTTGTTAAACCTTTGCAGAAAAGTGTCCCACCCACAGTGTAATGAGGATGCCAGTTTCTAGTTTGTGAAGATCACTTGATAATCCCTTTGCCTCTTGTCTAGTATTTTGTTTTCTCTTCTATGTCACCTTTGATATGTTCTAGAACATACTGAATCCTCTTTACACCTTTTCGCGCCGCATTCGTAGCTTCAGCACAGAGTTTCACTGGGCTCACACTTGTAATGTTATTGGAGTTAAGGAGACCGTATAATGTTATTGGAGTTAAGGAGACCGTATAATGTTATAGTTAAGGAGACCGTATAATGTTATTGGAGTTAAGGAGACCGTATAATGTTATAGTTAAGGAGACCGTACACTTACCTATGAAAGTTCACATCAGGTTCAGTAAGCTGCAGCTCCCTGGGTTATCACTTTAACACACATAACCGAGACTGACCCCCAGTATGTGAACTTGACGCGTCACGGACCCGTCTTCATTATGTCATCGTCTCGTCAACAGAGTCCGTCTGATTAGTTTCTCCGTGTAATCAAATGTCTTACAAGTATTTGCTTGAAATAAAAAAAAATGCCTAAAGAGTAGGCACACGTATGAAAAATCTAATGTAAAAAATCATCAAAATCTTCTGACTTTAGTGTTGAGTCATGGTTGCCTTCAGTATATCAACGTTCTTAGATCTTTTCAATGATGCATTTTATATCATTATTTTTATTAATTTACTTTTATATATTGATTAATTTTTTAATCATCGGGTGTCCCCAGAAAGCCCAGGGCCTGAGGCTACAGCCTCATTAGCTTCATTGTAAACCCGCAACTGCCAATCACACACATATAGCCAGGCTTTCGTAGGCGCTGTGGGCATTTACATGATTAGATTTGTGACCCCGTTCGTATTTTGACAAAGCTTCTGTACCATGAACGTGAAAAAAACTCATGAGAACCCGATTAATCTCCATATTGGTCCATAGAAATAAGTGATGTAAAAGGCGGAAGCGTTTCAGAATACCAACGTAAATAAACGATGTTGTAATCTCCTCAGCACTGGCGAGATTTGACAAGAATGGGACGGACATGGGTGAGATTCTGGAACATCGACTGGGTGAGTTTTTTCCTTTGGAGTGCTGCATGCGAGGTGTGAATGTCGGTTTAGTTTGCGTTAATCCATATTTTGTTTTACATGATTACCTATATTGCCAAAGTGTAGGAGTCGTGAGCTTGAATTACGGATGAGTAGTCTAGCCTAGCCAAAGCCACGTCTTCCTAACAATAGAACATAATACACCTACAGCATATACTCTAGTAGTTATTGATTTCTGTATGACAGGTATGTTCGAGTTTTGTATTCCCTTGCAGCTTCATCCGTGTGCATTGTCCTGGAGAAATGCTGGAAGAAGGGAGGGAAGTGCAAGGCGACATGTTCTCCCAATGAGAAGGCGATACCCAAGGGCTGCCAGGGACAGAATTGCTACTGCTGCGCCCCTTTTAAGCAAAGTAAGTGTATCGCCAAGGACCTACGCATGTGCAGCCTCTTCTTAGAAAGACGCTTCCCTTGTACACGTATCCTTCTTAGTCGTCATTAGCACGTCTTCAATCTTGGTATATTTCCATGATTCTTCCACGCTTCCTGATTCTTCACCGCTTCCTAGCATGGAGAGATCGGAAGAGCGAGCATCATGGATTTGGGACAAGATAGATTTTGCAAAAGTTATCCAAACTCTCCTATTCTATGGCTCTGATATAAACTATAAGAAACGAGGTGGGAACTTTAAACGGAAACCAAAACAAAGGTTTGTCTGAAAAGAACGACCCTTGTTACGTCTTCAAAGAGGAAACATTGTTAACTGTCATGGCGGATAATAACAAAGATTTTGTGTAAATACCACGACACTTGACACCGTTGGAATAGAACGTTGTCAAGTGTCCTGGTATTTACACAAAATCTTTGTTATTATCCTAAAAACGGAACAACCTTAACACTATATGACTTTATTGGATTATCCAGTTATTTAATCAAATTCATTTAAAGGTAGTAAATAGCTGACATATGAGAGGAACGCTATAATAAGGAAGAAAATTGAGAACATATTAACCAACATTTAGGGAAACTGAGGACAGAGTCTTATTAAGTGAGAGACTAAGTAATTTTATATATAAAGATTCAAGTATGCGGATATCGCGTCTATCACAATTCTCTATTATTTCGAAATGTTGTTTCTTAACAATAATATTACAAACCTCAGCGTGCTCTCTCACAGCTGAGAAAAGGTGGTGTGGCAGGGATAGCCTGTTCTGCTGGACTGACCGTTTGGAAACAGTTCACAAACTGTTTGGAAACACTTTCCAAAGAGTTAGAAAAGAGTTGGTAAAAAAAATCCAAACATCGATTCCTGGTTCGGGCGGGCTTTGTCAGTATGTATCAGAGCCACGGAATGAGAGATTTTACTAACTTCATTACCGGCGCCGTGTTGTTACCAAATGAGCCGCGTGAAATTCAAATTGATGATGATAGAACAGTGTTTTTCGTGCTCTAGGTACTTATTCAAGATCCTGGCAATACCTAGAGCACACAAAAACACACTATTGTATCAGTATCAGTTTGAATTTCGCACGGCTCTTTTGGTAGCTAACAACATGGCCCCTAAGATAAAGTTGGACAAACGTTCCTATTCTATGGCTTTGTTTGTAAGCCCCAACTAATACACGGGCTCCAAATAGTTGTATGTATCGTTTGCATCTAAAATAGGCCAACCAACCCCTTTCCAGACTGTAACGCCAAGCCAGAGTGCACAGCCGCCCACGGCAAGTGCAAGAATAAGTGCGGCGACTGGGACATCGAGGTGAAGGGCGGCTGTGTGGGCGACGACTGCAAGTGTTGCGTTGATTCTAGCAATGGTAAGGAGGCGCCCTTACATGCTTCTGATGAGAGAGAGAGAGAGAGAGAGAGTGTGTGTGTTCGATACACAAACAAAAGGTAATACCTAGGTGCTTCCGTTATTTTTCAGTCTGTAAAGGTCAGTCGCAGTGTGAACAGGGCCGCGGCCACTGCCGACACGCGTGTGAGAATGGCGAGGCAGAGACTGGCGCCCGCTGTGGTGCGCAGTGCAAGTGTTGTGTTCCCGTGTCTGAAGGTAACGAATGACTAAGCTGTTCCTTTCGTTACTTAACTAATTATATAATAAGTTAGTTAGTTAGTTAGATTTCGTCCCTCTTTATTTTCACTTCGCGTTTTCTCTCTAGTCTAGCAGATCTTTTTGATATATAGTAGACTTTTAAACAGAGTGTTCTACCCCTTACTATTTGCATATTTCATCAATGATCGTTCCCAAGATGACTCTCCCATCCATTCCTTTAGCAATGACCCCACTCCGCATTTTCCAACATCCTATGCCCGACGACAATCTCAGCAGGAATTATTATAATTCTACAGGATCTGACACACAGCTACAGAGTGCTTGACCTTTGGGCTCTGTAGTGCTGCGTCATTCGTCATCATTATTACATTACTGTTTCCCCGCCACAGTGTGCAAGGTCCAGCCGGCGTGTGACGACGGGTGGGGGCAGTGCCGCTACTCATGCTTCGTCGGGGAGACAGAGAAACCCGGGGGCTGCGGCCACAGCTGCCGCTGCTGCGTGTCTGTGGCTGACGGTGAGGGTCGAGCGGCCAGGCCCTGCACTCATGCCCGGGTCCTTAGCGGGATCATGTTTGAGGCCATTGGACGCTGGATAGTCTAGTGGTTTTGAAATGACATGTCACTAGGTTCTTTAAACGTCTTAAGCTAAATTTAATCCCGACCGTAACAAACAAATAGATTGACACATGCACATATAAGTAAATCTAGATATATAGGTAGACAGACAAAATATATGTACTTGAATGAATATAGATAAATGAAACGGTAAACAGATCATACATATAGACATGAATATATACAGATTAATAGGTAGGTAAACAAAAAAATACATGTACTTATACAAACATAGATAAAATGAACAGGTAGACAAATAGAGAGATAGATAGAAACTTTCGATATATATATATATATATATATATATATATATATATATATATATATATATATATATATATATATGTAGATAGATAGATAGATAGATAGATAGATAGATATTAAATAAAGATAAATAGGGAGACAAGCAAAAGATGTATGTTCTTTAATGAATAGGTAAACGAATAGGCTGACAGACAGATGGATAAATAAAAACTTTAGAAACTTGCATAGATACAGCCATGGAGAGGCAAGACAGGCAGGGGAAGGGTTGAGGCACACCGATACACTTGGCCATATCCAGCTTTACGAGTGTTGTCTCTTCGGCGCAGAATGCAAGGACGTGGAGAATTGTGTACAGGCAGGAGGCTCACTGAAGGCCCGCTGTTCCGAGGGGGAGAAGCCCGTCGCTGGAGGCTGTTCACACAAGTACTGCTGCTGTGCCCCTGTTGAAAGTGGGTTCATTGTGTTGATCCATCACCATCATCATCGCTATCATTACCATCGTCATCATTACCATCATCATCATAACCATCATTACCATCATCATTTTCATCATCATCATCATCACCATCATTACCAATATTACTATCATCATCATCATCATCATTACCATCATCATTATCATCATCATCATAACCATTATTACCATCATCATCATTTTCATTGCCATCATCATCACCATCATTACCAATATTACTATCATCATCATCATCATCATCACTACTATTATCATTACCATCTTAATCATCATTATCATCGTCATCATCATCATATCCATCATCATCATTTTCATCATCATTGTCATTACCATCATCATAATCATCATCACCACTCACCATCATTTTTCCCATTATCATTATCATCAATCACTATCATCATCATTATCGTCATCATCATCAATATTAACATCACCATCATCATCATCATAATTTCAGTCACCATTATCATCCATTATCATCATCATCAATATTATCATCATCACCATCACTATCATCATTATCAATATTACTATCATCATCATCACCATCACTATCATCACTATCATCATCATCATCACCATCACCATCATTTCCATCAATATCATTATCTCTGTCATCATCATCAATATTAACATCATCATCATCATTATCACTGTCATCATCATCAATATTAACATCATCATCATCATTATCACTGTCATCATCATCAATATTAACATCATCATCATTATCACTGTCATCATCATCAATATCAACATCATCATCATCATTATCACTGTCATCATCATCATCAATATTAACATCATCATCATCATTATCACTGTCATCATCATCAATATTAACATCATCATCATCATTATCACTGTCATCATCATCAATATCAATATCATCACCATCACTATTATCACTATCATCATCAGTATCACCATCATTTCCATCAATATCATTATCACTGTCATCATCATCAATATTAACATCATCATCATTATTATCACTGTCATCATCATCAATATTAACATCATCATCATCATTATCACTGTCATCATCATCAATATCAACATCATCATCATCATTATCACTGTCATCATCATCATCAATATTAACATCATCATCATTATCAGTCATCACCATCAATATTAACATCATCATCATCATTATCACTGTCATCATCATCAATATCAATATCATCACCATCACTATTATCACTATCATCATCAGTATCACCATCATTTCCATCAATATCATTTTCACTGTCATCATCATCAATATTAACATCATCATCATCATTATCACTGTCATCATCATCAACATTAACATCATCATCATCATTATCACTGTCATCATCATCAATATTAACATCATCATCATCATTATCACTGTCATCATCATCAATATTAACATCATCATCATCATCATTATCACTGTCATCATCATCAATATTAACATCATCATCATCATTATCACTGTCATCATCATCAATATCAACATCATCACCATCACTATTATCACTATCATCATCAGTATCACCGTCATTTCCATCAATATCATTATCACTGTCATCATCATCAATATTAACATCATCATCATCATTATCACTGTCATCATCATCAATATCAACATAATTTTCATCATCATCACTATCATCATCATTATCATAATCTGTTAGGTTTCATCCCTCTCCTCACCCTCTCTCCAGGCAGCGTTGGCCTCAACTTCATCCTCTTCTCACAGGTTCAGATCAACTTTCCTATTAAAAATAACACGGAAACTCAGCCAATCAGCAGCGATTTCATGGGGGGCCCGGCGGGGGGCAGAAGGAGAGGCAGAGTTCAGGGTACTACAGCTAGTATACTAGTATATTACTTAAGTGCCTTAAACCTTCTGGTCTATTGCCTTGGCTTGCTTTACCTACAAGTTTTGTACTGCTATACGTCTGTCTTTCTCACGGCTGACAGAACTGAGTCATCCAGTTAGCGTGGACTGTGTTGCATTTTTTTTATAATCACTGCATTTGTATATCGAGACAGGGCTGGGGATGACTTTTTTATATGAAGGGATAACAAAAAGTTTTGCCCTTCCCGCTGTATGTATGATGTCACTCCTTATGACGTGTTTCCGGACCCCCCTCCCCCCAGTGTGCCAGGCGCTGCCGGCCTGTGACAGGGGCCGAGGCCACTGCCGCGCCACCTGCCTCGTCATGGAGAAGGAGAAGCATGGCCTCTGCGGCAACCACTGCAAGTGTTGCGTCGCCTCACTCGACGGTGAGGCCATGGCATACAGTTTTCATTGCCATTTCTGTTCAGATTTACTAATGAAATATCAGCGTGGCTTGGTAGCCCTTTAAACTTGAATTGGCTATTTTAATGTAGCATCTACTATAGTAGTTAGCGAAAAGAAAGGGATTCCGGATGCAGTAGACGGTTAATCTCATAAATAACACACATAAGGATTATGCTTTTTTTTAGAGTGGGGCTTTGCTTTTTCAAATAGAATTCGCCGAGGTGAAGCACTGCATCAAGGCCGGGGGCTCCATCAAGACTAAGTGTACCTCCAGGGAACAGGAAGTGGCTGGCGGCTGCTCGGGGAGCCATTTCTGCTGCTGCGCCCTGATAGACGGTGCGTGGGACGGGCTGGAGATAAGATTGCACAGCTATATTGTACACCTGCTTTATTATCAAATGATCGAAGTTGCTTGAATAGCTGGCTTGATACTCTCCTCTAGAGAAACTTGGAGGGTTCCCTTTTGTAGCCCAGACCCACAGATCTCTGGCGGTGCCCCTATTATGGGAGTAACTGTCTACAAGTCGCTATTGCCTTTGCAGTGTGTGACGCCAAGTCGGACTGCAGCAGCGGCCACGGCGCCTGCAGGAGCACGTGCAAGTCCCATGAGCACGAGACCTCCGGGACCTGCGGCGACCACTGCAAATGTTGCGTTGTTACTCTGGACGGTAAGTGCCTGCTGACGGGTTCTGGCAATTACTGAATACACGCTGTAGCCTATTCATTACTGGAGACAAGGTATATTTGAGTTTAACAGTATTGAAGGCAAGGAATGCATCAGGCTTTATTGATTTTCTTCCCAGTGTGTCACCTGGAGACGGAATGTGCGGCGGCGGGCGGCACCTGCAGAACACACTGTCCCTCCGGCACCAAGACGATCAGCGGCTGTAAAGGCAACGAGTGCAAGTGCTGCATCTCCACCAAACTAGGTGATCAACCTCGCTTTATTCTGATCATATGTTAGTGTTCTAGAATGAGAGGGTCGCAAGTGCCTTCGCCTCCTAAACAGAGGTTGTTCTGAACATAATATGAGTTCTCTAGAATGAGAAAGCAGCAATCGTTTCACTGGACTAAATAGAGTAGGGCAGCAACAGGTTTTGCTCTGGAACTTCCGATTCAGATATTTGTACGTGCTAATTACGATCTTTCTTTGTCAATCAGAGTCTAAGTGTCACGCCGAGCTGGCTTGTGACAGCGGCCGCGGGCACTGTAGGGGCAAGTGCAACAGCTGGGAGGAGGAAGTGACCGGGAAGTGCGGCTCCTTCTGCAGGTGTTGTGTGGCCACGGTGGACGGTGAGCACCGACGATCGTTACTAGAGGGGCCCTCATCGTGCCGGGTCGCGTTCCTAACTTTGCGATCCCAGCAGCCCTAAAGCCTTCCCAATGCTGAATCATCATCCAATAATTTTTCAAGCTTTGTGTAGAATGGTTGCTGTAGAAACTATTAGCTATAAAAGGTATAATCATAAGTGACATACTAATTTGTGATTGTCTTTATAAAGAGGGGCATACCGATACGTTTTTTTAAGTAGTTGTAGATGCTTTAACAAATCTTCCCATGGCAAACATTCCCTCCCTTAAATCTGAAACACTTCCCCGCGGAGCGAGTGGCCCCTGGGTAGGAATCCCTGAAAGTGAAGTATCACATATTGGACTCGGTATATTTCCTATCAGTCATATTTTTTGTAAGAGATAATGGACAGGAACGGGATTAAACAATAGGAAAAAATAAACCTTATACGCTAATCAACAAATAAAAACCGTCTGCCTGGAAAGTCGCCAGTTTTTGCCAAAGCCGTGAAATAGGAGAGTTTGGAAACTTGATCACAGGCGCCGTGTTGTTACCAAAAAAGTAGCTCGAAATTCATATTGATGCTGATGAAACTGTTTTTTTTATGCTCCAGATACTTCTTTGAGATACTGACGATGCCTGAGTACATAATAAGAAACACTTTTAATTTTGCATCAATTTGACTTGAGCGCGACTCTTTTGGTAACAACATGGCGCCATCGATGAGTTGGCCAAACTCTCCTATGCAATGGCTCTGGTTTTTGTTTAAATTGGCGTTCCGTGATAGAGGAATTAACAACAAACAAACTCGTTCCTCACTGCACAGTTCTTCTTGACTTGGAAAAGTGCAAGGATGCGGGAGGATCGTTCAAGGCGTCGTGCACCAAGTCAGAGAAGGAGGTAGGCCGCGGCTGCTCGTCCAAAGACTACTGCTGCTGTGCCCAGGAGGACGGTAAGACGACGGATACCTTCTTTTTCCCGTATTTTTTTTTATATATTTTTGTAAACACCTAACAAGTAATGGCAGACACTTATTGTCTTTAGCACGTGTCTAGTAGGCTACCTATGTAGACAGGGATCTTTCAGCTAGCTTGAATTTTTACTTGTAGTAACATGCAGAGACACTTTTTCGCGTGGGGCTGGGCAGGAGGGAGATTTCCCACTTCCTCAGCCTTTCCCTAAAAGTCCACTCATAGTCTACCACCGCGACCCCACCCCTTGCCATCCTTCCCTTCCTACACACACCTGCATATCCCAGGAGATTTACATAGATATTTAGACCAGTCCAAATTGGTGGTCTGTCCTTAAATTTAAGTGAAAGACTTAAATTTAATCTTTAGGTCCCCTCCGAGCCAGTGCACTTGCTAGTGATAGAAGGACTCGATCGCGCCCCAGGGGTAACCCTGAACAAAAACGGCAACCTAATCCCACATCTGGATCGAAAAGAATCCAGGCTGCGCTAGAACCACATGAACCCAATGAAGCATGAAGAATACGTCTGGCAGCTCCGCGACAACTCACGGACCTCTCTCACACACCCCGCCGACTCATTTTCTCGCTGCCCATCGTGGTATCGACTTCGTCTTCTGCCCCACGCTGGTCATCGTCGGGTGGCCTGGCCCTTCCCCGCCCCACTCTGCCCTATCTTTATAGGGGGAGTGTGTGTGTGTGTGGTTTACGGCGCAGAGGGTGTGTTGTCTCGTAGCTGCCGCTACTCAACCCCTCTACCCCACCCCACTCCCCTTTTGACCATAGGTGGAGTGGGTGGGTGTGGTTGATAGCATTTGGGGCCATTACATCAATGCATTGCTGTAAGAATTGAGGTCTGACGCAATTTTGACACCCAGGTCCTTGACGCATTGAACGCTTTTGAGTTTAACGCCACGCATTTCGTAATCGAACCTCTTATTTCTTGTTCCAGTTTGAAGAATCTGGTACTTATCGATGCTAAAGGGCATCTCCCATTTATCAGACAAAGCTGAAATTTTATCCAAATCTTCTTGGAGGCTTTGTCTGTCTCCGTCAGTGAGGACCTAGTTAGCAATCTTTGTGTCGTCTGTAAATTTACTAATGAGATTATTGAGTCCAACGTCCACATCGTGGATGTAAATAATAAAGAGCACTGGGCCAAGAACCGAGCCCTGAAGGACACCACTAGTGACCGGCGCCCACTCTAAGTCAAATCCGTCATCACCACTCTTTGCTGTCTTTTGCTCAACCAATTTGCGATCCATTGGTGTACTTGACCGTTAATTTATAAAGTAATTTATGGTGTGGAACTTTATCAAACGCTTTCTGGAAATCAAGATATACTATGTCCAGTGATTTGGTTACGTCATAAACTGAGAAGAGGCCGCTATAAAAGTTCAGTAGGTTTGATAGGCAAGATCACTTATTGCAGAAGTCATGTTGTGAATCATTAATTAATGAGTGGTTCTCAAAGTGACTCACAATTTGGTCTCTGATTATGCTCTCAAGTAGCTTACCTACTACTGAAGTTAGACTAATGAGCCTGTAATCATCCGGTATTTTTTTTTTGTATCCTTTTTTTAAAATTGGTGTTACGTTAGGTTTTTCCAATCCGAAGGGACGATGCCTTGTCCCAAGGACATATTGAATACTGTTGTGAGAGGAGAGTATTTCTCTCTTTGTTTCTTTAAGAAGTATAAGGTAGGGTAAGGTGGGGTAAGTTGCCCTCCTTAAGGGAGATTGCCTGTTATAGCCACATTTTTTGCAATAGAATTATGAAAAAAGGTTGTGTTGAAATCTTAGGCTAAGGCCTATCTATGGTATATATTATATCCACTCATTATGATTTACACCTTATTATAATGAGAATTTAAAAAAAAATAATAAAGGGGGCTTCTTACCCCGCATGTGGGGTAAAACGCCCACTGGGTAGGCCTTTTACCCCACTCCGGCTTACAATAATAAAACTCACAGAAACATAAGGAAAATAGTTTTTCACATTATAAGAATATAAAATGTATTCCCTTTTTGAAAACTATACCCTATAAATCTCTCTTTATGTGAAATATTGGAACACAGTCAAATTTGTGTCTCCTAGTGAGTAATGTAAAACTAAACAATTAATTAATTTTCTAAAAGGTATCCCCTTCTTTTAGACTGGTAATACGAATATTACACTAGCTTCCCTTTCTTCTGAATTTTTGTAACAAAAGGAACATATACTTTCATGAAAAATATATGGAACTAAATATTCAATAAATTTGATAAAATGTCCTTTCTGTTGAATATTGATATCTGAAACAGTTAAAAACATCAACTTCCTTATAGTCTCAAACTCAAAAGTGTTCACTTATGGATGCCTTTCAAAAACTTAAACAAATTCTATTTATAGCAATACTGTAATGCCTAATTAGACTCGCAGTTTTGACATACGTACAGATCTAGGCCTACTCCAGTTGTGCATTCTGCATGTGACCAATTTTTACAACCCCGACATTGGACCCATTTTTCTGAAGGTCTGCTGCTATTAGCAAATGGTTCCCCACACATCAAACAAGGTCATTTGCCAATTTGCTGATAATGGGGTAAAAGGCCCACATGTGGGGTAAAAGGCCTCCCTGTGGGCAACTTACCCCAAAGGCACAGGGGGCCTCTTACCCTGGCAACGCATATATACACAAAATGTCACCATCTTTCCTACAAGTAAGTAGGCAGAGTATAATCACATGAAATATGGTCTAGACATCTTAGAGCAACTATCCATAGCCATCAGGCTAACTCTACAATTCTTTGTCGTTAATTAGGTATCATTAAAATCACTGAAAACTTACAAGAAATTTGTCAAAAAGAAGAAATGTCCCCTTGTGGCCAGAGCAACTGTCCATTGTTTATTCCAATAGTTCCTATGAGCACAGAGAGTTGGCGTTGCCTATTTGATCATGTGACTGGTTGAGAAAGGAAAGAAAGACAAAACCAAGGGGGGGCCTTTCACCTCAGGGGGGCATCTTACCCCACCTTACCCTATATATTGGGCTTTTATTTGTTTAAGGATTGGAGAGCATTTAGGACTTCATCGGCAGTTATTACGAAGTTAGGCAATGCATGATCGAGATTTATGTTAGTACTGTTGTCGTCGCTGGTATTGGAGGTAGTTGCGGTAAGACCGAGGAAAAATAGTTGTTCAACAAGTTTGCAACACGTTGGCTTTCAGTCACTAATTCGTCATCACTGAAAGGTTAGGGTTCGATTCTACTTTTGATCGCCTTTCTGTTGTTTGTATAACTGCCGTGATTTCTCTTCTTTTTTTTTTTTTTTTAGCCTGTAACAAATTTCTTTCCTAAAAATAAAATTTGACTTCGCTATTAAACCAAGGTGGACTTTTATTTGTATCTATTATTAGTTTTAGTAGTGTATAGGGGGTAGCAAAGTCCGTGACTGTTCCTACCTATGCCTATTAATAGTTTTATTTTCATTTTTATGCGAGACTGTTTGCTTATATCATAGTTTCCAAATCAATACACTTTAGTTCCTGCAGTTCGTTTGAAAACCATTGACCACTGGCGTTAGGAGTTCTTAGCGGACTAAAGGATCTGTCTACCTTAAGGCGGTGGCTGAGTGGTTAGCGTGCGGGACTCACATTCACCGCGTACTGGATGACGTGGGTTCGAATCTGCTGCTACCACCTGGGATTTTTCAGTCACCGCCGAGTGGCCTAAAACTACCCACATGCTGTCCTGAAGACCACTCATCAACCCAGACTTTAGAGGAAACCGTCCAAGTGAATCAAGAATGAGCTCCGGGGGGCAGCATGGACCAAGACAAGATGGCGCCACTATAAAAACACTTGCCTGTGCCATGACGGGCTGGGGCCGACCACCACCCAAGCCCCTCAAGAGAGCCTACCGGCGCCATAAGCTGGCACGTAAAAAATAAAAAAAAAAAAAAACCATTCTAATGTGTGCTGTTCCGCTGTTTCAGTATGCCAAGCCAACCCGAGCTGTGACAGCGGTCGCGGGCAGTGCCGTGAGTGGTGTGAGGCGTGGGAAGACGAGGAACACGGGGGTTGTAGCGGCCACTGCAGGTGTTGTGTTGCCAAGAACGAAGGTACCAGGATAAGGGCTTTTTATAAAACTAACCTGTGTCCAACATAGCAGGTTCATTGGTTCTTTCTCCTTTATGTCAATCATGGTAGATCCTTTTTTAGTTATCTTTGTGCAATGTGGGAATTTTTTTTAAATTATCACTCCCCAACCTGGGAGCTCCTTTTTAAGTTTTCTCTGGTAAACGTGGGAACTTTTTTCATTATCTTTGCAACAGCTGTGGCGCATCTGGAGAAGTGCGTGAAGGCTGGTGGACTGTTCAAGGCGGCGTGTTCCAAGGACGAGAAGGAGGTCTCTGGGGGTTGCCATGGTTCCGATTACTGTTGCTGCGGCCCCGATGACAGTGAGTGGTGGCGGATGCGAAAAAAGTTTCAATCCATGTCAGTCTAAAATCGTGGTGATTCCGCAGTTTATTGAATTTATTAGAAGTTTATTAGAGTTTATTAGAAAAGGATCATTAACATATTCGATATTAACCCCCCCAAAAAAAGTTAGAAATTCGAATTTTACACGAGAACACGCTATTTTCCTATTGTTTTGAATATGCATAGTTTCCCCCCAAAAATGAGCATTCTTATATCCTAAAGTAATGAAAAAAGGGTAGAAATCCGACTTTTGCACGAAGATACGCTATTGGTTTTTTTTTCTCACCATCTTTCACACCACCCAAAATCAAAGGAAGGAAGGTCGACCGACGGGCGGCCCAAAATTCGTTCCTTTCCGCGCATCCTCCCCGTCCTCCTCGTGACGTAACACAGGGTATAAAAACAGCAGAGCGAGGCGGCAACTCCATCAGTCACACTCATACCACGATGTTATCCGCACGCTAGTCTTTTAACTACTCTCGCTCCCGCCACATTCTCTCTCTCTCTCTCTCTGTGTGTGTGTGTGTGTGTGTGTACACACACACACACACACACACACACACAGAGAGAGAGAGAGAGAGAGAGAGAGAGAGAGTCCTCTTTTGAAAATAACCTAGTTACCGCTGAATTGTGAAAGAGAATGGGAGAGGAATCGCGCGTGAGAGGATGAGAGTTCCCTTCTCGTGACGTCATTAACGGGATGCGCCTCGGTCGACCTTTCTTACTTCGATCTTGACTCCACCCGCAGCGTGCAGCGCCCAGCCGACCTGCGAAGGGGGTCGTGGCAACTGCCGGGTCAGATGCAACATTTGGGAGGAAGAAGTGTCCGGCAGCTGTGGCGGTGGGAGCTGCAAATGCTGCGTTGCTGTTACTGGAGGTTTGTCAAGGTTTCGTGGTTTGCATAGGTTATCGTTAGTTTATGCAGAAAAAAAAGTAAGTGTTAGAGCAGCAGGAGGGAGATGGGCAGAAACTGGTTCATGAATTGGATATACTGTGAAGCAGATAATAATGTAGTTAATGCAAACACGATCGATATTAAGATGAGTGGGCTAAAGAAAATTAAGTTTGGGTACATAGTCATTTCGTCCGCCTGTGCCTTACTGTTTCTGGTACCTATACACTCCTTGGCCTGAATATGGATATCATTCATAGGGTGATGCATCTTGGTATTCATGATATATCGAGACCTCTGCCGAGAATATTTGCAATACATTAGGGCTTTCCTCACTGTGATATAGACACCAAGTTGGTATACAGTTGCAAAATAGTTAATATCTAGCCTAGTGTGATATGGTACACAGTGTTGGATTAAAGGAAAAAAAGTGGCTGTACTATAAAACCTACAACCCTAAGCCTTATAACATTTCTTACGGAAGCTCTTCAGATATAGCCCATTCAGGCTGGCAAACAGCGACCTTGGCTGACTAGTGAGAGACTTTCTTCAGTGTGTGCTGTATGTGCTGAGTGCTTGTGTTTGACCCCAGTGGTCGCCTTGAAGGAGGTGGAGGAGTGCGCGAGTGGCGGCGGGTCCTTCAAGCACGAGTGCACCGCTGAAGAAGAGGTGGTTCCGGGGAGCTGCTCGTCCTCACACTTCTGCTGCTGCGTGCCCAAAGACAGTTAGTATTAAATTTTATTATTTCTATATACAAACATTTTTCTTACTTTTTCGATCTATTATGGAAACAACTGCTTTTTCTTCACTGTGTCCCCTAAGTCCTGCATCTTCTCTAGCTTCGGTGTTCATTGGCTGAATTTCTCTTCATTGGTTTTGATAGAAAAGATGACTCAAAACATGAAAAAGATGGCACGTGTAGAATGGGGATGTATTTGAAGTCTACTTTACCCTGAATGAAATATGAGGGAGGGGCGATGATTTAAGGATAAACTGGCAAGTGGAGACATTGGTGAAGCTCCTTTCCTATTCACGATGCTTAGTTTTAAGAATTCTCGTAAGGTTAACCCTTCACATGTCTGTCATGGCAGCGTGTCAAGCCCAGCCAACTTGCTCCAGCGGACGAGGACAATGCAGGACCTTGTGCAACGTCTGGGAGGAGGAGGACAAGGAGAGTAGCTGCGGCGCGACATGCAAATGTTGTGTTGTGCCTACAGATGGTAAGAGCAAGCCTTCTCCTGTGCTTGAAACGTCCTCTGTTTTGATGACATGTGTTCACCGTTGCCAAATTATCGTACTCAGAGCCTTGTATTTAACGGTTTCTGAGCCATATCTATTGCCAAAAAACATTAATAATTAACCATGTTAACGATATCTACTGTCATGACTTAGGATGGGATTACGTTAGATAGGATTAACTGTAAGTAACGTAGCCAGTTAATAGCCAAGGTAGACATTACGTGCTACTCTTGGCAAACCTAGGTAGACTTTCTCTCACCTTGTGCTCTGAGGAGGGATAACCAAACCACAATTACTAAAATAACATTAATATTTAGAGTTAAAAGAAATTACAAAATATTTCGCCTCACAAGAACAACATACATTTCTCCACAAATCTCCCAAGATACACTATCCCATCACCACACAGACACAACACACATATCTCCAAAATCCTTCAACACACACCCTCTCACCACACAGAAACAGCACACAAATCCTCCCAAAACTCTCCAACATACACTATCCCATCACCACAACCTCCACTCCTTACTCTTCGCCCCAACACCACACCCCGTGCCTCCGGCAGACAACCTTACCTCCTCACCGCTCTGACCAAAAAGTGACGCTCAGGGATCACTCTGGGTCAAACCTGGGTTACTCCACGCCTCCCATCACCGTGACACGACAAAATATCACGGGCGGCCAAGTTGCCCATCGGTCCTCAATGACATGACGCCTCCCATCGCCGTGAAGACAAAATATCACGGGCGGCCAAGTTGCCCATCGCTCCTCAATGACTTGACGCCTCCCATCGCCGTGAAGACAAAATATCACGGGCGGTCAAGTTGCCCATCGCTCCTCAATGACTTGACAGAAAATTCTCTTCCTGCTCTTCCGCTTGTTGCTGTGACTTGCGTTAATTTTCTCTCCCTCCCTTCTTCCATACATCACCGTGACTTTAACTAATTTTCTCTCTTACACATAGTCCTTAACACTAACATAAATTAACTTGTATTAATATATTATGGGGAAGTGGCGCAGAGATATAACAATATATAACACCCCCTTTCCCATAAAAGCATGAGTCAGCCTCTTAAGCCCCTTTCACACTGTGCCGACTCAGGGCCATGACAACCCACGACCTGTATATGGATAGCATCTGGGAGGGGAAAAAGAACTGGTGGAGACGATACAGAACGCCTATATAGCCTCGAGGAAGCTGATTTAGTAAGAGAGGAGATATAGGGTTTCCAGTCGAGATACTGCGTTCAAGATACACCGAGAATGTTTATTGTAGAAGGTGTTAGCTGAATGTTATTGAAAAATAGGGGATAGGTGTTAGAAAGATTGTGTCGAGTTGACAGATGGAGAAATGGAGGTTTTGAGGCGTTGAAGGACACCAAGTTCCTGCTACCCCATTCAGAAATGAGAGCAATGTCTGAGGTTGAGCGTTCTGCAGCCTCCACTCTAGAGTCTTGTAAATACTTGCTGGAAGGGTCTTCTGTTGAAAAAAAAGTTGAATGTAGTGTCATCGGCGTACGAGTGGATAGGGCGGTTTGTTTTGGAAAGAACATTGATTAACAATAGAAAGAAAGTGGAAAATAGGATAGAGGCCTGTGGAACACCATTGTTGATAGGTTTAGGGGAAGAGCAGTGATAATCTGCCGCAGCAGGGATAAATCGTCCGGAAAGGCAACTGGAGATGAAAGTACAGAGAGAGGGATGGAGTCCGTAGGAGGGTAGTTTTGAAAGCAAAGGTTTGTGCTAGACTCTGTCAAAAGCTTTCGAGATATCTAAGGCAACAGCAAAAGTTTCACCGAAAACGGCCGAGAGAAGATAATCAGGAGTTAAGTCTGCAAGATCACCAGTAGAACGCCTCTTGCGGAGCATATACTTAAGATATATATATATATTTTTTTTTTACATCTAAGGAGACAGTTCAAGGGCGTAAAGAAAAATATAAAAAAAAAGCCCGCTACTCACTGCTCCTGAGTAAAGGTCAAAGGAGTGTCCAAACCGAGAGGTCAATTTCGGGAGGAGAGGTGTCCTGATACCCTCCTCTTGAAAGAGTTCAAGTCGTAGGCAGGAGGAAATACAGATGAAGGAAGATTGTTCCAGAGTTTACCAGCGTGAGGGATGAAAGAGTGAAGATGCTGGTTGACTCTTGCATAAGGGGTTTGGACAGTATAGGGATGAGCATGAGTAGAAAGTCGTGTGCAGCGGTACCGCGGGAAGGGGGGAGGCATGCAGTTAGCAAGTTCAGAAGAGCAGTCAGCATGAAAATATCGATAGAAGATAGAAAGAGAGGCAACATGGCGGCGGAATTTGAGAGGTAGAAGACTATCAGTATGAGGAGGAGAGCTGATGAGACGAAAAGCCTTTGACTCCACTCTGTCAAGGAGAGCTGTGTGAGTGGACCCCCCCCCCCCCCCCCACACACACACACACACACATGAGATGCATACTCCATACGAGGGCGGACAAGGCTCCTGTAAATGGATAGCAGTTGTGCGGGGGAGAAGAACTGGCGGAGACGGTACAGAAAGCCCAGCCTAGAGGAAGCTGATTTAGTAAGAGATGAGATATGAAGTTTCCAGTTGAGATTTTGAGTTAAGGATAGGCCGAAAATGTTTAGTGTTGAAGAAGGTGATAGCTGGGTGTTGTCAAAGAATAGGGGATAGTTGTTTGGAAGATTGTGTCGAGTGGATAGGTTGAGAAACTGTGTTTTTGAGGCGTTGAAGGACACCAGGTTCCTCTTGCCCCAATCGGAAATAATAGTATTGTCTGAGGCTAAGCGTTCTGTTGCCTCCAGTCTTGAATCGTTAAGTTCCTGTGGAGTGGGTCTTCTATTAAAAGAAGTTGAGTAATGCAGAGTGGAGTCATCGGCGTAAGAATAGATATTACAGTTCGTTTTGGAAAGAAGATCATCAATGAACAACAGAAAGAGAGTGGGAGATAGGACAGAACCCTGTGGGACACCACTGTTAATAGGTTTAGGGGAAGAACAGTGACCGTCCACCACAGCAGAAATAGAACGGTCAGAAAGGAAACTGGAGATAAAGGTACAGAGACAAGGATAGAAACCGTAGGAGGGTAGTTTGGAAAGTAAAGATTTGTGCCAGACCCTATCAAAATCTTTTGATATGTCCAGCGCAATAGCAAAAGTTTCACCGAAACAGCTAAGAGAGGATGACCAAGAGAAAGTTAGGAAGGCAAGAAGATCGCCAGTAGAACGCCCCTTGCGGAACCCATACTGGCGATCAGATAGAAGGTTAGAAGTGGAAAGGTGCTTTTGAATCTTCCGGTTAAGGATTGATTCAAAAGCTTTAGATAGACTGGAAAGTAAAGCTTTAGGGCGGTAGTTTGAGGGATTGGAACGGTCACCCTTCTTAGGCACAGGCTGTACGAAGGCGTACTTCCAGCAGGAGGGAAAGGTAGATGTTGATAGGCAGAGACGAAAAAGTTTGACCAGGCAGGGTGTCAGCACGGAAGCACAGTTTTTAAGGACAATAGGAGGCACTCCATCAGGTCCATAAGCCTTCTGAGAGTTGAGGCCAGAGAGGGCATAGAAAACATCAATTGGAAGAATTTTAATAACAGGCATAAAGGAGTCAGAGGGGGGATGAGTAGGAGGAATATGCCCAGAATCGTCCATGGTGGAGTTCTTACAGAAAGTTTGAGCTAAGAGTTCAGCCTTAGAGACAGATGAGACGGCAGTGCTGCCGTCAGGGTTAAGGAGAGGAGTTAAAGAGGAAGAAGTGAAATTGGAGGAGATATTTTTGGCTAGATGCCAGAAGTCACGGGAAGAATTAGAAGAAGCAAAATGTTGACATTTTCTATTGATAAAAGAAGTTTTGGTAAGTCGGAGAATAGATTTGGCACGATTCCGGACTGAAATGTAAAGGTCAAAGTTAAAAAGTTCCAGAGCCTTCGAACACCCGCTAACTTTGACCTCTGGTATCCTTTTTGAGCCGCCTCTCTATCTTTGATAGCACCAGAACAAGCGTATTGAACCAAGGCTTTTAAGCATGAGGAGGAGAGAAACAATGTGGAATGTGTGCCTTCATTCCAGAGACAATCACATCAGTGATGCGCTGGGCATGTTCAGAGGGGTCTCTCTCCTGGAAGCAGTAATCATTACACGGGAAATCGGAAAAGTACATCCTAAAGTCGACCCACCGAGCTGAAGTGAAATGCTAAAACCTCTGCCTCTTCGGTGGGTCCAGAGGCTGGATAGAGCAATTTGACAGAATGCGGAAAAAAAGGTTGTGATCGGAGGAGCCCAACGGAGAGAACAGTTTGATGGAATAAACCGAAGGATTAGAGGTTAGGAAGAAGTCTAGAATGTTGGGCGTGCCTCCAAAGTGGTCGGGGATACGTGTAGGACTGTAGGGTGCTGAACTAACTGCTGCGAAGGGAGAGTGAGTTCTAATTGTCAAAGAATTTTACATAGTTGATAGAGTCAGGTGAGAGATAAACAACACAGTTATGTTTAGAAATAGAATGAAAATGAAGTCTTAGCCAGATGATGGAAAATTCTGAAGAATCAGGGTCGTATAGGTACGAGAGCAAGTGATATTGTTGCGTACGTAGACGCAACATCCAGCTTTGGTTTGAAAGTTAAAAGAGAGATAGTAAGAGGGAACAAAGTAAATATTACTGTCAGTAGCCTCCGGAACCTGGGTTTTTGAGTAATAAGAGAAGGTGAGGTTTTGCGGAGAGATGGTGTTCCACAGAATGGAAATTTGAGCGAAGACCGCGAATGTTTCAAAGTTAATACAGAAAAAGTTCGAATAACCATCAAGACACCTCTCATGTCTAAAATCAAAAGTGGAGTCCGCTCTGGGGTCATTTGTGGTCCCCCACTCCTCATGCGGGGACTCCGAGGCCATGCGTTTTATACTATCCATAATGAATTTTGATATTTTTCTGAAAAGTGGTGTGTGTGTGTGTGTGTGTGTGTGTCATATAATTAGTGTAGTGTGGAAAGTGAGATAGTTTGTCTTTAGAGAGCATGTTGAACTACTGTTTAGGGTTGATGAGACAATAGGGAAACGAAAAGTGAGGACACGGGGAGGGTCTTTGATAGCCTTGCTCGCCTCCCGTATATACCTCACCTGGAGTGACTTGCGGCCTTTCGGTAGGTGTCTTCCTGCCTTCTCCCTATTGTGTCAGAAAAATAGTCAGACAAGGCAAGGGCGAAGGTGGAGTTGCCTGTATGTAATAAGCGTTCACCACTCCCTCCCTCCCATGAAACTACACAGTACATGCCAGGACAAAATTTCCAAAAGACACACCTCAATGAGTCCTTTCGTAAATGATGCGGTGCTAATTTTGCATTGCAGTGATCACTGAGCTGGAGGAGTGCGTCAAGTCTGGTGGAGCGTTTAAGTCCCATTGCAACGAGGTGGAGAACCCCGTTGCGTGGGGCTGCTCGTCGTCAAGCCACTACTGTTGCTGCGCCCCAAAGGATGGTAAGACCTTAATGCAACACTGATTCGCGTGATCAAATATAACGTTGTTATACCCATTCCTATTATAGTTGTCACTGCACTGTATTTTTGCTTCTCTCACTCTACGAGGTACCGGAAAGGAGCACCCGCTGATGAAAGATAATTATCCTGTTAAAAATGATTTAAAAAGTTTAAAAAAACTAGGAAAGACAATATTCAGTACAGCCATATGCCACAAGACACGACTATATTCTCGCTTTTTTGCCATCGCCTTTCGTTTCAGTGTGTTTGAGCCAGTCGACGTGTGCGGGCGGCCGTGGACTGTGCCGCTTGTACTGTTCCAAGCTGGAGAAGGTGGACCTCGCCGGTTGTGGTTTCAACTGCAAGTGCTGCACGCCCGCTGCTGATGGTAATGCATGTTTATAGTCTGTATGCTTGCAACGCATTCTTTATCCCTTACTGGTGAAAATCTTTCTAGAGGGAGAGTTAATATATATATATATATATATATATATATATATATATATATATATATATATATATATATATATATATATATATATATATATATATATATATATATATATATATATATATATATATATATATATATATATATATATATATATATATATATATATATATATATATATATATATATATATATATATATATATATATATATATATATATATATATATATATATATATATATATATATATATATATATATATATATATATATATATATATATATATATATATATATATATATATATATATATATATATATATATATATATATATATATATATATATATATATATATATATATATATATATATATATATATATATATATATATATATATATATATATATATATATATATATATATATATATATATATATATATATATATATATATATACTATATATATATATATATATATATATATATATGTTTTTTTTTTTTTCTCAGTAACGGTGGACGAGGCCAAATGGTGTTTGGAGGAAGGCGGCTCCCTCAAGTCCAAGTGTGCCTCCTCGGACAGAATCGTGGCGGGCGGATGCTCTGGCAAGTTCTGCTGCTGCGCACCAACCGATCGTAAGTTACTGACTGGGCTCTCCAGTGCTGAATGCATGAAGGTGACCTCGCGCGAGCAGGCTGTGATAACCATACGGGGGCTGCTCCGGCCGATGCACAACGAACAGCAGTGTCTTCCGTACGGTCACCTTAGAGACTTCTAAGGGATTATTATGGAAATTTACCTACATCAGCTGGCCCTAAGGCGAGAGAGCATTATGATTCAGAGTACGAGTTTTTTTTTTTTTTTTCATCGCAGCCTTTTGCACCGTTAGGCTTCCTCACTGGTGGGTCCTGATGGTCGGCCCAGCCCGTTGTAGCGCAGGCGAGTGTTTTTCTAGTGGCGCCATCTTGCATTGGCTCATACTGCCCCCCCGGAGCTCATCTTTGAGCCTCTCCTTGGAGAGGTTATCTAGAGTCCGGGTTGATAGGTGGTCTTCAGGGCAGCATGTGGGTAGTCTTAGGCCACTTGGCGTTGACTGAAAAATCCCAGCTGTGTACCGGCCAGGATTCGAACAATATTCCTTCATCTGTATTTCCTCCTGCCTACGACTTGAAGTCTTTCACGAGGAGGATATCAAGACACCTCTCCTCCCGAAGTTGACCCCTTTTTCGGTCACCTCTTTGGATTCTTTTTAGGAGCAGCGAGTAGCGGGCTTTTTTTTTATTATTGTTTCCTTTTTTTGTGTGCCCTTGAGCTGTCTCCTTTTTTGTAAAAAAAAAAGGAGGGTAGTTTGGAAAGCAAAGATTTGTGCCAGACAATATCAAAGGCTTTTGATATGCCCTGCGCAATAGCAAAGGTTTCACCGAAACGGCTAAGAGAGGATGACCAAGAGTCAGATAGGATGGCAAGGAGATCAGCAGTAGAACCCCCTTGCGGAACCCATACTGGCGATCAAGTAGAAGGTCAAAAGCGGAAAGGTGCTTTTGAATCTTCCTGTTAAGGACTGATTCAAAATCTTTAGATAGACAGGAAAGTAAAGCTATAGGTCGGTAGTTTGAGCGATTGGAACGGTCACCCTTAGGTACAGGCTGTATGAAAGCATACTTCCAGCAGGAAGGAAAGGTAGATGTTGACAGGCAGAGGCGAAAGAGTTTGACCAGGCAGGGTGTCAGCACGGAAACACAGTTTTTAAGGACAATAGGAGGCACTTAATCACTTCCATAGGCCTTCTGAGGATTGAGGCCAGAGAGGGCATAGAAAACATCATTCTTAAGAACCTTAATAACAGGCATAAAGAAGTCAGAGGGGGGATGAGTAGGAAAAATATGGCCAGAATCGTCCAGAGTGGAGTTTTTAGAAAGAGTTTGAGAGAAGAGTTCAGCCTTAGAGATAGATGAGACGGCGGCGTCAGGACTAAGGAGAGGAGGGAAAGTTGAAGAAGTGAAGTTGGAGGAGATGCTTTTGGCTAGATGCCAGAAGTCTCGAATTTTTTTTAGAAAAAGCAAGGTTTTGGCATTTTATATTAATGAAGGAGTTTTTGGTAAGTCGGAGAATAGATTTTGCACGATTCCGGGCAGAAATGTAGTTAGCGGGAGTTCGAAGGCTCTGGTACCTTTTGTGAGCTGCCTCTCTATCTTTGATACCACATGCACTGAGACACCCGCCGGTCCTCGTCTACAGACCGACTTGGTCGGCTAGGCTGACGTCAGCGGAAAGAGTCGGTCTGTCGGCACCTTCCCCTCCCTTTCATGAGCCTGTGGTCTCTCCTCATAGGGACGTATGAGTTTGACCCTGACAGACTCCATATAGCCTGTGTCCCCACCTCTGAGGTGGCGACAAATATATATATATATATATATATATATATATATATATATATATATATATATATATATAGATATATATATATATATATATATAGTTTTCCCTTCTTTCCTTGCAGAGTGTCTAGAGCAGAAGGAGTGTGCTTCGGGTACTGGAGTATGCCGCGGCCGCTGTGGTGCCTCGGAACATGAATTCCAGGAGCACGACAGCTGCCAGACCGGGTGCCAGTGTTGTGTTCCCTCTGAGAAAGGTACGGAGCCACGCCCGTATGTTCACTCCTACCGAACCAGTGCTGATCTTTGCCTTACGGCCTCTTCCTCTGCCAAGTGGTTTAGTGACGCAACAAGTAACAGGCATATTTCTTTTGTATTGTTATGCCCTTGGTCTAGCTCCTATCCAATCTCTCTCTCTCTCTCTCTCTCTCTCTCTCTCTCTCTCTCTCTCTCTCTCTCTCTCTCTCTCTCTCTCTCTCTCTCTCTCTCTCTCTCTCTCTCTCTCTCTCTCTCTCTCCGTTTCTATTTATCTATCTATCTACACACACACACACACACACACACACACACACACACACACTCCGGTGGCTCAATCGGTAGAGCGCTTCGCTGCGAGGCTTAACGGCCAAACAGGCGGCGGTTCGAGCCCCGCTCAGGCCGGATTCTTTCGGTTGACTAGGAGTGTTTACTGTCCCCCCTTGAGCAAGGGGGATGGGGTGTGTGGTGTGTTAGGTCCTGGCAGTATCCAGAGATCGACGAAATGAGCACTTCTCTAGTCGGGAGGGTACCTGCTGGCGAAAGCGAGTCCAACTCTTGATCAGGCCGGGGTGAATTACACACACACACACACACACACACACACACACACACACATTTGACAGTTAACAGGTATCATTTATATTTTATATTTTGTTTTACATACTCTAGGTTCATGTGTAAGCAAAGTTCCATATTCTGCCCCAAGGGGGGAGCAATCTTAAATAACTTGTATAAGTTTAAAACTACCATTATGTTTATCATACTTATTCACGCAGCTCAATCAATCAAGAACTGCCTGAATGGAGGAGGCGCCATCAAGACCGAATGCTCGTCCAATGAAATCACTGTCGGCGACGGCTGTGCCAGCTCCCATTTCTGTTGCTGCGGCTTTAAGGACGGTGGGTGATGCTTGTTCCTAGGCCACTGCTTGCATTGCTCGCTGCCAAAACACAAATTGACTACTCAAACATAAGTATATATATCAAGAATAACCAATGGTATTCAAGTTTCTCTCTCAAGAAGGAGTAGGCAGTCGGACAGCTGCCGAATCGGGCGCAAGCTACTCCGGGTGAGGTATATTTGGGAGGCTACGGGGTGCAGAAAGCCCAACCAAGACCCTTCCCGTATCCTCACTTTCCGTTTCCCTAATCTCATCAACACCAGAGAGTAGTGCAGCATGCTCTCTAAAGACAATTTCTTTTACTTTCCACACGACACTACATAGACGCTACATTCTACACTTCCTCATTTTTTTTTCCCAAATTAAAAATTCATGATTCAATGACAGCCTCGAGTCCCCATCTGGGAGTGGGGGGGGGGGGGGGGCATAAATGCCCCCAGATCGGACTCCTTTTTCGGCACCGACCACAAGAGGTGTCTTGGTAACTTTTTAAAACTTTTTATTCATCAATTTCTGCAACATTCACGGTCTTTGCTCTACCTTCCATTCTGTGGAACACCATCTCTCCTCCTCTAAACCTCACCTTCTTTTCCTCACCGAAACATAGGTCTCGGGGTCTACTGACAGTGATCTCTACTCTGTTTCCTCCTACTATCTCTATCCTTTTCAGTTCAACGCTGGATGTTGCGTGTATGTCTGCAACGACATCACTTGCTCTCGTGCCCTCGACCTTGACTCTTCAGAATTTTCTACCATCTGGCAAAGACTCCATTGTCATTCCGTTACTAAATACATCTGTGCTGTTTATCTCTCATCTAAATCTACCAACTATGTAAAATTCTTTGACTATTTGAACTCCAAAGTGGAGCACATCTTGATCCACTCTCCCTTCGCTGAAATCTTCATCCTAGGAGATTTCAATGTTCACCACCAGCTTTGGCTTTCATCCTCTTTCTCTGACCAGCCTGGTGAACAAGCCTATAACTTTGTTCTCCTCAGTGATCTATAGCAGTTGGTTCAGTACCCAACACATATTCTCGACTGCCTTGGAGGTGCGCCTAACATACTAGACCTCTTCCTAACCTCTAATCCTTCGGCTTACTCTGTTATACTGTTCTCTCCTTTGGGCTCCTCCGATCATAACCTTTTTTCCTGTGTTCTGTCCTATCGCTCCTGTACAACCCCTGGACCCACCGAAGAGGCGGTGCTTCTGGCATTTCGCTTTAGCTCGGTGGGACGACCTAAAGATGTACTCTTCCGATTTCACGTGGAATGATTATTGCTTCCTGGGAAATCTCACATACCTTGGTAACGTAATTCATAACAACGGTGAGTCCCGCCAGGAAGTCTTACGGCGGATCGGCTTGGCCCACGGTGTTATGGGCTTGCTCAGCACGAGTATATCGCGTTGTCAATACCTGTGCAGAAGGACAAATATCCGAATCTTCTAGTCCCTTGTGTTCCCTGTCTTACTCTATGGCTGTGAGACATGGACACTAAATGGGACTTGGAGAAGCGGATTGGTACTTTTGGTAATAAGTGTCTACGCATAATCATGGGATATCGCTGGAATGACTTTGTGTCAAACCGACAACTACTCCGTGAGACTGACTCGACATTTATTACCTGCATAGTTCGTCAACACCAACTCCGGCTATACGGGCATGTATCACGTTACTCAGAAGCTGATCCTGCTCATCGGATTGTCTCTGTAAGAAACAGTCCTGAGTGGAGGAGGCCAAGGGGACGCCCACGAAGTTGGTGTATTAATCAAGTCGATAGTTACTGCCAGGAGGTACTCAAAATAGGAAGGGGCCTGCATGGAGACTCGCCCGGAGGGATACCGGACTTGGCATCGAAGGGTGGGTGAGGCAACGCGCCGCCCCAATTGTTTGATTTATTGATTCCAGGAAAGAGACCCCACTGAGCGTGCCCAACGCATCACAGAGGTAAATTGTCTCTGGAATGGAGGCACACATTCCACGTTCTTTCTCTACTCCTCATGCTAAAAACTCTTGGTTTAATCACGCTTGTTCTCGTGCAATCCAACGCAAGATTCAGCTCACAAAAAGTACCAGAGCCTTCGCACTCCTGCTAACTATGATCTTTATATTTCTGCCCGGAATCGTGCCAGATCTATTCTTCGACTCACCAAAACCTCTTTCATAAATATGAAATGTCAAAACCTTGCTTTTTCTAATTCTTCCCGGGACTTGTGGCACCTAGCCAAAAATATCTCCTCCAATTTCACTTATTCATCTTTCCCTCCTCTCCTTAACCCTGACGGCAGCACCGCCGGCTCATCTATCTCTAAGACTGAACTCTGAGAGTTCTCTCAAACTTTCTGTAAAAACTCCACTCTGGACGATTCTGGGCATATTCCTCCTACTCATCCCCCACTCTGACTCCTTTAGGCCTGTTATTAAAATTCTTAAGAATGATGTTTTCTATGCCCTCTGGCCTCAACTCCCAGAAGGCTTATAGACCTGATGGAGTGCATCCTATTGTCCTTAAAAACTGTGCCTCTGTGTTGACACCCTGCCTGGTCAAACTCTTTCGTCTCTGCCTGTCAACATCTACCTTTCCTTCCTGATGGAAGTATGCCTTGATACAGCCTGTGCCTAAGAAGAGTGACCGCTCCAATCCTTCTAACTACCGCCCTATAGCTTTACTTTCCTGTCTATCTAAAGCTTTTGAATCAATCCTTAACCGGAAGATTCAAAAGCACCTTTCCACTTCTGACCTTCTATCTGATCGCCAGTATGGGTTCCGTAAGGGGCGTTCTACTGGCGATCTTCTTGCTCTCTTAACTGACTCTTGGTCATCATCTCTTAGTCGTTTCGGTGACTTTCGCAGTTGCGCTCGACATATCGAAAGCCTTCGATAGAGTCTGGCACAAGTCTTTGCTTTCTAAACTGTCCTCTTACGGTTTCTATCATTCTCTCTGTTCCTTTATCTCCAGCTTCTTTTCCGGCCGTTCTATCTCCGCTGTGGTAGACGGTCACTGTTCTTCCCCTAAACCTATCAACAGTGGTGTTCCACAGGGCTCTGTCCTATCACCCACTCTCTTCCTGTTATCCATCAATGATCTTCTTTCTTCAACAAACTGTCCTATCCATGCATACGCTGACGACTCCACTCTGCATTGTTCAACTTCTTTCAGCAGAAGACCCTCTCAACAAGAATTACAAGACTAGACTGGAGGCTGCAGAACGCTTAACCTCAAACCTTGCTATCATTTCCGATTGGGGTAAAAGGAACCTTGTGTCCTTCAATGCCTCAAAAACCCAATTTCTCCACCTATCAACTGGACACAATCTTCCAAACACCTATCCCCTATTCTTCGATAACACTCAGCTGTCACCTTCTTTACCATTAAATATCCTCGGTCTCAACTGGAAACTTCACATCTCTCTCACTAAATCATTTTCCTCGAGGTTGGCGTTCTGTATCATCTCCGCCAGTTCTTCTCCCCCGCACAGATGCTTTCCATTCATAGGGGCCTTGTCCGCCCTCGTATGGAGTATGCATCTCAAGTGTGGGGGGGCTCCACTCACACAGCTCTACTGGACAGAGTGGAGTCTAGGGCTCTTCGTCTCATCAGCTCTCCTCCTCTTATTGACAGTCTTCTACCTCTTAAATTCCGCCGCCATGTTGCCTCTCTTTCTATCTTCTATCGATATTTTCACGCTGACTGCTCTTCTGAACTTGCTAACTGCATGCCTTCCCCCTCCTGCGGCCCCGCTGCACTCGACTGTCCACTCTTGCTCATCCCTATACTGTCCAAACCCCTTATGCAAGAGATAACCAGCATCTTCACTCTTTCATCCCTTACACTGGCAAACTCTGGAACAGCCTTCCTTCGTCTGTATTTCCTCCTGCCTATAACTTGACCTCTTTCAAGAAGACTGTATCAAGACACCTCTCCACCCGAAATTGATCTTTCTTTTGGCTACTCTATACTATCTTCTGTTCTGGAAGCAGCAAGTAGCGGGCTTTTTTTCTACACTCTTTTTGTTGCCCTTGTGCCGACTCTCTTATTGTAAAAAAAAAAGAAAAAAAAAAAGTAGGGACTAAGTACTAGAACCGTAAGACATCTTCTCAACCAATCAGCCAAATAGGCACTCTACTAATCAACCAAGTGGTATTTTCGAGGTTTTGCGGATATGCGCGGTCCATTACAAACCATTCCCAGATGTTTTCCTACAGCTAACTGGACTATGTCGCGTTTGTTCTAGAATGTCAAGCAAAGCCGATATGTGACCATGGGCGCGGCTTCTGCCGGCAGACGTGTGAGGACACAGAGGACGAGGAGACCTATGGAAGCTGCGGCACCGGCTGCAAGTGTTGTGTACCCAAACCTAGCGGTGAGCACCACTGCTGACCACAGCAGCCTGGCACAACACTTGTGGCTTTAGGAAAGAGGAAAATTTATTAGAAAAAATCAAGTCATTATATCCGAAAGCTACATTTGAAAAAGTTATCTTATCATTTGCACACCAAATTTTAATGATATATCATCCAGGAGACTATCACTACGATGATTAAGATGCTTACTAATTTAGTTTCTTTGAGAAAAAAACAATTGTTTAAGAATTCAGAGCATGCACTTCAATTTGAACTACGCCGATCAAAAGAAAAGGAAGAAAACAATATGCCTACAGCGGCATACATTTGGAGTTAGCCATCAGTTATTCTCTATTCTTCAATTTGCAAAGTGTTTTTTGGCAGATACAGAGGGTTGTTAGTTTTATTGACGACATCAAAACATTATTCACTTCCCCCCCCCCCCAAAAAAAAAAAAAAAAAAGACATGAAAATTAGTTCCAACGCCAACTGCAAGTCCAAAGCTGCTCAGTGAGTAACAACAAATAAATTAAGAGAACAGCGAACACCACGGTCAACCTCTAACACCAATGCCTTTTAATAGGGTTCATGACACGAACACTGAACTTAGATTAAACCAAAACTCATAAGCAAAACCATTCCCATGTATCTCTGCACAGATCTTAACTTATGTTCCTTTCCTGCCAGCGAGTGACGTCCTTTGGTGCATCAAGGAAGGGGGCGCATTCAAGGGTGAGTGTGACGACACGGAAGAAGAGGAGGTGGCTGGTGGCTGCATCCAGGGCTCCATGTTATGCTGCTGTGCCCTGAAGGACGGTGAGTGTGGCGGGGAGAGGGGGGGAGGGGGTATTCTAGTGAGCGGTAGCGTAGTGTTCGTGCTAAGTGTTACGGCTCGGCTTCTTCCTCATTTCGTAACAAACAAGACTTACTTGTTACCTTGCCTGAAGCCCAATAGTTGAGTCAACAACTTCAGTATGTGAGGAATCCATACATTTACAAAAGCTAAGGATCAAGATAAAATATAATTTTCATTAATATAATTATAGTGCAATATTTATACAGTGAGAAATTGTCAAGCATCAATGTTATTGAGATATTCCAAATGCAGCAACTGAATAATATAGCTTTAGATTAATTAAAGTTCAAACAGTTCATAACATCGAACAATAACAATAAGGCCGTGTCCCCCCTAACGGTACATAAAACTATAAGAAATAACAACTTTGGTGACTAAAAAAAAAAGGCGAATACCTAAAACCAACACGCGTATACCCAAGCTGCCACTTTGTCTCGCCTCCACACCACAACAATGAATGCCTCACGGCTCAGCCAGGCAGCCGGAAGCCCATGACAACACACTCACACCGCACCTACTATCCATATCAGACCCTATGACATGCCGTTTTTCGCAAATATCTTTCAAACGAAGACTCGGATCAGCATGGGACTTTGGCACAGATTGTTTCACACACTCCGCTAATTTTTGACGCTATTGTGCAATGCCAGATGTGGTTAATCATGATGTTTACTCTTGACTGTGATGGCAAAACCTGCGTTAGCCACTTACACATTCGATCAGGTGAGGCATGACGTATTTGTGACGTGTATCCACCACCTACCTCCACCCATGGCTTCCCCTACTCCTATCCCTCCCTTTCCCTCCATCCTACCCTCCTCCTTCTCCCCCGCACTCCCCCCCCCTCTTTCTCCCCCCTACCCCCCCCCTCTCTCTCTCTCTCTCTCTCACTTGCGATGTACTGTACACGAGATATGAATACATGCACACGTATGACTTGAATTAATGGCAGATAAATAGAAATTATATGCCGTCTGCATCAGCATCAATAGTGATGACGAGGATAACCTGTTTGATGGTGATGAATATTAACGTAACTTGTGGTCAGTTATTTACATTATTAATCCACCCATCGTATACTCGCTGTCTATTTTTGTGTGCTATGACTTTTAACATATCTACATGAACCCATATTGTATGGCAGTCTTTTCTTATATCAGAATAAAATATTCATATATTTCTCCAATTTCGTTTCAAGTTTTTACTCTGCAATGAATTCCCCCTTCAATTCCACCCTTATTCCTTTCCGTCTCTTACGCGATTTCCTGTAAATGATAAAGCGTCAGCTACGTGCTTCATCCCATCATATGCTCAACGTAACCTGTGGGAAGGAGGGTCATACACTCGTACAACTTTCAATGGTTGTATAATTGCCAAACTAACCTCATACAGCACTTAAGCAACATCCAGTTACGCTGGAACAGGAATCAGAGTCGTGTGCATAAAACACCAGACCATACCTAGCATATACTTTGAGTTATCCGCCATTATAGACAAGTCATATGTGTGAAACGCTTCACATCGCATGTATACCGAGAGAGAGAGAGAGAGAGAGAGAGAGAGAGAGAGAGAGAGAGAGAGATTTACATAGATTTACATAGAAAATCAGACCACACAGACCCCATGGTCCAGACTTGGTGGTCTGTCCTTAAACCTAAGTGATTTTACATTAATCAGAAGACTCCAAAACGTTGCATTTCTACTCTAGTTGATATTAAGTTGAAGGAAGTGACGGTCGAGCTTATTTTTGAAGGAGTCAATCGTGTTACACTGGACCACTGACGGTGGGAGCTTATTCCATTCTCGCACTACAACGTTGGTGAAGAAAAATTTGGTGCAGTCTGAATTTACTTGTCTACATCTGAGTTTTACGCCATTGTTCCTCGTGCGCAAAGTGTCATCGATCATAAACAATGTTGATCTGTCTACATTCGTGAAACCATTAAGTATTTTAAAACATTCGATCAGTTTTCCTCGGAGGCGACGTTTCTCAAGAGAACATGTTAAGGGTGAAAGCCTTTCTTCGTAGGATTTGTTGCGCAAGGAAGGGATAATTTTCGTTGCCCGACGCTGAACACCTTCTAATTTAGCAATATCCTTTGCATGGTGGGGAGACCAAAACTGTACCGCATATTCCAAGTGGGGTCTGACTAAACTGTTGTAGAGCGGGAGTATTACATCTTTATTCTTAAATAAAAAGTTTCTTTTAATGAAGCCCAACATTCTGTTCGCTTTATTTGCTGCATCGATGCATTGCTGTGAGAATTTGAGGTTTGACGCGATTTTGACCCCCAAGTCCTTGACGCATTGAACGCTTTTGAGTTTAACGCCGCGCATTTCGTAATCAAACTTTTTATTCCTCGTTCCAACTTGAAGGACCTGGCACTTGTCTACGTTAAAGGGCATCTCCCATCTATCCGACCAAGCTGAAATTTTGTGCAAATCCTCTTGGAGGCTTTGCCTGTCTTCGTCAGTGAGAACCGAGTTGCCAATCTTTGTGTCGTCTGCAAATTTACTAATGCGGTTATTGAGTCCAACATCCACGTCGTTGATGTAAATAATGAAGAGCACTGGGCCAAGAACCGAGCCCTGAGGGACGCCACTAGTGACAGGCGCCCACTCTGAGTTAAATCCGTCAATCACTACTCTTTGTTGTCTGTTGCTCAACCAATTCGCGATCCATTGGTTTACCTGACCGTCAATACCTATTTGTTTTAATTTGTAAAGTAATTTATGATGCGGGACTTTATCAAACGCTTTCAAATCAAGATAGACTACGTCCAGTGATTTGGTTACGTCATAAACAGTGAAGAGGTCGTTATAAAAGGTTAATAGATTTGATAGGCAGGATCTTTTGTTTCGGAAGCCATGTTGTGAGTCCCCAATTAATGAGTGGCTTTCAAGGTAACTCACAATTTTGTCTCTAATTATGCCCTCAAGTAGCTTACCTACAACCGAAGTTAGACTAATGGGCCTGTAATTACCTGGTACTTTTTGTCTCCTTTCTTAAAAATCGGTGTCACGTTAGCCTTTTTCCAATCTGAAGGGACAATGCCTTGTCGCAAGGACATATTGAATACGGTTGTGAGGGAGGAGAGTATTTCGCTCTTTGTTTCTTTCAGCAGAGTTGGATATACTTTATCAGGTCCAGGACTTTTATTTGTTTTAAGTGATTTGAGGGCTTTAAGGACTTCATCGGGTTTTATTTCAAAGTTAGACAATGCATGCTCTGGATTTACATTAGTACTGGTGTTGGTGGTGGTGGTGGGAGGACTGTTATTATTAAACACCGAGGAAAAGTAATTATTTAATAGGTTTGCAACGTGTTGGCTGTCAGTCACTAGTGCACCGTCGCTGTTTATTAAAGGTCCAATTCCACTTCTGATCGCCTTTCTGTTGTTTATGTAACTGAAGAAGGATTTCGGATTATTTTACAGTTGGCTGCAATATTTTCTTCATATCTACGCTTTGCCTGATGCACTAATCTTTTTACTCGTCGCCTTGCATCATTGTAAAGTCTAATGTTTTCGGGCGTGCTTTGGTCTTTCTTTAACCTGTAAGACAATTTTCTCTCCTTGACTGAGTGTTTAATTTCGCTATTAAACCAAGGTGGACTTTTATTAGTGTTAATTCGCTTCTCGCACAAGGGGACAAATGTGTCCTGCTGAGTGAGTAAGTGATTTTTAAAGTTTAGCCAGGCGTCCTCTGCATTGCCGTCATCTGATAGTTGCATATCTATTAGTTTTCGTCGGATTTCTACGAAGTTGGCTCTTTTGAAATTGGGCACCTTAACTTTATTTTCAGTCACCGATGTTTGAGCTCTAATGTCAACGCGCACTAGTTTATGATCGCAGGAACCGAGGTGTTCTCCTACCGTGACATTACTGACTAGGTTATCTTGGGTCGCTATAACAAGGTCAAGTATGTTATTTTGTCGAGTTGGTTCAGAAACCATTTGGCTTAGATAATTTTCCTCTAGAAATTCGATCATTCTATGGGACTCACCTTCTGTACCCGACAGTGTCGCCCAGTCGATATGGGGGAGGTTAAAGTCTCCTAGTATCAGTGAGTCGCTGTTATTAAGTGACTGCCTTAAGACGCTGTACATTTCAAGATCGCCATCAAGTGATTGCCCCGGAGGCCTGTAAGTGACAGATATATTTAAATTGACTTTTGCAATGTTTACTCGCACGCACAAATGTTCAACGTTACTGTTTCTTGGTGATTTGTCAGTAGGTTGCAAGTAGCTTTTGACAAAAAGGGCGACACCACCCCCTCTACGGTTTACACGATCATTGTTGAAGAATCTGTAGCCATCTATGTTATATTCGGAACTTAAATCAATATTAGTGGTGTCGATAAATGTTTCGGTTATAGCAATTACGTCAAAGTTTTCTGTCAGAGCAAGACATCGCAGTTCATCAAATTTGTTTCTTAGGCTACGCGCATTGAAACTAAGGACTCTTAGGTTATCTTGAAGCTTGGTAATAGAGGTAATGGAGGGTTCAATGTTACGAGTCTGTTGCGGTGTGAGGTGTCTATTTACACGGGCGGGATGGAAGGACGTGGCTGAGAGTCGTTTTTTGTTGTTCGGGCGTTACGTACGGCGTTGTTGAGGAGCCGTCCATATCTGGCTGCCCCGATGGGGGACAGGTGTATGCCGTCCCTTTGGAAAAGTCTACTCTGGCCGTAGAAATCGTTCCAGGCGTTAAAGAATTCGACGTCAAGCTCTCCGCAGAGAGTCTGCAGGCGGTTGTTGAGGCTGAAGGCCTTACTGTAGAAGTCGCCCTCATCCCATGTCCGTGGTAGAATTCCTGAAATCAAAATATTAGGGATTTAGTCTTATACTGCTGGATGAGCCTACGGTACTTGTCCAGCAGTTCCTCAGGTCGTGGTGACGTCGTTTGTACCTGTGTGGAGAACAAAGAGTGATTCATTAGATGCCTCAGCGGAGACCTCGTCAAGTGCAGCTGTGATGTCGTCAACACAAGCTCAAGGATAAAAGTAGTTACGCCTACGACGGGGACTCTGCCACAGAATTCAACCACCTGATGGCGAATCATAGAGTCACCGACCAAGAAGGTGCTCTGTTCCTCGTCCTCCTCCTCCAGTATGGCAAATCTGTTGTAGCAATGAGTAGGATAAATGGCTCTAGGGGCGGGTCTGGCTCCTCCTCTCACGGGGTGAAGCATTCAGCGTCAGCTCTACCGGTTCCTGTGACGTGCCTTCTTCGGAAGGTGGCTGGGCATCGAGTGCAGGTGAGGAGGGTGATGAGGCGTCAATTGCAGGAGGGGCGACGATGTTGGCCTGGATAAACTCCTGCAAGGTATCAACAGTACTTGTTAGTTCGGTGATCTTCTTCTCGCCAGCCGTCAGCCTTTCGTCCTGTTGAAGGAGTCTCGTTTCCATCTGCTGAGTCAACAGGCAGATCTTGCAGACGGTCGATCGTCCTGAGAAGAAATGACCAGAGAAGTTTCCTGTGCAAGTCGAACATTTCTTTAACGCCATCTTGGTAAGGAGGAGGTATCTATATATTTGCTTTGCTTTTTCTTTTCGTAGGGCAGAGGGACGCGTGCGTGAATAAGCGAGAATAAGTGAGAGAGAGAGAGAGAGAGAGGAGATAGGGATGGAGGGAGGGAGAGGGCGATGGAGAGAGAGAGGGTGGGAACTAGATAGGGAGTGAGGAAGGAGAGACAGAGAGGGGCAAGTGGGGGTAGTAATGAGAGAGAGAGAGAGGGAGGGCAATGGAGGGAGGCGAGAGAAGAGGAGGAGCGAAACGCGAGAGGGAGGAGGAGGATTACTGGTCTCTGGGGAATAATCTGGTCAAGTCAGGTCAGGTAGGTCTGAACACCTGCGTAGGAAGTGACGTCGGAGTGGAATCTGGAAATATATAAAGAATGTGGCGGAAAGAGTGTAACACTGTGTTTTGTGTATAGGTGTATATATGTTTTACAGGGCGCTACTGCAAGAGGGTAGATACAGGCGGAGAGAGGTAGTAAAAATAAGGGCAACACTTAATCCTGTCCAATGAAGCACGTGGTCGCACAGCAAACAGCACACCTCTGCGGGCAGCTAACTCGGTTGACAATAAGCAGTACGCAGCACGACGCGAAATAGCACACGGCACACAGCACAGCAAGATCTACAGTACAGTTCAGTACAGCACACGGGGGTGGAATCGCAAGCGAGAGGTCACGGAAGTGGGAGCGCGTGCGGTTTGACCTCTCGGGGTGAGGGCAAGGCGCTGACTGGAAGAGAGAGAGAGAGAGAGAGAGAGAGTATGGGGGAGAAAGAGGGGGGGGAGAGTGCGAGGGAGAAGGAGGAGGGTAGGAGGGAGGGAAAGGTAAGGATGGTAGTAGGGGAAGCCATGGGTGGAGGTAGGTGGTGGATACACGTCACAAATACGTCACGCCTCACCTGATCGAATGTGTAAGTGGCTCACGCAGGTTTTGCCATCACAGTCAAGAGTAAACATCATGATTAACCGCATCTGGCATTGCACAATAGCGTCAAAAACTAGCGGAGTGTGTGAAACAATCTGTGCCAAAGCCCCATGCTGATCCGAGTCTTCGTTTGAAAGATATTTGCGAAAAACGGTACGTCACAGGGTCTGGGCATCGTTTTCGGGAATATCTTCAAGGCTATTAGTTGGACAGTTATGACATTCTAAGACAATGTTTACAACACCCCGCCGTAATTTATGGGGTTATTGGAGTTAGTCAAATTTATATACTTTAGGAGTTTATTCTTATGATTTTAAGTTGTAGTCAGTGAGAACCCAAACACATGAGCAAAGGTTCGGATAAGTCGACTTACCCCCTTCCCCTACATCAGTTCCCTCCTTCCCCCACCAAACAAGCTTCCCCCATTCCCCTCGCACTCCCATCCTTCTATCCCCTCCCGTTCCCTCCTCTTCCCCCTCCCATTCTCCTCTCTCTCTCTCTCTCTCTCTCTCTCGTCTGAATAATATTACACAACACACTGGAGGATATAAATACATACATTGTACAGTATTATATCGCATGATTTGGCCACATTATAACTCAAATGTATATATCCCAACAATGAGTTGAGTGGTTTTTGCTAATGAGCTCCACTATGATGTTCAACCTCATTCTACTGTGTTGCCTAAGAATTGTCGTGCGAAATTATATTTATGATCTTAGATTGTAAGTATGTTGGTGGGAGCGAGTGTTCTAAGTGCTAATCGGTTCACGGATAGAGAAAATCATATCCGCCAGGGTTACTTTATTGGACAGAACTTACACACCTCATCACGACAAGGACAACACATAGGATAGGTGTTTGTTTGTGTATGCTTTTGTGTGAATGTTGTTTGTGTAGGTTAACATTTAAGTGTTGGTGTATGTGTGGAACAATGTGTAACGGTGGACAACAAAAGAACGTGGACGGACAGTCAAAGGTAAACGAATACAAGGAAAGTTAACGATGAAGACGCGACAAGACAGACTGGCAGACACAGTGACGATGGACATTACATGAAAACACTGAGAATCTTAGTCTCTCTTTGCAGCACCCCATTTTCTTGTCACTGAGGGGAAGGAACACGGAATTTGAGCGGTGACTGCTACAAGTATGTGTATGGTCGTTTTTCTGCACCTGTTGTTCGATTGTTCGTATCATGTGATGAGATAGATTGGGAGTGGGCATAATTATTATACAATTAGAAGGTGTCAGTACAGTTGTAAAATAATTAATATTAGCTATAGAATTAATGGATAATGGATACACACAAGAATTCATAGATTTCATTTTATTCGTCATCACTGTCAAGGAATAGCACATCCTCATCATCGGAGTCAAAGGTGACAATGACGGGTTTCACACTGTCATGGATATTGTCAGAGGACCAATAATCCTCTTCAAACTTCATGACTCGCCGAACGGAACCTTCCCAAATCTCCGTGGTTGCACATAGCCTTGCTTCTTCTAACCTGGCCCGTAAGCTGGCCAGGTGAAGCGTTGTAATGAGGAGCGCACATCTCTCTTCATACATCCCCACACCTGCTCTATGGCGTTAAGTTTAGGGTTGGCTGGTGGAAGTCGGACCACTTCGTGACCCCATTTCGGATGAGGTTATCAACTGTATACTGTGGCTTTGGTCAGTTTTCCTTGCAAATTCGCAGCCATTCAGGAGGAATAGCGTGAGGTGAGAAGGGGATTTTTCTTCCTCCAACCATTTCACAAGACCAGAGAGACTCCTCCGTCAACTGGCTGTGATAGGGCGCATTTTCCAACACTATTACCGATGGCTCATCCAACACTGGTAAAAGATGAGATGTGAGCCACTGAATGAAAAGGCTGCCATTCATTTCCCCGTGGTAGTCACCCGATTTTGTCTTCGCAGGGAAACATAGAAAGGAGCCGTCCACAAAACATTTGACTGTGCCACCTGCTACCACCACAAACCGCTCTCCTTCACCAAGTGGCACCTGACGGCTATAGGTGGCACTAGTTACAGGTTGTGTTGTGTCCACCCACTCCATGTTGTGTGACATCCGTGTGGTGAACCACGTTTCATCCACGCACACCACCTGTCTTCCTTCCTGTCAGTGATGCTGGAGTAATCGAAGAGCTTCAATGCGGCGGCATGCAATATCAAGGGACTCTTTTCGTACATACAAGTTTCTCTGTGATACTCTATACCGGAATCCCATGCTGTACAACACACGTCATATCGCCGTCTCTGAGGTCTCACTAGGAATAATATCAGCCCTCCTTAATTCTTCGGTCAGGGTAACAATAGTAAAATTTTCTTTTGCAGCAAACTTTGCATGTACAAAATGTCGAATGGCTCCAATCGTGAAATCGTCAAAGACAGGTGGTGTAGAGGAGGGTGTTGTGGAGTCGGATGGTGTAACGGCGAGAGTGCTCGCCGTCTCAGGTGGCGAGTCTTGCTTGGAATGCAGGTAGCGTTGAAGCATCACTCGCACTGCGTTTGTGGTCCCACCCATCTCATGGGCCATACGTTCATACGGCATGTGTGGGAAGACAGAAAATGTAAAGTAGATTATGGGAAGAGACTGATTACTTAGGAACACTTGGGTTTGATGATAGTTATCATGATATTAATAATATCACTATAATTTCACCAAAAATTGTCATTGCTGTGAAATTTGTTGCATAAGGCTATACATAAAAAGAGTTTTGGGTAATAATTACCTCTTAAGACTTATTTTCAGTGCGCCACCTTTCCTCTCTTGGTTGAACATATTAAAAAGTCATAGTGCAATCACACCTTTGCACCCATTTGGGCATCTAAGCAAAATGGCCATGGCCTGCAAGATTATAGCACACCTTCAGTACCCAGCGAAAAAACACCTTCTGGGATCGCATGCCAGTGAACATTTACAATATATTGCTCAAATACTGTATTCGAGACTGGCAACCGAGCCAAAACAGTCATGTCCATTAACCATCGATTAATTACTACACCCAACATTTTTATTCTTAAATTATTAAACAAAATTACTATAGAATAACTATGTGTAAGACTTTATATCTCCCTGTGTGCAATTTAGAGAGAGAGAGAGAGAGAGAGAGAGAGAGAGAGAGAGAGAGAGAGAGAGAGAGAGAGAGGAGGGAATGGGAGGGGGTAGAGGGGATAGAAGGATGGGAGTGCGAGGGGGATGGGGGAAGCTTGTTTGGTGGGGGAAGGAGGGAACTAATGTAGGGGAGGGGAGTAAGTCGACTTATCCGAACCTTTGCTCAGGTGTTTGGGCTCTCATTGACTACAACTTAAAATCATAAGAGTAAACTCCTAAAGTATATAAAGTTGACTAACTCCATAAATTACGGCGGGTGTTGTAAACATTGTCTTAGAATGTCATAACTGTCCGACTAATAGCCTTGAAGATATTCCCGAAAAACGATGCCACATCGGGTCTGAAATGGTTAGTAGTAACCTATATTACAAACTCTATATAACATTTGTGTGGCCTCTCAAAGGTATGTGTAATGTACATTTGAAATAGACAACGGTATACCATAGTGCCCCAAATAAAACAGCGTTTAGGAAGGGTGATTCATGTGGCGGGACTGTTCTTGTAAGAGGTAGAGAAGTAAAAGGTAAAAATCCGTTAGTCAGAATAACATCCGTTTATTCAAATAGAATCTGATCCACTCCTGTGCGGATTAGTGGATTTTAGAGTATTATATGGCATCCCTAATCCTTGTAAGCGAAAGTATGCGCATTAAGAGCTTTAGTATTATAATTTTTCGACTTCAGTAATATGACCGGTTGGAATTTTCGCATCAGTAGAATTCAAAATAACACAGATTTACTTTTTTTTTTCACTCCCTTCTTCCTTCATATCTTTATTTACTTCTCTGTTTCAAAATATTTTCTCATCTTTTTTCATCCCTTCTTTCTAAACGTTTCCATAATTTTTGTCTCCCCTGCCGCCTTTTTAGTATTTTCTTCTGTATCTTTATACATTCCCTCTTAGTAGTAATTCCTTCTTTCTCTTTCTTCCTCCCCGTTGAAGGTTTCACGAGAAAAAATATTAGTCATAGGCATGAGCAGTATACACTTGAGGTAAACTCCTCCAGTAAGGTTGTTAATTAATAACTCTTATTCCTTTAACAGTTTGCAGAGCGGAAGACACTTGTGGTGGCAGCCACGGACACGGTACTGGCAGGTGCAAAAGTAAATGTGACGCGTGGGAGAAAGAAGCCTCTATCAAATGTGGTTTACACTGCAAATGTTGTTTGCCTTTCGTAGACGGTAAGTATAATTGTAGATTAGGGAACAAACAAAAGCTGTTGATATTCCAATGACGATTAAAAAAAAAGAAATATACTTGAGCAGGCCATGTTAGGCATAGAATTAATAACAGAGTAGCAGCCCAAGATATGCAGAGTCCAGGGGAGACTGAGAACAAGATGGAGAGTTGAAATTTTGCACATTTGCTGGAGAGATTGAAGTACACTGTACACCTCAAATGGAAATTTCATATCTCATCTCTTACTATATCAGCTTCCTCTAGGCTGGGCGTTCTGTACCGTCTCCGCCAGTTCTTCTCCCCCGCACAGTTGCTACCCATTTACAGGAGCCTTGTCCGCCCTCGTATGGAGTATGCATCTCATGTGTGGGGGGACTCCACTCACTCAGCTCTCCTTGACAGAGTGGAGTCAAAGGCTCTTCGTCTCATCAGCTCTCCTCCTCATACTGATAGTCTTTTACCTCTCAAATTCCGCCGCCATGTTGCCCCTCTTTCTATCTTCTATCGATATTTTCATGCTGACTGCTCTTCTGAACTTGCTAACTGCATGCCTCCCCCCTCCCGCAACCTCGCTGCACACGACTTTCTACTCATGCTCATCCCTATACTGTCCAAACCCCTTATGCAAGAGTCAACCAGCATCTTCACTCTTTCATCCCTCACGCTGGTAAACTCTGGAACAATCTTCCTTCATCTGTATTTCCTCCTGCCTACGACTTGAACTCTTTCAAGAGGAGGGTATCAGGACACCTCTCCTCCCGAAATTGACCCCTCTTTTTGGACACTCCTTTGACCTCTATTCAAGAGCAGTGAGTAGCGGGCTTTTTTTAAATATATTTTTTAGCTGAAAAAAAGAAAAAGAAAAAAAAAAACTAACATTTCTCCACGGGCAGCTGAAGCGGTCGACAATTGTTTAGCAATCGAGGGCAGTGGCATCAAGGAAGAGTGCGATTCGGAGACTGAGATAGAGGTAGCGGACGGGTGCAGTGGATACAATAGCTGCTGCTGTCTCGAAACAGGTGAGTTGGTTTGAATTATTTTTTTCATGCTAAAAGGTAAGTAGAGTAGTGAGCATACTCTAGGTCGTCTAGGATGTGACTTTTCGTTTGCGCTCGTTGCCGTCTCTTTGGCCATGGGGGACTAAGAACTTTGTACACATGGCAGGCATGACAGCCAGGTAACCACAGCTTACCTTCCCCAGAACTCCCCAGGTGACCACATATTCAGCAACTTGAAAAAGAGAAACAACTAGGTGGACTAGGCACCAACTGTCCTGTCCGGGATCAAACCCGAGCCAGTACCCGTGGCTAGGTGTACCTGCTAACCCCTACACCACGGGGGCGCCTCTAAATACACATTATTAATGACGAAAACCTTCATTCTTATCTAATTTTATAAACACACACACACACACACACACACACACACACACCGCTCCGGTACCTCAGAAGTAAAGCTCTGCGCTGCCAAGCTTCGAGGCCTGGCAGGGGAAGGTTCGAGCCCTTCTCAGGCCAAGATTTTTCTTCTAACAAGGAGCGGTTGCTGTCCCCCCTCGAGCAAGGGGGATGGGATGTGTGGTATGTGAGAGTTCCGGCGGTACAAAGAGATCGACTAATGAGTCTTGTTCTAGTCGGGACAAGTCCAGCTCCTGATCAGGCCGTGGGTGAATTAGGCTTCCTACACACTGTGCCGACTCTGGGCCACGACAACCCAGCGACTTTTGGATTTGACAAGCAAGTCGGCTCCCACGTTCCAAGAATTTTTTTTTTTTTTTTTTTTTTTTTTTTTTTTGCGTCTTGGTGTCGGCTAGTATGATTGCCGACTGTCTGGGACATTCGAACAACTAGCTGCCAGCATGTCGGCTGCATGCTACCAATTAATCTCAAGACGAGTCTCAACGGTCATTTTCTGAAATGGTGCCATGTCTATGACAACCACGACTCTGTCGAATGATTGGCTGACAGTCGCAGACGGTCTTGACGACAGTCTTGTAGACGGTCGCCGACTCTCGGCAAGACTGTCTGTGAACTAGTTGGCCGATCAGCTGGCCGACAGTTGCCAAGGAGTTGGCCGACGGTCTTCCCTATGGTCTTCTCGACTGTCTTGGCGGCAGCCTTGCCAACTGTCGCATTAGTCTACTCAAAATTTAAGAAGATATTTCGGTCGCAGACATCTGCCCAGCACTCATTTTCATGGGTCCTGGGTTATATAAAATGGTCCGCAAGTTTCCATTGTGTCATTCAACTTCACAGAGAAGCAGCAGGAGTGTGTGCGTGCTGTAATGGCTACCAAATTTGTCATAAAAACGTGACCATGCCCAAAATTTGTTGTTGTGCTTGCGATTGCAAAATAAAAGTATAAAGCTTCTGATGGACGCAGTGAAGGTAGTCGAGGCCCGCAGGAGAATGAGCAAGAAGAAGAAAAGGCTGAAGCGAAGTATGTGGGCTCGCCCCTGGCTGCTGCTTCACATGACGCAGTATAGCATTTTGATGAATTAATGGCCGAAATGGGGCAAGAGGACTCTTCATTCAGCGAGATAAATTAGTTGGCCGACACTCTGCCAAGTGGTCAGCAGACGGTCGTCGTCTAAAAAAATTTAGTCTTGGGACATGCTTGGAGCAACAGGACTCCATATCCAGCGAGAAAAATTAGTTGGCCGACACTGCCAAGTGGTCGGCGGACGGTCGTCGTCGAAAAATATTTAGTCTTGGGACGTGCTGCCAACTGGTCGGCAGTCAGTATCCCGCCAACATTCCGACAACGCGTTAGCCAATATTTTTGCGCCGACAGTTGTCACGAACGTCCTTCATTAGACGAGGAGTGTCATCACGACAGGTCCTCATTATTCTTAAGTAGTCAGCACCGACGACTGTTCCGACAGACGATAAGAAAAATGACCCCGATAGTCTTCACGACTGTCAGGACGAGCCAAGAATGTCGAGGACAGTCTTGACGACTGTTCCCGACCTCCCTCAGACCTCAACCGGAAATATCTGTTGGTCTGTCTGTGCGCTAACCCTTAAGACCCCACACTCCCCTCCCGACGTCCGCTCAGCATTCGGCGACCGTTGCTAGACCTTTTTTGAGGCCATGCGCGACCCTTTCACATCAACACCCAAGACCTCGTGTACCCTAGTCGTGGGTTGTCGTGGCACAGAGTCGGCGCAGTGTAAAGGGGGTTTTACACACACACACACACACACACACACACACACACACACACACACACACACACACACACACACACACACACACACACACACATTAAAAAATAAAAAAAAAAAAAAAAATAAACAGATGAATATAACCACGCACCTTAGAAATAAAGTTTATCTTCACGACATCTACAGAAAAATTGTTTTTCAGTGTATTGATTTTTAAACCAAATATTAGTTTATCATGTATTGTACTCAACTGCTGCCATCTTCTTCAGACTAGCACACAGCACTCATACGGCCAAGCGTAAACAATTAAGGAACCACACGGCCGGCCATCACAACGCCTGCATCGTGTCATTTGCCTGGCGCTCACACTCCCAGTTGCAACACCTGCTCGTTCGACTCAGCACTTTCGTCTACTCAGCCCTGCCGATGTAACATACTATTACACCGTCGAGTCAACGAGCTACCATATTGTTATAGCACATAGTGGTGTTTGGTGTATAGTACAGATTATAGTGCTTTGTGTTTCTGTATTCTACCAGTGACAGTGCTACACATCTACAGCACCCCTGGGTGACTGAAGTGTGCCGCGCTTCTTGTCTCACCCCGTAAACACTCTTATCAGATACAGAGTGCTGCACTCTGCGTTTGATAATAAACATTTAATAATAATAAACATTTAATTGTTACATAGTATTTTGAATTTATTCCGGCTACGACTTAAACATTTTCAAGAAAGGAATAGAAAGACACCTCCCTATATGATTATAGCTTTGAAACTTTTTTTTTTTTTTTTTTTACTATACAGTGTTTGCAGGAGCAGTGCTTATGGACTTTTTTGTGTAACCTTAAGGCTGGGTTCACACATAGCCGACTTAGCTTCTGGTTCGGTCCCGAGTTTGAAAATTTTGAGAACGGTATCAATCGTGGTCGACATCATCGCGTCTCATGCCGTCTTTGGCCTGAACGTAACCCCACGGCGCCGGACTCCCAACTCATCCCGACTGGGTCAAATGAGGGTTCGCCGCCGGCTACGTTGCACGAACAGTCCCGCTTGACAGGGCCAAGCGGCGGCAGGACCCAAGCGGAAGCCCGTCAGGACGCCGTCCTGGTGGGGACTGCTGCCAATACCAAGGTAAAGGGAGGCAAGCCAGGTATTCCCACGGTGGGGGGGTGCTGGACCAGAATTTCTGTGGACTGCGCAGGCAGACCGTGACGTCACAATCTAGACGAGGAAGAGGTATGATTGCTGCGGGGGCCCCGGGGACATAAGTCTTGACCTAGCTACCTGCTGGAGGTCTATCTCAGCGGTCCGTTTTCTGTGACATGGGAAACTCTTGTATAGTATGCCTTCGTGTTGCATTGTTCGTGTGTGCAGATCCCTGCATTCCAAAGGGACCACACTGCTTTTTCATAGTCTCCCAAAAGATGAAGTTACAAATAATACCCTTTTTGGCTTAGGTTTTTTTATTGGATCCTAAGCTAATTTAACACTATAGTACTGTGTATAATTTGATCAGGCATATACTGTATATATAAATCATAAGGCTGTAGCCTCATTGCATAGCACAACGGAAGCTGCCAAGCTGTAGAGGGAAGGACTTCAATGAGTTTAGCTGCACTGTGCACCATGGTCTATATCCAAGACTTTGGTGAACAAATACTTTATGAGGAATGGGAACCCTGGATTATATGTGAATGCACATGCCCTATAGTTATTATTATTATTATATGAGTGAATTGTCCTAACACTCCAGGGAAAATTAATGCAGAGGGCACTAAAATAGTACTTAAAATGCATTTCAGGATCAGAACCTACTTTGACGTGCAACGGACTATATTACATTAGGATACCTTTAAATTCTCACACACTCTTTCTCTCTATCTATCTATCTCTCTCTCGTCTAGGTAGTGACGTCACTTAGAATGCGCACAGAGTGGTGGGGAAGGGGGGATCGAGACTACCTGGTGTTCCTTCTACCATGGCCAATACGACGTTGCCACACGGGAAACGCAATTTCATGCTCTTTTCATCCCGCCTGACACCACCAGACGAGGCTCACTCCCGCCTGGCGGCGTCTGACCCCGCCTGACGGCGTTCTAATTCCGTTCTATACCGATTAGTGACAACCGTCTCGTCCGGCCCCGACCGGGCCCGAATTTTCTGAACATGCTAGAAAAAAAAGGCCCGCTTCCAATTTCCCGCCGTTCGGTGGCGACCCCACGCGCCCACCCACGTTTACCGCCGACCATGGCCACGATGCCATATGTTTCGTGCCGTTTTCACTGATCGGGACGGAACGGCGCCGAACGGGATGCCAAATCGGCTATGTTTGAACCCAGCTTAAAGTTGAGTTGACACATAGCCGACTTGGCTTCCCGTTCAACCCTGCTTGGCGTCCCGTTCGGCTCCGCTTGCCGTCCCGTTCGGCCCCGTTCCGTCCCGATCAGTGAAAACGGCACGAAGCGTGTGGCATCGTGGCCATGGTCGACGGTAAACATGAGTGGACGCGTGGGGACGCCACCACAGTTATATACCTAGAGCGTGTTGTGGGGTTGGCGGCGGGTGAGGCAAGCTACCCTGGCGCGGCAGCCATCTTGGGGAGCCCACTTTCCCTCACTCTGTGGTGGTGGTGGTGGTGGTGGTGATAGTGGTGGTGATGGTGGTGGTGGTATTGGTGGTGATGGTGGTGGTGAAGGTGGTGATGGTGGTGGTGGTGGTGATGATGGTGGTGGTGGTGGTGGTGATGATGATGATGGTGGTGGTGGTGGTTATGTCATATGTCACATCAGTCCGTCTCTCTCTCTCTCTCTCTCTCTCTCTCTCTCTCTCTCTCTCTCTCTCTCTCTCTCTCTCTCTCTTATAGTTGGGGGCCCCCCTGTCATTCGGGCCCCCCCCCAGATGGGGGATATGGAGGGCGGTTGCTACGGCTGTTTATGTATATGGGCCCGGCCGAGGTAGCCTATGTAAAAGTTCCGGCATCAGCGTTCGATGAGTGGCAGTAGCATGTGAAAAAGAATTTCATTACAACTTTATTTTCAATGCCCCAAGTACTAGCTCATCATTCGTTTTAGTAAAAAAAGGAAAAAAAATGTTACACAAAACAACACTTTATATAGCATTATTTAACCGTTTCATCCTCTTTATAGCATGTATGATATGTGATTTATTTCAAAGTACTATTTCACTAGATTGGGAAACAAATACTGCAGTGCACTGAAACAGAAAACGAAAATAATATATGCGTGTGATGTTTCTTTTAGTTGCCCATTAAAAAGATTATCCATATTCTAAATCTAAGATTCAAAACAGAAAACGAATCAGTTTAATGGGTAACTAAGAGCATGTTACACTAACTAGCTATATATAATTACACGTAGTGAAATTATTATTGGTTTTCTTGTAAATTACAACATTCATAAGTCTCCAATCCAATGAAAACAAGGCGGACTGCATTTGTCATTCACACACAAGACCTCAATGTGGCGGCGGCCAACAGAGATTTTTTCATTTAACTCAGTCTCAACTACCTATGCTTTAGACACTTATTAAACTGATTCATTTTCTGTTTTGAATCTTAAATTTAGAATATGGATAATAATTTTAATGGGTAACTGAAAGGAAATATCACACGAAGATTATTTTCGTTTCCTTTTTAGTAAAATGTAGTATTTGTTCTTTCCCAATCCAATGAAATAGTTCTTTGAAACAAAACACATATCATATCTGCTATGTTTAGGATGAAATGGTCAAATAATGAAAAAAAGTGCTGTTTAGAGCGACATATGGAGACAGGTAACGCGCGTTTTTCTTACATAAATGAATGAAAAGCTATTAACTGGGGCATTGAAAAATTCAATACATTCGTAATGAAGTGTTTTTTATCATGTACTACTGCCACTCAGCGAGCGCTGATGCCCGAACTTTTATATAAATATCTATAGGCCCATGGCCAAAGATGGATTTATATAGTACAGAGAAAGCCAATCCAGTAATATTAGAAATCAGTAGATGTTCTCATACAATAACATTACTGACAATATCATCCAGTCATTATTGAAAGGTTCAGTGTATTATTTTGTTGAGTTGGAGAGAGAGAGAGAGAGAGACTTTTCGCTAGACATGACCGCCCTTCAACGATAGCTCTCCGCGATCAATATGTTGCAATATTTACTAATTTTTAATAGCATATCACATAGAAGAATACTTGAACTATCTCGGTGTGTGTGTGTGTGTGTGTGTGTGTGTGTGTGTGTGTGTAATTTACCTCTTGATCTGCTGCGGGTCTCTTTTGAGACAGCCAGCCGTTCCCCTACGGAAGAGCACAGAGCTCATAGTACCGATCTTTGGGTAGGGCTGAGACCACTCACCACTGTGTGTGTGTGTGTGTGTGTGATATATATATATATATATATATATATATATATATATATATATATATATATATATATATATATATATATGTGTGTGTGTGTGTGTCTGTGTTTATATATATATATATATATATATATATATATATATATATATATATATATATATATATATATGTATATATATATATATCTATATATATATATATATATATATATATATATATATTCTTTATGGCGTAAAATAACAGTTAATTCAGACAGTCAGAGGATGGTACAATGTAGGTTTGCATCCCTAACACCACTTGAGGCGAGGTACAAACAAGGAATTCTTCCCGTCTGTACGATATATATTCAGTATAACAAAGTTATAAACAAAAAAGTAAACACTAGGCGACAGGTCCTTCCTGGCGTATGTGAGAATTATATGAAGCTAAGCTGGGGGGTGGGTGAGTTGTCGAGGTAGTGGTGCGGTGGTGTTGCAGTGAGAGCTGTGAGGGAGGGAGGCAGGGAGAGAGCACACGGGTCACAATGCTCCAAGTCTCAACTTTCACAACCAATGTACCCAAACGCTCACCCGAGCTAGCCCTGCCGGGGTAGTGCAACGCTTCAGCTTTCTGACATATTTATATAGGCCTCCACATCCAAATCATAGGTGTTTCTAAGCCAATATAGTGGATGGTAACAGTAGAGTTGCCAGAACTCATTATTCATCAGCTCTAATCAGTTATGGAGCCGATGAATGTATATGTAGATTTTTATCAATACTTCAGCGTGAGGTTGAAACATTTCTTGACACGACTAGAGCAGTATTTTGCTGTTAGGTGTTAGTTTTCCGTATAATTTATGAGTTGTGACGTCACGCCTGCACGCCCTATCATCCCTCTTCTTCCTTCCTAGAACCACCACTACTTCTCTAAATCATCCATCAAGGTCACCACCGTTTTCATTAACCACTGTGACCTCACCTGACCTTACACACATTTTCAATCTCGTTTGGCAAACAAGGAAGCGCTCCTTGGCCGGAGGTACCTCCTCTCTGGTGAAGGGGGGGAGAAGAGAGAGCCAGGGTGTGGGCGGCATGGGCTGTCTGTTACACACGGTAACATGCTCATCTATTACAGATGTTACCTCGAACATGAATGATGCCTGCTAAACCATGTGCTGCATCCACAATGGCCATCAAACGATAGACATTTGAAAAAAAAGTGACAGACACATTACAAAAATGTGAGTGACCCAACATGCTTTTGTTTTAAACGACTATAAGGTCTCTGACATCACCTTCACCTTTCAGGCCAACCTCTGTCAACTGATTATATAATAGTGGAATTACATAGCCATAAAGGCGTCTTACTAGAGGGGGAGAGTTTGACCGAGCATAACGTTGGCGGGGCGAGGTGGGTGACGTGGACACAAGGTCGATGGAAAGCGCGAAACCCTACGTGAAAACGACCTTAGGGATGCACGAGATACAGGCTCTTATGTTCGCGAGGCTTATCTTCACTCAAATGATGCAAGAGGAAATCTCGATGCCACCACATGTAGTTTGTTGCTGTCAATTAATTTGTTTGTCGGGAAAATGCCAAGTTAGAGACGTTGTGAATGTGGAAAACATGCTTGTGACAAAAATGGCGTTAGCTTCAAAAGTTTGGCGGTTGTGTGGTGGAGGGCTGGTGCAGTGTTGCCACTGTGCCTCTTTGCTCCATCACTCACGCCTTCCTTACATTTGCCAAAATAACAATCAGGCGAGTGAGTGCATTGCTGTGCAACAAGTAGCCCTCACAACCAACTAGACGCTCTCCACCGGAACTGCTGAGCGGCTGGTGGGGGTGGAAGGAGGGATTAATGGCGTATCTTGCAAGAGGGGGAGGAAGGGCCCCCAACAAAGGAACCACCACAACCAGTATTGGATTCATGCATCGTAACTATGTTGATGGACATGCTACTGTTGGTTCTGGAAACTTTTCTCGAGATACCGTAGTTATGATCTGCGTGTTGAAGAGTATAGAGGCGGCAACACGGTGTGACGGTGATACACACAGCCGTGGCAGGACGTGACGAAACACAATCTATGTGAGGCTCCCACGCCCATGCCCTCACGCCCACCACCATTGATGCCCGCCCCGCCCACTACGCCCAGACAGTCATCACATATTCATGGTGCAGTGGTGTTCCTGCCCGCCCAGCACCACAGGGAGGAAATCAATACTAGACGTGGCAGCCGCGCCAAGTTGGCCGCCGGTACTACGGTCTGAGCGGAGCGGCCACCCTCCCTCCCGCCTTCCCAGATCCCACGTCTCTTCCTCTTTTCCCTGCTCTACCTGTGCCATCAAATCCATGTGTTCCCTTAACACACCAATTTCATCAACACGCCAGCAGACACCGGGCGCCAAGCAGCGTGCTGCCTCCCTGCCCAGCTGCTCCTTTACACCCTTCCCCTAGCTGCCTTGCCTTGTCAGAAGAGCCCCCTTTCCAGCTGTCTATCGCTAAGGCCCATTGTCTCCCCCAGTATGTTCAACCCCCTACAAGTCCCTTCCACGTCCCTACATCCACAGTGCCCTCAACTAACTGTCTGCACTAACCCCTCTCCCCCTTCCCGCGTAACTCATCACTTGGATCTGACTCATGGAGAGATTAATAGACTGGCCTTCCGCTTCCACTCCCTTCCCACCTCAGACTGGCCTCTCCTTGTCTCAATACGCCTGAAGGGAGGGAAGGAGGCAGGGAGGGAGGAAACTAAAGGAGGAGAGGGATGGTCCAGAAGGGTTCTTCCCCAGGGCTCCCTCCCTCCCCCCATGAGTATGTCTCATCCACAGTGTTGTGTACTCGCCTGTCTCAACGGATTGTTTTCTCGTGTACGCTCTCGTCGAACAGACGATGCAGCTTCCTGTGTGTGTGTGTGTGTCTTCAAATCAAATATTTATAAATCGTTTTACTTCGGAGAGAATTATTATACTATTAGTTATTATTATTATTATTATTATTATTATTACTATAGTTATTATTTATTATTATTGAGATTATTGAGATCCATGAGGACCCTCAAGGGGAAAATGAAATAGAGCCAAACTGAATTCCCTCGATGAGCAGACAGATTTCATGAAAAAAAGTCTGTGTGTGTGTGTGTGTGTGTGTAGGGGGGGGGGGACACCAAGACTTTACATAATATCTGCTTTGGCGGATTTTATGGTGAAAGAGCGGTGGTCATATTTCTTTTAAATCAATCGCGTTGCACTGTACCAATGTAGGTGAAAGCTTATTCCATTCTCGTGTTACAACGTTGGTGGAGAGAGAGAGAGAGAGAGAGAGAGAGAGAGAGAGAGAGAGAGAGAGAGAGAGGACAAGAAAGTGCAGGTCCATTGTTTTAAGCAAACTTTTCTCTTAATTTAGAATTAAAGTATAATGTTCATATCTAACTGCTCTTATCAAATGAGTTTAAGAAACGGCTGTGTATATTTTCGAGGTTTCATAAAATTATGCATCAATTTCAATTAAATGTTAATGACTAACAGCTAGGACACCCACTTTCGCGTGTAGATAATCCTAACACGATATATGAAAAAAATTGAGAAAAATATATTGCGTAAAAAAATATTTCAACCCAACTTCAAATGACTGCTGATCGATAATAAATTTGGAAATTATTAGTGATTAAGTGAACTATAACTAAACAACTTATACTTCGATTTTTATCGCGAATGCGCTTTTACATTGAAAAAAAAAAAATCGTCACTTCCACAGGCGACAGCCTGTGGAAGTGACGAAATCAGCGATTGTCGTAAAGGTACTGCGCTGGTTTGGGCATATTAAAAAAAAAATAAAAAATAAAAATTCTATCGATTATAAATGTTCATTTCGGTTCTGAGTCATTCCTCGGAGGCAGTTGTTGATCATTTCATTTGTAGTTAGTCTGTCATATATCAGTCAATCAATGGGGGCATACGCCGTGGGGCGCATCGCCTCGCCCACCCTACGACGCCTAGTCCTGGGGTACCTCTGGGCGAGGCTCCATGCAGGCTCCCTTCCCATCCTGAGTTAAAAACCCGTTATAAAAACGCCATGAATTACTTCCTGTTGGACAAGTATCATGTTGTGGCTTATTTTCTGTAGAAGTACTATGATAGTATGATGACAAAATTTCATCCCGATTCTTACTGGCAGATGTGCCAACCTTTCTATACAGACTAGCTTGAAAGTATGACTTCAAATGATTGATGACCGTGTCTGTGAACCTATTTTCTTCCACGTGGTGACCTTTACTTCTCCAACACCTTGTTTCTTCTTTAATTGTCGTAGTCCTGTGCCAAGTCGTTTGGCGCCATGGTTTATGCACTCTGTCTTCTCAACTTCACAAACTCCCTACGCTCTGGGATGGGCTGGTTGCCTAACGCCTCTTGAAAATAATCTGTAAAAATCTCGAAGAAATTCGGGGAAAAAATTGTAATTTGACAGATGACTGGGAGGTGTCCAGGAAGATATTTAAATGACCTAGCATGAACACCTCCCCCCACCCCCCCTGCTCTTTAAACTTAAGAAAATGGCTGTAACGCGCTGAAACTTCGTGCAAATGTTGCCGCGGCCTACCTTCATTTTTCGGTGTGCATAACTCAGTTTATCATTTTGGTCGATTTTTCGCATAAAACTACACTGCAGTTCCTTAAAACATGAACATCTTATATATCTTGAAGTTGCCTATAATAAGACATACACGACCCCATTGAACATACCCTTTATCTAGTTGATGGTTTTTGTGGGGTTCTTGAAAGGTCTGGACTTCCGAAAATCACGTAAATTTTCAGCAATAAAAAAAAATAAAAAAAAATATCTGAAAATTGAGGTCTCAGACTCACAGCCCCTTCTAGTCACTTATTATATATATAGATATATATATATATATATATATATATATATATATATATATATATATATATATATATATATATATATATATATATATATATATATATATATATATATATATATATATATATATATATATATATATATATAAGACCAGTCACACTTCCATAGGTTAAGCAAAGACCAGATGAGCCTGCTCTTAAGTTTATTTAAAGCAACAAAGAAACTCGCTGGAAATTAAGAAATAATTAATTAATCCCAGCACACTGCAACCTAGTTATCTATCTTAAAACATCCTATGCAAATAGATTACTTAACTGGAGATGGGCGAAGCGGGAGCCACACCTGATCTACCTCGTGGTCTGAAGCCCTGGAGTCCTTCTTCAATTCTCTTTCGTTCCTCTCTGCAACACGCCGCCTCTCGACCTTCCAATGGCTTCCCTCGCCTGCAGCACACAGTCACTCTGGACTTGTGGATACTAAAAAAGGCAGGTAAACCACCACGATGGACACGTGGCACGGAAGGATGGTGAGAACGTCTTGTCGCGTTGGAGTCTCGGAGGAAGATGGCTGCGAGCGGCCCGGCGAGACCCACAAGCCTCAGCTGCTGTCAAGATGCCAGCTCTCGCCATACTGACATCTCGTTTTCTGTGTAACACTTACGCTAAACGCCTTACGGCTATGGCTTATTATTCATTAATAACCTAACACATGCACTAGGTAATAGTGGGTCATGCATCCCACTCATAATTCAGCTTTGGCAGCAATAACGAATATGATTTGAAATAGGTGCTGTTTCCCGCCTGCCTGGTTTCCCGCTCTCTCAATCAAAATGGCGGTCACTTCCGCGGTATTTTTCCACGGGCTGTTCCTTGAATAATGAAATCATGACAGTTTTACTTGCCATGCTGAGTTTCTTAACGTCTTTATTACCTCATTACACACACACACACACACACACACACACACACACACACACACACACACACACACACACACACACACACACATACACACACACACACACACACACACACACACACACACACTTTCTGACATTACTTATGATAGTCCACTGTAGGAGAGACCTTTCCTAACGTTTTCCACTTTTCAATGGGGTATATTCATCCTTATCAGATGTCACCATCGACTACGATTATGTGCCCACGAAGCTTGAACTATTTTATCAATAGGTGCACCTATGTGGAGTACTAACTTGGCGGAGGGACTATTTAATGCCGCCAGTAGGCGGTAATGGGCTAAAGAGTAGCCTATCCGGATATTTTTTTTTTTTTTGTTACTGATTAATGATCCACGAGACATTCTAGTGTTAAATCAAAGTATGTGCCTATCTTTGTATTCATTCATACTCACACTGGTAATGTTTCTGTGGTGTCTGATTCACTTATTTGAGTGAAATTCTATTGTGATAAACAGTCATTCGTGTCACTAGTAAAAATGAAACTAGTAATGTAACTTTTGCCTCCATGAAATATACACAAATAGATATATATATGAAACCTCACGAAGTCACAATAAGTGACATCACCTGCTTTGCGCAGTAAAAATATGCTTATATAAGGTATCTGATACCGGCAAAATGGCGTGTGCTACTGCCTCGGGCCACAGACTGTTGCGAGATTGTCGTACTCAGCCGCTTATATTTCCCGTCTTCCTACCCCAAAACTGTCTTCTGGGCTCCAATAACGAAACTCATTTATAGTTATTAAAAGAGTTAGATCCTGAAGTGTCTTGGCAATAGTTAGGCGTCAGAACCCGGTAAATACTATGCTCTGAGGACGACAATCTGGCAACGGTCGCTATACGTATTTGCATGTTATTGTTCTGTTGTTTAGTCAATGTTCTGATCAAGAAAAAAGAATACTCATAATTTAGTTAGTTTTTGGTTATAAGGATTCTTTACGAAATACAATTATAACATTACCGCCTGTAAGTTAGGAAACGTCCTGAATCCTGGATCGGCTATGGTGATGTTTGGTGCGCCTATTATCGTAAATTACCTGTGTTTCTCTAGGACCTGTAACAATTAGACTTCAATACAATGAGTGGTAGTATTGTTAATACAAATGTTGATTATTCTCGGTGTTTTATTTATTGGTAAACGAGACAAAATAAATGACTATTGGAAATTTATCTTCATTAAAAAATTCTTGTATGAAAGCCCTGCAAAATCAAGCAGAATTGAATCTTTAAAAAATCGTATTTTTATTGCAATATTTGCTCAGTACCTGCTTTTTTGTGTATCAGTCTCGCCTTCGACGAAATGTATCAAGAAGCATTTTAGGGCGTTTAGCAACATGAAAGAAACTGTCCCAACACTAAAGCCCCCTTCACACTATGCCGACTCTAGGGCCGTATGCTCGAAAGCCAAAGGTTCCATCACACTGGCTAACGGCCCCCAGACTACTGAGGGGCGATGCTCAAACGCGTAAGGTTCCCACCAAGCGCTTTGGATGGCTTAGGATTGAAAGGGTGGTCGTCCCCAGCCTTTAGCTACTTAATTTAGCAAAAGGGAGGCTTATAGGATGTAATAAGCATTGTTTCTTTTTGCTAACCGTTTTCCAAAATCATTCTAAGGTGGTGTAAGCCTTCTGCGATACGAAATTTACCATAAAATAATCTCCGAGATAACAACAGTCTCTTGTGGCGAGAGGTGGCATCCACAGGCTTTGAAGATGCCAGCGAAACGTTTTCAACAAGGAAGGTGAAGTGGGAAAGTAGGAGGGAAGGACTCGAGGGAGTGGAAGGGAGGAAGGGAGAAAGGGAGAGAGAGGAGGGAAGGGAGTGGAAGAAAGGAAGGAAGGAAGGAAAAAAGGGAGTGGATGGAAGAAAGGAAGGAAGGAAAGGAGGGAGGAAGTGTTTTGCGGGAAGGAAGGTATATTACTACCATCTAAGTCTATATATATCAAGTCAAGTCATATGCAGGTTTCTTGGAGGAGACACGGCAGAGGCGTGGCTTATGCGTGACGTTGCTTGGAGCCAAACTAGAGAATGCAGAAACAGGGATTTAGAGAAAACGAAGAAAGGCTCCCTCACACCCCACACCACCGTTTGTAGGCATTGGAATTACAGTCACGCAATAGCACAATAAAAAGGCATATTTTTTTCATCAGTGGCTTGCCTGAACGCGCTGTGAAAGCAAGCAAGCATGCACATCCAAAGTGCACACACGGCCGCAACTTTAGTCACCCCTGAACTGGCAGGTATTTTTTTTTACCTTCAAGTGACGTCATCCCGCTGCTCCGCCCCCAAACCACCCCCTGCGCGTACCTGTCGCAGTTTTGAAGCAGAGTGGCTTGACTTGGTATATATAGACTTAGACTACCATTTGAATGAGTTCAATGGGGCGTCGGCCAGTGCGGGTCAGCCCCGCCCCGCAGCTCTGCCACACATTCCTAACACCTCTCGCTTCCTCTCATATGTCAGCTATTTACTACCTCTTGATGAATTTAATTAAATAATTGGATAATCCAATAAGGCCATGTAGTTTTAGGATAATAACAATGATTTTGTATAAATACCCTAACACTTGACAACGTTGTTTCGCGATGCTGTCAGTGTGTTGATGCCCTGACCTAGGTCAATTCCCTCAAGGTCACGGCCAGGATGGAAGCTGACTTGGCTGTCACTCTCCCATTCGCCCCGCGCTCTCGTGTGCTACACAGTGACAGCTGAGCCACTTATTCCTCATTTTTTTTATATTGTTAATAAGAATCTCTGAATTTGACCCTTATTCTGAAAATAGATATACACAATGTATAACGTTTTCTTATAAGCAGAGAGAGAGAGAGAGAGAGAGAGAGAGAGAGAGAGAGAGAGAGAGAGAGAGAGAGAGAGACCTGTACTTCACACCTAGGTTCTGTTGGTGGTAACGAGTGTTCTGAGTGCTAACTGGTTCACGGATAGAGTAACTCATATCCGCCAGGGTTACTTTATTGACAAAACATACACAAGTCATTAGGATAAGCACAGCACATAGAAAAGGTGTTTGTGTGTGTATGCGTCTGTGTGAATGTTGTTTGGCGTCAATAACATTTACGTGTTGATGTGTGTGTGGAACAATGTGTATGAGTTAATAATAGGAGGACAAGGACAGACAGTGGAAGATAAACGAGTAACAAGAGAGACAAACACTGAAGACGCACAAGACAGACAGGGAGACAATGAAAATACACTTAACGAGTATGCGCTGCAGCGCCCATTTTCTTATGAGTCACCGTGGAGGAGGATCACGCGACTTGAGCGGTTACTGCTACAGATACTATTGATAAAACTTGGCTACAATGAGGAAGGTCGCGCCATTTGAAACCCTCGTTCTTAGAACGATAATACTTTTATTTTTATGTGTTAGCGGCTAGCCTATAGCGCCGGTAGGCTTTCTTCAGGGGCCTGGTGATCGGCCCAAGCCCGTCATGGTATCGTGGGGTTGCCAAGCGTTTTTCCTGGGGTCGCCAAGACCTCAAAATATTAATATTAATATTTATATTAATATTAATATAATATTAATATTAATATAATATTAATATTTGGGGAGGCGGTAGCTGAGTCGACAGCGTGACGGCGCCGCGTTCAGGATGACGCGAGTTCAATCCCCGCCCGGTCCCACCAAGCTGGGATTTTTCAGCCGCCGCCGAGTGGCTTAAAACTACCCACATGCTGTCCAGAAGACCACCTATCATTCCGGACTCTAGCTTCTAGAATTAAAGATGAGCTCCGGGAAGGCAGCATGAGCCAATGCAAGATGGCGCCACTATAAAAACACTCACCTGCGCCAGAACGGGCTGGGCCGACTATCAGGCCCCACCGGGAAGAAGCATTGGGCCGACCATCAGGACCCACCGGGAAGAAGCCTACCGGCGCAGTAAGCCACGACGTTAAAAAAAAAAAACATTGTTATTATATTATAATAACACATATACAACTGAACTAGTAGGGTCGCGGTCATGTTTAGAGGTGCATGATTGGGGTCGCCTGAAAAGAAGGTTGGGAACCACTTCTTAGGCACAGGCTGTACGAAGGCGTACTTCCAGCAGGAAAGAAAGGTAGATGTTGACAGGCAGAGACGAAAGAGTTTGACCAGGCAGGGTGTCAGCACGGAAGCACAGTTTTTAAGGACAATAGGAGGCACTCCATCAGGTCCATAAGCCTTCTGAGAGTTGAGGCCAGAGAGGGCATAGAAAACATCATTCTTAAGAATCTTAATAACAGGCATGAAGGAGTCAGAGGGGGGATGAGTAGGAGGAATATGCCCAGAATCGTCCAGAGTGGAGTTGTTACAGAAAGTTTGAATGAAGAGTTCAGCCTTAGAGATAGATGAGACGGTAGTGCTGCTGTCAGGGTTAAGAAGAGGCGTGAAAGAGGAAGAAGTGAAATTGGAGGAGATATTTTTGGCTAAGTGCCAGAAGTCTCTGGAACAATTAGGGAAAACAAGGTGTTGACATTTGCTATGGATAGAGGAGTTTTTGGTAAGTCGAAGAATAGATTTGGCACGATTCCGTGCGTAAATATAAAGATCATGGTTAGCGGGAGTTCGAAAGCTCAGGTACCTTTTGTGAGCTGCCTCTCTATCTTTGACAGCACGAGAACAAGCGTAATTAAAGCAAGGCTATTTAGCATGGGGAGTAGAGAAAGTACGTGGAATGTATGCCTCCATTCCAGAGGCAATCAGCTCTGTGATGCGCTGGGCACACACAGAAGGATCTCGGGAAATCGGAAAAGTACATCCTCAGGTCGGTCCCACTGAGCACATTATGCACATTATGCACTGAGCACATTATGCACCGCGTCCGAAGACTGGAAGTTATGTGTCGCGACCGTATCAGGGTAATAAGTGGCACAAAAATGCTGCAGTAAGACAAGAAAGTGCAACTCAGCATGGTAATTATGGTAGAAATCAGGGTTCGCCACCACCTGTGCCTTCCGTGAACAACCAGTCTCGCGATAAGGCGCAGAATCCGTGACTAGTGGCCGGAATCGCCACAAATCAGTACGTTGAGCGGTTGAATTTGAGTAAAGGTTGGGTAGGAGATCGAGAGGTTGCGGTGATGAGGGAAAGTGGTTCTACCATTTGTACACTGAGGCACAGCTTAGTTAGGAGCCATGAATTCACAGGCAAACGTAGAAAAATATGGCTGTTGAATAGCGCGCCAATGATAGCTCCTAAAGTCAAGATAAAAGTCAAATCACCCTATTACACAGGTTGGATCATGGCGGTGACACTCGAAACTCCGCTCTATGGTTTAGTGATTGGCAACATTCCCGGAGCTACTAACGGGGTAGGTAAAAATGCAGTCACTCAAACACCTAACGCGGTGTTGGAGCCAGAGTTTTTTGGGGAAAGTGAAAGGGTACAAGGAGAAGGTGAGCCTCAGATGGGTGCAAGTAGTGACCCGAGCAGCTGCTAAGCGTAAGAGTACTGTTAGGCCTCTCATGGTTACATCTCTTGGAGATCTAACTAACAACGAGGACGTAAGGAAGGAGGTGTAGAGAGACGACACCCTGCACGGCGTACGCAAACGTTTGCAGGAAAACAGTGTCATTCAGCTGAACGACATCCGCGTCAGTTTTATCAAGCAGCGTGGCTTGATATATAGGCAGATTATCTCTCCCTCGGGTGAAAGGAAATTGCAGTTAGTTGTGCCTATGAGATACAGAGGGGCTGTTCTCAAGTTAGGTCACAGTACTACTCTAGGCGGTCACATGGGAAGAACCAAGACACTCGCTCGCGTACAAGCACATTTTTATTGGCCAGAGATAGGCCAGGAGGTAGCTAGATTCGTGAGGTCGTGCGATGTGTGTCAAAAGACTATATATAGGGGTAGGGTAAAGCCTGCTCCCTTACAGCCACTGCCCATTATTGACTCTCCCTTTGAAAGAGTAGCGGTAGATTTGATGGGGCCAATAGAGCCCCGAGCCAGCGATGGCTCCCGGTATACTCTTACGCTTGTAGATTTTGCCACGCGTTGGGCAGAAGCAGTGCCGCTGAAGAATATTGAAACGCAAACTGTGGCTGAAGCTCTCATGACTATATTTTGCCGAGAAGGTATACCCAGACAAATACCGAGTGATCGAGGTACTCAGTTCACCTCAGGGATGATGGAGGAA